>NC_069500.1:338462545-338797545 GCF_027579735.1 Bombina bombina
TTTTATACTTTTGAAGTATATTTATTAGCATATTCAATATTAACACTTTTTACCAAGCAAACCTGTAATTATTTATTATTTTTGTACCAGTCTAATTAACAAAATTATATCAGAACATTTTATAATCATATGTTAATAAAATCTATTTGATATTGGTGTTGACAGAAGCTCATTTAGAAAGACAATCATGATGTTTTGGCATTCTGTAAGTGTTATATCATAGATGATAGCACAATACATTTTTGTGATTTCAAGCAATATATCCTGTGATACTGGGCTGGCGGTAATTATCTCAGACAATAAGCACTGTGATATTACTGTGACACTGGCACCAATTATCTCAGACAATAAGCACTGTGATATTACTGTGACACTGGCACCAATTATCTCAGACAATAAGCACTGTGATATTACTGTGACACTGGCACCAAATATCTCAGACAATAAGTACTGTGATATTACTGTGACACTGGCACCAAGTATCTCAGACAATAACACTGTGATATTACTGTGACACTGGCACCAAGTTTCTCAGACAATAAACACTGTGATATTACTGTGACACTGGCACCAAGCACCTCAGACAATAAGCACTGTGATATTACTGTGACACTGGCACCAATTATCTCAGACAATAAGCACTGTGATATTATTGTGACACTGGCACCAATTATCTCAGACAATAAGCACTGTGATATTACTGTGACACTGGCACCAATTATCTCAGACAATAAGCACTGTGATATTATTGTGACACTGGCACCAATTATCTCAGACAATAAGCACTGTGATATTACTGTGACACTGGCACCAAGCATCTCAGACAATAAGCACTGTGATATTACTGTGACACTGGCACCAATTATCTCAGACAATAAGCACTGTGATATTACTGTCACAGTAATATCACAGTGCTTATTGTCTGAGCTAATTGGTGCCAGTGTCACATTAATATCACAGTGCTTATTATCTGTCTCAGATAATTTGTACCAGTGTCACAGTAATATCACAATGCTTATTGTCTGAGCTAATTGGTGCCAGTGTCACAGTAATATCACAGTGCTTATTGTCTGTCCAGGGGCAAAGCTACAGGGGGTGCTGAGGTCGCAATTGTGTTTGTTTGTGGAACCATCAAATTACAGACCTTGTTACTACAGCATGAGGGGAGGGGGTAAACAGTGTCACTATACAGTACTACTATATACAGTATGGGGGGGCAGGACTATAAAGTGACCACAGTAGTCTGTGACATAAAGTACTGGGGCTGGTAGGGTCAGGCCAGCCATCTCACCGGCAGATTACAGACTGTGTCACTGACTCACTATATACAGTACTGGTGGGTTAAACAGTGTCACTATATACAGTAATAGGGGGGGGTCAGACCATCTCACAGACAGTTCGCACAGGGTACCTCCTTTTGCAGACGTGATCTGATTCACATTTTTTTCTGTAATAAATGTTAAAAAAAAAATAATAATATATGTTTAAAACTCACTTTTTTGGGTGGGGGGTGGGGGGGTGAGGGGCCCTTCTTAGATTCTTGCACCTGGGCCCTGTGGTTTCTAGTTACGCCTCTGCATGCAACCGGAGCGTAGAAGACTACTTCAACTTGTCTTGTTGTACTTGTTATCTATATTTGGCGGCGGCGCATCTTTTTAGGTAGGTCAGTGGTGGCGGGGTTGGGGTTCAGGTTGACTGACTCACTGTCTTCTTCTGTTGTTGTTGTGTGACAGTGACTGTGTTAACTTCGAAGTTCGAATCGACTATGTATTGTGATATAATAATTGTGATTACTATTAGATTGATTTAGGTAGGTGTCAGACTGTCAGTGGCGGTGGCGGGCCTCAGCCTTTTATAGTGACTCCTGTCCTCCTGAGCCTGCTGGGGCCCTGGGCCAATCTTTTATTTTAGGCGGCAGTGCGGCACTAAGTTGAAGTTAGATAACGTGAGTTGAAGTTGAACTTATACATTTATTACAACGAACTTGCAGCCTCGCTGCCAAAATAGTCAAGTGACTCAAGTCACTTCCCTTGACTATAGAGGCAGCGAGGCTGCAAGTTCGTTGTAATAAATGTATATCAAGTTGACAAGTTCAACTCAAGTTATCTAACTTCAACTTAGTGCCGCCTAAAAGAAAAGAAAAGATGGCCCAGGGCCCCAGCAGGCTCAGTCACACGACAAGGAAGTTGGTTTCTTATTCAAGCTGTTTCTTATTCGTGAAATTCTGTTTCTTATTCATGGAAGTTGGTTTCTTATTCAATTTTTTTTAAAATAAAAAAATAGGTTTTATTAAAATAATAATATGATTCATATAAATGTAGTTACACAGAGGTGGAATCTCTTTATATAACAGATATACAAACTTGAAAAAAGGGCATACGTTGGCACCACTACAAATATTACTATTTTGAATAAATAACATATATTTTCAAAGGGTTAATAACCATTGGGCCACTGATTTCACTATGAATATATACAGGGTAGATCCCCCTCCATGCCATGCAATTGTTTTTAGCCTGGCCCAATGGTGTTTTGGGAACAGAAATTGATGCCAACCCTGGCATAGGTGACATAATTCTCAATTTTGAATAAGTAACAGATATTTTCAAAGGGTTAATAACCATTGGGCCACTGATTTCACTATGAATATCTACAGGGTAGATCCCCCTCCATGCCATGCTATTGTTTTTAGCCTGGCCCAATGGTTATTAACCCTTTGAAAATATTGGTTACTTATTCAAAAATGAGAATTATGTCACCTATGCCAGGGTTGGCATCAATTTCTGTGCCAAAACACCATTGTGCCAGGCTAAAAACAATTGCATGGCATGGAAGAGGATCTGCCCTGTATATATTCAAAGTGAAATCAGTGGCCCAATGGTTATTAACCCTTTGAAAATATCTGTTACTTATTCAAAAATGAGAATTATGTCACCTATGCCAGTGTTGGCATCAATTTCTGTGCCAAAAAACACCATTGGGCCCGGCTAAAAACAATTGCATGACATGGAGGGGGATCTACCCTGTATAAATTCATAGTGAAATCAGTGGCCCAATGGTTATTAACCCTTTGAAAATATCTGTTACTTATTCAAAAATGAGAATTATGTCACCTATGCCAGTGTTGGCATCAATTTCTGTGCCAAAAACACCATTGGGCCAGGCTAAAAACAATTGCATGACATGGAGGGGGATCTACCCTGTATAAATTCATAGTGAAATCAGTGGCCCAATGGTTATTAACCCTTTGAAAATATCTGTTACTTATTCAAAAATGAGAATTATGCTATGCCAGTGTTGGCATCAATTTCTGTGGCAAAAACACCATTGGGCCAGGCTAAAAACAATTGAATGACATGGAGGGGGAATGGGATCTACCCTGTATAAAATCATAGTGAAATCAGTGGCCGAATGGTTATTAACCCTTTGAAAATATATGTTATTTATTCAAAATAGTAATATTTGTAGTGGTGCCAACGTATGCCCTTTTTTCAAGTTTGTATATCTAATTGTTATATAAAGAGATTCCACCTCTGTGTAACTACATTATATGAATCATATTATTATTTTAATAAAACCTATTTTTTTATTTTAAAGTAAATTTAAAGCAGTCTGACAAAAAAATTGAATAAGAAACCAACTTCCATGAATAAGAAACAGAATTTCCCGAATAAGAAACAGCTTGAATAAGAAACCAACTTCCTTGTCGTCTCAGTCACTATAAAAGCTGTAGCCTGTTTTTGGTTATTTACTACTACTAGTAATAATTATTATTAAATCAAGTCACCTATTTTATGTAACCTCTCACCTATTGAGTCAGCTCAAGAGGGATCTTGGGGCTGCTAAGAACCCCAATAATTACTGAAATACCCCCAATTATCAATGGTGTCCAACTGTCCATATCCAAAAATTTGCAAGTCAAGTTTTTGTTCTACCTAGGGAAGGCAAGATGTAAATGAGGAGAGGTGTATTTAAATAATAGGCAATATGTAGTGGAAATTATTGATACTAGTTATTTATTTGTCCAGTTTTTTAAAGTCCATAGGTTTAATTAATGTAAAATATCTCATATGCATCACTGCATTACAAATATGGAGCAGAAGTAAATAAGTGGCAGTCAAGGGGGTCAAACTGCTGTTCATTTGTGGTGCAGAGTGCAGACTGCAGAGAGACAAAATGTTGATTTTTATGTTACTAGCAGCCATGGGGTAAAATGGCTGTCACTGCTCAATTGTGAAAAATATACCTGGTTAAATGAAGAGTGGGGGCTATTGGGAAGGAGCTTTGTGTGACTCTGAGTCTGACTTATAGTGAGTGACTGAGGCTGCCAATCTATTGAATCACATTCTTTTTTTAGGTAGGTGGCGGCTGGCGGCACTTGATGAAGTTAGTTAGTTGATATTATTTATAACACACACACTTGTGTTCTTGTAGATTGTGGGGTGTCCAAACTTCTGTCTCAAAGGGCCACAAAGTTTTCTCTTTTTTCTTTTTCTTCTTTTTGCTAAGATAGAGGTGAGATTTATTTCTAGATAGAAATAATACAACGTACAATAGATAGACAAAAACACACACAAATGTATACACACATATACATACACATGCAGATATACACTAAACACACACATGTATACACACATATACATACACATGCAGATATACGCTAAACACACACATGTATACACACATATACATACACATGCAGATATACACTAAACACACACATGTATACAATTACACACATATACATACACATGCAGATATACGCTAAACACACACATGTATACACACATATACATACACATGCAGATATACACTAAACACACACATGTATACAATTACACACATATACATACACAAGCAGATATACACTAAACACACACACATGTATACAATTACACACATATACATACACATGCAGATATACACTACACACACACATATCCTTTGAAAAGCATATCTAAATATGCTCTGTAGCTACTGAGCATATTTAGATATGAATTTCAACAAAGGATATCTGATTTCCTTCATTCTTTTGATATCCTTTGTTGAAAAGCATATCTAAATATGCTCAGTAGCTATTGAGCATATTTAGATATGCTTGTCCACAAAGGATATCAAAAGAATGAAGGAAATCAGATATCCTTTGTTGAAATTCATATCTAAATATGCTCGATAGCTTATAAGCATATTTAGATATGCTTTTCAACAAAGGATATCAAAAGAATGAAGAAAATCAGATATCCTTTGTTGAAAATCATATCTAAATATGCTCAGTAGATACTGAATGGTGGCTGCATATAGATATTGGCTCGCCCATGTGCAATTGCTATTTCTTCAACAAAGGATATCTAAAGAATGAAGGCGTATCCGATTCCTAGACACTGCCTCACCAGCCTCTGAAGTCACCGCACATCACTGAATCTATTGTAATGCCTTATTATAGGTACATGTCTCTACAAGGCTTAAAACACAAAATAATATTGCGAAAGATATGTAATTTATGTTTTCCAGATTTAATTTGCTTTCTTCTCTAAGAAAAAAAAAACAGTATTGCTTCCTACTGTTATGGCTGTAATACAAATGGTAATAGACACTGATGACTACATTAGTAGAAGTGTTGCTCACAGCAATATTCTGTAGTGATGAGAGTAACATCTATTTGTCACATGGCAGTTTCAAAAGTAGTTGAATTGTTCATTTTTTTAAAGCTTGCCATGTGGCAAATGCTCTATGTAGATGCCATTATCACATTTTCCATTGCATGCTAGGCGAAAAACAGCAAAGCCATTACCACGATAGCAGTGCTTGTAATCAGCTAGGCCACTGAAAACAAATGGAAGGTGAACAAGCACTGCACCTCAAAGTGCTCTGATTGCTATGACCTGAATAACACAGAATAAGACAGAGTGGAATTTTCTGTTGAATGTTAATGAATATTTTAACAAATATGAAACTGCTGCAATAATCCTGCTTGGCATCATATTAAACACTGATCAGTTTTTGTTTTGTTTATTAAATGTGTGATTTAAAAGCTGAAGGGGGGCTCTATAAGCTATGACACACTGTTCAGTACTGTATTGTAAGATGTCAGTTTGCATAAAACTGGACTGTAGCTGTTTTGACAAAATGCAAAGTAGGAATCCAGAATTTCTGAAGATTTGACTATTGTTAATCTGCTTTGTCAAAGCACATAACAAATATCTTAATTCCCTATGGCTGAAGAAAGCTACTAGGAATAGAAATGTCAGCAGTCATGAATGCTACAAAAGCAATCAGCAATAGATAAGGAATATATTATGACCATGTGAAACAATTGTGCATGGTGTTGGATAATATACAGAGACAGAATGCTGAGGGGCCTGAAATATAGCAGCGTCTATTATTTTTGCACAAATACCCTGGTGGAGTGAAAGTTTATATTTCACAATAAAAGTTCTATTCCCCATCATTTAGACATTTTTACTTTAAAGGGACATGAAACACAAGATTTTCTTTTGTGATTCAGATAAATAACACAATTTTGAACAATGTTCAAAATTACTACCCATTATCTAATATGATTCATTCTCTTAGTATCCGTAGTTGAAGAAGCTTTAACCACTGGAAGCAAGCTGAAAGCCAATGACAAGAGGCATTAATGTGCAGCCACCAATCCTAAACCTACCTAGGCATGCCTTCAACAAAGGATACAAAGAGACTGAAACATTTTAGATAATATAAATACATTGTAAATTATTTAAAATTGCATGCTCTATCTAAATCATGAAAGAAAAAAAAATGGGTTCCCTGCCCCTTTAAAGAAAAGAGGGACTGTAAGAATAACTAGCCAATTCCCTTAGCTCTCATATATCAAAGATTAACCTGAGCTGGGAAATCATCACTATAGATTTTAAGAAAAAATTAACGCCTAGATTACGAGTCTTGCGTTAGCCTTAAAAAGCAGTGTTGAGAGGTCCCAACGCTGCTTTTTTCCTAACGCTGGTATTACAAGTCTGACAGGTACAGGTGTACCGCTCACTTTTCTTCCGCGACTCGAGGCTACCGCAAATCCCCTTACGTCAATTGCGTATCCTATCTTTTTAATGGGATTTGCCTAACGCTGGCATTACGAGTCTTGGAAGAAGTGAGCGGTAGACCCTCTCCTGTCAAGACTCCTACCGCATTTAAAAGTCAGTAGTTAAGAGTTTTATGGGCTAACACCGTAACATAAAACTCTTAACTAAAGTGCTAAAAGTACACAAACACCCATAAACTACCTATTAACCCCTAAACCAAGCCCCCCCCCCCCCATCGGAAACACTTTAATAAATATATTAACCCCTAATCTGCTGATCGGACATCGGCGCCACTTTAATAAATATATTAACCCCTAAACCTCCACACTCCCACCTCGCAAACACTAGTTAACTTTTATTAACCCCTAATCTGCCGTCCCTAACATCGCAGACACCTACTTACATTTATTAACCCCTAATCTGCCACCCCCAACGTTGCTGCTACTATATTAAAGGTATTAACCCCTAAACCTAAGTCTAAACCTAACCCCCCCTAACTTAAATATAATTTTAAATAATCTAAATAAAATTACTACAATTAAATAAATTAATTATTTTTAAAACTAAATACTTACTGATAAAATAAACCCTAAGCTAGCTACAATATGACTAATAATTACATTGTAGCTAGCTTAGGATTTATATTTAATTGACAGGCAACTTTGTATTTATTTTAACTAGGTAAAATAGTTATTAAATAGTTATTAACTATTTAATAACTTCCTAGTTAAAATAAGGACAAATATACCTGTAAAATAAATCCTAACCTAAGTTACAATTACACCTAACACTACACTATAGTTAAAGTAATTACCTAAACTACCTACAATTAATTACAATTAAATTAAATAAACTAAATTACGAAAAAAAAAAACACTAAATTACAGAAAAAAAAATAATTACAAGAATTTTAAACTAATTACACCTATTCTAATCCCCCTAATAAATTAAAAAAGCACTCCAAAATAATAAAATACCCTACCCTACACTAAATTACAAATAGCCCTTAAAAGGGCCTTTTGCGGGGCATTGCCCCAAAGTAATCAGCTCTTTCACCTGTAAAACAAATACAATACCCCCCCAACATTAAAACCCACACACCCAACCCTACTCTAAAACCCACCCAATCCCCCTTTAAAAAAAACTAACACTACCCCCTTGAAGATGCCCCTACCTTGAGCCGTCTTCACCCAGCCAGGCACAAGTGGACCTCCAGAGGGGCAGAAGTCTTCATCCGACCCGGGCTGAAGAGGTCCTCCAAGTGGCAGAAGTCTTCATCCAGGCGGCATCTTCTATCTTCATCCATCCGGAGCGGAGCGGGTCCATCTTCAATCCAGCCGATGCGGAGCCATCCTCTTCCATCGATGTCCTAACGAAGAAAGAAGGTTCCTTTAAATGACGTCATCCAAGATGGTATCCCTTGAATTCCAATTGGCTGATTCTATCAGCCAATCGGAATTAAGGTAGGAAAAATCCTATTGGCTAATCCAATCAGCCAATAGGATTGAAGTTCAATCCTATTGGCTGATTGAATCAGCCAATAGGATTGAGCTCGCATTCTATTGGCTGTTCCAATCAGCCAATAGAATGCAAGCTCAATCCTATTGGCTGATTGGATCAGCCAATAGGATTTTTCCTACCTTAATTCTGATTGGCTGATAGAATCCTATCAGCCTATCGGAATTCAAGGGATGCCATCTTGGATGACGTCATTTAAAGGAACCTTCATTCTTCATTAGGACGTCGATGGAAGAGGATGGCTCCGTGTCGCCTGGATTGAAGATGGACCCGCTCCGGATGGATGAAGATAGAAGATGCCTCCTGGATGAAAACTTCTGCTGCTTGGAGGACCTCTTCTGCCCGGATCAGAGATGGGGACTTCTGCCCCTCTGGAGGTCCACTTGTGCCCGGCTGGGTGAAGACGGCTCAAGGTAGGGAGATCTTCAGGGGGGTAGTGTTAGGTTTTTTTAAGGGGGGATTGGGTGGGTTTTAGAGTAGGGTTGGGTGTGTTGGTGGTGGGTTTTAATGTTGGGGGGTATTGTATTTTTTTTACAGGTGAAAGAGCTGATTACTTTGGGGCAATTCCCCTCCCAAAAGGCCCTTTTAAGGGCTATTTGTAATTTAGTGTAGGGTAGGGAATTTATTATTTTGGGGAGCTTTTTTAATTTATTAGGGGGATTAGAATAGGTGTAATTAGTTTAAAATTCTTGTAATTCTTTTTTTTATTTTCTGTAATTTAGTGTTGTTTTTTTTCATAATTTAGTTTATTTAATTTAATTGCAATTAATTGTAGGTAGTTTAGGTAATTAGTTTAATTATAGTGTAGTGTTAGGTGTAATTGTAACTTAGGTTAGGATTCATTTTACAGGTATATTTGTCTTTATTTTAACTAGGAAGTTATTAAATAGTTAATAACTATTTAATAACGATTGTACCTAGTTAAAATAAATACAAAGTTGCCTGTCAAATAAATATAAATCCTAAGCTAGCTACAATGTAATTATTAGTTATATTGTAGCTAGCTTAGGGTTTATTTTATTGGTAAGTATTTAGTTTTAATTAGGATTAATTTATTTAATGATGGTAAATGTATTTCGTTTAATTTAAATTATATTTAAGTTAGAGGGGTGTTAGGGTTAGAATTAGACTTAGGTTTATGGGTTAATAAATTTATAATAGTGGCGGCGACGTTGGCAGCGGCAGATTAGGGGTTAATAAATTTAATATAGTTGCGGCGACGTGGGGGGTGATTAGGGGTTAATAAATATAATGTAGGTGTCGGCGATGTTGGGGGCAGTAGATTAGGGGTTCATAGGGATAATGTAGGTGGCTATGGTGTCCGGAGAGGTAGATTAGGGGTTAATAATATAATGCAGGTGTCAGCAATAGCGGGGGCGGCAGATTAGGGGTTAATAAGTGTAAGATTAGGGATGTTTAGACTCGGGGTTCATGTTAGGGTGTTAGGTGCAGACATAAAATTCCTTTCCCCATAGGAAACAATGGGGCTGCGTTAGAAGTTGGACGCTGCTTTTTTGCAGGTGTTAGGTTTTTTTTCAGCCAGCCCCATTGTTTCCTATGGGGAAATCGTGCACGAACACGTTTAGCCAGCTTACCGCTGAGTTAAGCAACGCTGGTATTGAGATGAGATGTGGAGCTAAATTTTGCTCTACGCTCTACGCTCATCTTTTTGTGGCTAACGCCAGGTTTAAAAAAAAACTGTAATACCAGCGTTGTCTTAAGGGAGCGGTGGGAAAAAAAGCTTGTTAGCCCCGCAAGCCTTACCGACAAAAACTCGTAATCTAGCTGTAAGTTATTCAAAAAAGTTACTAGTGCACTGAAAGTTAAATATAGGCAAATATTCTTTACAGCTTTTTTCCTCATTATTAACCAAAAGCATATACCCACAATTATTATTTATAATATTTATACCATGCTCACTAAATTAGAAATAAATCTTACATTATTATTTCCTTTTTCCTTGGCTGATCGTAATTAAAGATTTTAATGGTTGCATAAAAAAGCATATGAAAATGATACGGAAATAAAGAATTTTAGTTATAATTAACCCTAATACATTTAAAACAAATGTTTATTAATGAAAAAAAAAGTTAAAGCAGATTTCATTGGATATGGTGTGTGCCTGTGTGTTACTGTGTGTTTGTGTGTGTGTGTGCCTTTGTATGTGTGTGTCTGTGTGCCTGTGTGTCGTGTGTGCATGTGTGTCTGTGTGTCTATGTGTCTGTGTGTGTCTGTGTGTGTCAATGTGTCTGTGTATGCGTGTTTCTGTGTGTGGAAAGCCTTCACAGAAGCATTGCAGTGGTTATAGCTTTCCTCAGTGGGAGCAACTCTATATTTATGTCCATGGTTTTGGAATGAGATGTCTAACAAACTCACATAGTCATGTTGGTCTGGTGTCCACATATACCTTTGGCCATATAGTGTATATGTGTATGAATGAATGTGTGAAGTTTTTTATATTTAACTTTCATTGAAATACTATAGTATATAGCTAAGTGAAGAACTCTACTACTTGGGCAGTGATTTAGCTTACCACTGGCTTAGTGCTTAGTGTACTTTCTGACATCCAGATGTTAGTGCACCCTAGACTATTTCTCAAGCAATAAAATAAAAAAAATTAATTGTAAAAAATATTGAATTATTTGCTGGTAGCCTGGGTTACCATGAGGAATTGTATTAGAAAGCAATGAGCAGTACTTAAGCAACTATTCTATTTTTTGCCCAAATAATGGATATATTACATTGTTTTGATGCTAATCATAGATCAGTCATGATGAATAGTAAACATCAAGGAGAATTACTTCAATAGACCTGCGCCAGAAGACATTCAGTATTCAGAATTAGAATGGAAATAGCCGTATTTTGATTGGGAATACAATTAAAGAATTATGCTGTATCCATAATTAGGGTAGGAATTTATAATTAGGTGAGGCCAATGATTGTCCTTTAATTGTTTAGTCAATTTGCAGTATGGAGTAGATGCGTATGTGGGTATTTTAGTTTGGAAATAAAAATAACAGTAGCATGACCGTGGCGAATGAAAGCAGAACCTAAGGGCGCCACAACTTGCACAGTGAGCTTAATGGGAGTGGGGAAGGACTGGGGTGTTAAGTAGTGTGTGCACTGTAGGTTAAGGTGTTACTTTGCTATTAAGTTTAAAGATTAAGTGGTAATATAGTTACTCAGGGGGTTATTACAAACTGTAAACATGCTGTACAGAAGATTTATTTCCCCCCCCATCATTTATCATTGTCTTTAAATGCTTCTTTTTTATTCTCTTTTTAGACTTCTATGGGGCTAGCAGTAAAATACATGTCAGGTATCATCCAATCCCTAAGCTGAGGGCGACCAAGTATTGGAGTGCTTAATGTAGATCATTGCTATGACATTCATAATAATGGTTCATTTCATGTTCAGTGCTAAATTTTACACCTTCCACTTCTAATATCAAATTGTACGTTATTTTTTTGAGAAAGGTTGCATAAACATAATGCCTCCTGCATTATCTAATCAGCATTACTTGTAAACACGAGCTCTATGTTTGTAACCACTAAGAAAATATTTCATAATATTTTTATTTAAAATCACTGCTTATATTGCATACATTTTTACTACATTTATTTGAAAGTAATGTTTTAAATGTAATATAGACATACACACACACACAGCGATCATCAGCCTCTTAAATCCCTTTTATTTAGCACAGTTCTATGTAGTTGTCTTGTAATCATAGATTTGGTAATTGTGTGTATTTTAAATTCATGGTCAGTTAACAGTGCAAAGAGACTATGGGGCCGATTTATCATGGCCCGAATGGGGCCAAATACCTAAGATCACTGCTCCTTAACTCGTTCACTGACTCTGATGCTGCGGACATCAATCCGCCCAATCACATATGATTGGGTTGATTGACACCCCCTGCTAGCGGCCGATTGGTGGCCAATCTGCAGGGGGCAACATTGCACAAGCAGTTCACCAGAACTGCTTGTGCAATGTTAAATGCCGACAGCGTATCATGTCCACCAGACATTGATAAATCGCCCAATAAGAATTATGAAAACTACAGATATCTGACATACTTTCAACAACAATAATCAGTTATAGGCATTTTTTAATATTATCAACTGTAAACATGGATGCCAGAAGAAAGGAAGGGGCTCTGATTGGAACAGCCAATATAATGCATGCTTAATCCTATTGGCTGATTGGATCAGCCAATAGGATTGAACTTCAATCCTATTGGCTGATTGCATCAGCCAATAGGATTTTTCCTACCTTAATTCCGATTGGCTGATAGCATCCTATTAGCCAATCGGAATTCAAGGGACGCCATCTTGGATGACGTCATTTAAAGGAACCGTCATTCGTCGGGTAGTCGTCGGTCTGGATGGATGCTCCGCGTCGGCTGGCTTGAAGATGGACCCGCTCTGCTCCGGATGGATGAAGATAGAAGATGCCATCTGGATGAAGACTTCTGCCCGTCTGGAGGTCTTCTTCTGCCCGGATCGGATGAAAACTTCTGCCCCTCTGGAGGACCACTTCTGCCCGGTTGGGTGAAGACGTCTCATGGTAGGGTGATCTTCAAGGGGGTAGTGTTAGGTTTTATTAAGGGGGGATTGGGTCGGTTTTAGAGTAGGGTTAATTGTGTGGGTGGTGGGTTGTATAATGTTGGGGGGGTATTGTATTTTTTTTTACAGGTAAAAGAGCTGATTACTTTGGGACAATGCCCGCAAAAGGCCCTTTTAAGGGCTATTTGTAATTTAGCATAGGGTAGGGATTTTTTTTTATTTTGGGGGGCTTTTTTTATTTTATTTGGGGGATTAGAGTAGGTGTAATTAGTTTAAAAAACTTGTAATTATTTTATTATTTTCTGTAATTTAGTGGGGGTGTTAGGTGTAGACATAAAAAGTATTTTCCCATAGCAATCAATAGGGCTGCGTTAGGAGCTGAACGCTTCTTTTTTTTGCAGGGTTTTTTTCCAGCAGATTCTGCCCTATTGATTCCTATGGGGAAATCGTGCACGAACACGTCTAGCCAGCTCACCGCTACCGTAAGCAGCGCTGGTATTACAGTGAGATGTGAAGCTCAATTTTGCTCTACGCTCACTTTTTAGAGGCTAACTCCGAGTTAAAAAAACCCCCTAATACCAGCATTGTCTATAGGTGAGCTGAAACTGCTCGTTAGCACCGCACCCCTGTTACTGCAAAACTCGTAATCTCGCTGATAGACTTTTGAGTCTCAAATGCTGAAATGCCCAAAAGTTAATGATTTTAAGTGGTATACTGATTTGTTTAAACATCAGTCTTTAGGTCTTCGTTAGCTAACTGTTAAGCACCTCCTAGTGTGGCACATACAGTGCATATAGATAGTAGTGGCCAGCCACTATCAAACCTTGGTCGTGTTAGCGATTCCCACACTGGAGATATGTTTGTGATGTTAAAAACTGTGACAGTATTCAATCTTTCTGCCAACGAAGGTCTAGTGTGACAAATAAACACCTGTGGATGAACTTGTAGTTGACCTGCTATGCAGGTATTCTCACAACTATTCATGTCTGTCTAGCTCTGGACCCTCTCCTGCTGGATGCGGCGTCTGTTGATGATGTAACAATTTGCAGATAATACTTCAAATTTGCGCAAGTTACTGTAGAGAATCGGCCTTTTCTTTTCCTCACCTGCACTTAGTACTATTTGTAGGCAGGCAATGCTCTTTTCCTCCAATATCTCTCTGTGGTATTGCCAAAGGCTCTCTCTTCAAAGTGGCTGAGATAGTTAAGCAAGGAATGCTTTCTTAACACAGCTTCTTCGCGTTTCACCCCACATTTGGACTTTTTCAAGATGGTACGGCAAAGTCCCTTGAAGAATTTTGAAAACAGAGATTTTACATTGAGAGATGTTTATCTCACTATGCCAGGTTTGTTGTGTGAATGAGATACTTCTATATAAAAATATAGGACTGAAAAAAATCCCAAAGATTTTGTGTCATTTCTCTCCATGGCAGGCAAAATGGAGGCTTAAGTTGTTGTAGAGATCTTAGACTATTATAGTTTAAGAAAAGATCAGAAAATAAAACTATATTATACTATATTTCTATTAAAACTTACCAGGATAGGCTCAATGACCTAAATATGTATAGCTTAGAGGAGAGAAGGGAAAGAGGTGATATGATAGCAACTTTCAAGTACATTAAAGGGTTTAGTAAAACTGAGGCTGTGGGTATTTTACATAAAATGGAAAATTCAAGAACAAGGGGTCATGAGCTCAAGCTAAAGGGTAGTAGATTCAGAAGTAATTTGAGGAAGCACTTCTTTACAGAAAGAGTGATTGATTTATGGAATAAACTTCCTCAAGAGGTAGTAGCAACAAACACTGTGGGGGACTTTAAAAATGCATGGGACAAGCATAGGGCTATCCTACGAACTAGATAAGTTTATACTGTTAGGTAAGGTCGGGCAGACTTGCTGGGCCTATGGCTCTTATCTGCCGTCAATATCTATGTTTCTATAATACGTTATTAAAGGGACATCAAACCCAAAATTGTTCTTTCATTATTTAACAGGACGTGTGATTTTAATCAACATTCCAATTCACTTCTATTATCTAACTTGCTTCATTCTCTTGGTATTCTTATTTGAAAAGGATACATAGGTAGGCTTAGTGGCAGCAATGCATTACTGAGAGCTAAAGTGTGGACTGGAGACAAATGACACTAATTACTATTCAATGAAGGTGTAATAAGTGGGATAATAAGTGGGGTATGTACTTTATTACCTTTCATTAAGTTGCTATGAATCTAGGTTTGAACAATTATTTTTGAATCCTGTATAAAGACTGGGCAGGTAGGATATCCCTTTAAGCACTCTTTCCCTTCATATGATACATTACATATGTGTGTGGTGTGCTTCACTGTGATAAAAACAATTACTTTATTTCTTCAATTTAAAATGGGTCAAAACACAATTAAAAACAAAAGTAACTATATAAGTAATTTTATAACTATATTATTAACTATATTTATATCATTACTTTATATTAACTAATATTTGTTGTACTATTTGCTTATAACTTCAAAAACATCTCAATCAATTGATAGTTGGTAGCTGTGATATCTCTTAACCATTTAGAAACACTGTGTAGTAGTGGCACTTCAATTTGAAACAGAACACAGTCAGGTAACCATACTGCCAGTATAACTATCAGGCCACTGCAAGATATTTAGGTAATAACTGTAAGAAGTACTACAGCGGCATATCATACTATCTGACTTCAGGGTGAAGTGTTGATTGCTGTGCAGTTATTATAACGATATTGAACATAAGGATACCCATTATAAGCTTCAGTATGAAGCGCTCTTCATTTCAATTTGAGTTGAATTCTTACTGAATACCACAACACTCCAATTTCACTACTTGGTTTTGGAAAGAAGTGCTTACTGAGGCACAGTGATTCCACTTATATTAAAGTTACAAACAATAACCGGTATACCAATCCAACCTCGATAAGATTAATTCTGAATAATCAGTAGTAAGGCCACATAGTATTCCAGGGTGCATTTGTACTAGACACTTGAATAAAAAATCATCTTATGAGACAATCCTTGATACTATTAGCCTAAGACATTTTGTTTTTTTATTGTGTTTTGACCCATTTTTAATATAAAGAAATAGAGTAATAATTTGTATCCCAGTGAAACACACCACACACATATATAATGTATCATATGAGGGGAAAGAGTGCTTAAAGGGGTATCTTGCCCAGTCTTCATACTGGATCCAAAATAATCATTACTGAGAGCTAGCTGCTGATTGGTGGCTGCACAAAAATGCCTCTTTTAATTGATTTCTTGGATGTGTTCAGCTTGCTCCCAGAAGTGCTTAGCTGCTTCTTCAAAAAGGATATCAAAAGAATGAAGTACATTTCATAAAAGAAGTATAGCTGTTTAAAATCACATAAAAATAAAAATGTTGGATTTCCTGTCCCTATAAGGCCATAAGGAGATTGATGCCCCATGTTTGGCTCGCTGGAAACAGAAGTTATAAAGCAGCGGTCTAAAGACCGCTGCTCCATAACCTGTCCGCCTGCTCTGAGGCGGTGGACAGAAATCAACCCGATCGGATACAAATCTGCAGGGGCGGTATTGTACCAGGAGTTCACAAGAACTGTTGGTGCAATGATAAATGCCGACAAAAAGTAAATTGAACCAATTTCAGAATAAAGTAGGAATATGTATGGTATGGTGAAAATGATAAATTCATTGTATTATATCCAGAACTCTTCAGGGATAAGAATCAATTGTCAGTGATGTAGCTAAATCTAAATTTTGTAAGTCTTTACACAATTTCTAGATACCATCTGTCTTAGGCCCCCGATGATCGAAAGTGCTGCAAGACGGCAATATATTCCAAAGGGATTTAATGCAATGTCGAGAATTCTGGCAAAATATTCAAAAGTGCTGACATTACTGTTTAAAGGCAGCATTTCAAAAGGGCATTTTAGTATACATCATAATGGGTAGTGATGCTGGTGAAATATTCCAAGCAACTTCAACATTAACATAGGCAATGTAAAATAAAGGATCCCTTTTAAATATATTGCACTCAAACTAATAAATGTACCCCTAAACCGACATAACCCTCCAGCCGCAAAACTAGCCCTACACTACTTAACCCCTAAACTGACAATATCCCACCGCAATAAACATCCTAACTTATTAACCCCTAAACTGCCAATAGCCCACCGCAAACGTCCCTAAACTACTTAACCCCTAAACTGACAATATCCCACCGCAATAAACATCCTAACTTATTAACCCCTAAACTGCCAATAGCCCACCGCAAACGTCCCTACACTACTTAACCCCTAAACTGACAATATCCCACCGCAATAAACATCCTAACTTATTAACCCCTAAACTGCCAATAGCCCACAGCAAACGTCCCTACACTACTTAACCCCTATACCGCCAATATCCCACCGCTATAACCCCTACACTACTAAATCCCTATACCAGCAATAGACCACCACAATAATCCACATACTACTTAACCTTTATTCTGCCAATACCCCCTAACCTATTAACCCCTATACCACCACTATCCACCAATGCAAACTACCTCTACAACATTTAACTTAAAGGAATATGGCCATGAGTCACTGACAAGGCCCAATGAAGTCTGAAATGATCATCTGGGGTTGCCCTGTTCCTTGTTCAGAGAGGAATTGCCTGGTATTTCGGTGCTAGACTGACCTTAATAGGCGGGATCAGACTGATATACTACAGGGAAGTTCTACTCTGTGAAAGCATTACTGGGCTAGAAAGAAGCTGCACCCTGTGTGGTAAATCACCATAGAACATGCTAACAAGTTCTATTGAGTTGTTTGTTCGTTCCTGAGAGTGTGCTTCTCTCTGTGTGCCTGTGTAATCTAAAAAAAAGATTGCCCTGAAAAGGGCATTTGGTTGGACATTACATTTAGAAGGGCATTTGATAGGGCAGTGCCACAGCAATTTTGTTACCAAAAAAAAAGGTTGTTCTGAAAAGGGTATTTGGTAGGACATTGTCTAAAGTGTTTCAACTCTTTTAGGGAAAAAAAAAACCTAAACTTAAAAATAAAAAAGCCCATCTTCTGTCTTTTTCCATCTTCGTCCGATCCTGTTCTATCCGATCTTTCTTCATGCAGTCTCCGACGCACACTGTAGCTTTAATGCAAGGTTATATAGGGGTGCCCTTGCATTTATATAAGCTGAATTATGAATTCTTAGTCCAATCAACCAATAGAATAAAAGCTTTTTTGGGGGTAGGGCTTTATTATTTTTAAGATTAGGTTTTTTTTCCTTTTAGCTTTTTTTAGTTTAGGATTTTTTTTCTCCTAAAAGTGCTGAAACACTTTAGGGCAATGCCCTAACAAATCTTTTTTTAGATTAGGTTTTTTTTTGGGAGGGCAGCAAAAGAGCTGTGGGCACTGTCCTACCAAATGTTCTTCTAAGGGCAATGCCCAACTAAATGCCCTTTTTAGGGAAATCTTTTTTTAGAATAGGGTTTTTTTTTTAGTACATTTTTTTTAGATTAAGCTTTTTTTTTTTGGGTGGGGTTACTTTTATTGTAGAATAGGGTTGTAGTATTAAGTTGAAAAAGAGCTGTGTCACTTTAGGGCAAAGTGCACTAAAAGCCATTCTAAGGGCTATTTTTATAGTAACTTAGTTTTAGTTTAGGTTTTTTTTATTTTGGGGCGGGTTTTATTTTTTAAAGGGGGCCTTAGTTTTAGTAGAGGCATAACAGTGTTTTTTTTATTTTTGGTAGTGTTGTTTTTTTTCTAAAATGTTAGTTTTTTTTATTTTTTTGCAACTTAGGGAGTATTAGCTTAGTGGTGGGAGAGTGAGGTAGTTAAGTAGTCTAGGGGTAGTTTGCATTGGGGGGTTGTGGCAGTAAAGGGCCCGTTCACTCAGTCTAAATGGTGTTATTTAGCATGATTATCGCAGTATGATTAAAAGGAAAGGAGAGCAATGATTTTTTATTTATTTCAATATGCAATATTTTTTACTAGTTTGCTTCTTAGCGTTTTTGCTCAGCAGCCCCGGAACACCCTTATAAAAGGGTTGTGCTTCCAAAATGTGTAACCCTGTTCCTTGGCCTATCAAATTGCTTGATTCAATTTCATGCAAAATAGCAAAGAAGCACACTCTCTACATCAAGGGAGCGCACACGCGTGACCTGGGGCGCGCTTCAAAGGAATCAAAGTGAATTTCAACATAGCACAGGACACTAATAGCGCTACACTGCAAAATTACTCCGGTGATATGGTGCCTCTATTCTATCATCGTGCATTGAGAGATGCCGGGTTTGGTGTGTGAAGGAGATACTAACACCCTAACATGAACCCCGAGTCTGAACACCCCTAATCTTACATTTATTAACCCCTAATCTGCTGCCCCCGACATCGCCGACACCTACATTATATTTATTAACCCCCTAATCTCCCTCCCCCAATGTCGCGGCAACCTACCTACATTTATTAACCCCTAATCTGCCTCCCCCAACGTCGCTGCCACTATTCTAAATGTATTAACCCCTAAGTCTAACCCTAACCCTAACACCCCCTAACTTAAATATAATTTAAATAAATCTAAATAAAATTCCTAACATTAACTAAATTATTCCTATTTAAAACTAAATACTTACCTATAAAATAAACCCTAAACCACCTACAATATAACTAATAGTTACATTGTATCTAGCTTAAGGCTTATTTTTATTTTACAGGCAGGTTTGTATTTATTTTAAATAGGTAGAATAGTTACTAAACAGTTATTAACTATTTAATAACTACCTAGCTAAAATAAATACAAATGTACCTGTAAAATAAAACCTAACCTAAGTTACACTAACACCTAACACTACACTATAATTAAATAAATTCCCTAAATTAAATACAATTAAATAAATTAAATGATTGGATCAGCCAATAGGATTGAAGTTCAATCCTATTGGCTGATCCAATCAGCCAATAGGATTTAGCTTGCATTTCATTGGCTGATTGGAACAGCCAATAGAATGCGAGCTCAATCCTATTGGCGGATCCAACTTTTTTCAACCTTAATTCCAATTGGCTGTTAGAATTCTTTCAGCCAATCAGAATCTAAGGGACGCTATCTTGGATGATGTCATTTAAAGGAACCTTCATTCGTCGTTAGTCCATCGGAAGAAGAGGATGCTCCGCGCCGGACAGATGAAGATAGAAGATGCCGTCTGGATGAAGACTTCTGCCCATCTGGAAGACCACTTCTGCCCGTCTGGAGGACTACTTCTGCCGGCTTCGTTGAGGACATCTTGCAGCTTGGAGGAAGACTTTTCCCGGTAAGTGAATCTTCGGGGGTTAGTGTTAGGATTTTTTAAGGGTGTATTGGGTGGGTTTATTTTTTAGGTTAGGGCTTTGGTCTGCAATAGAGCTAAATGCCCTTTTAAGGGCAATGCCCATCCAAATGCCCTTTTCAGGGCAATAGGGAGCTTAGGGTTTTTTAGCTTTTATTTGGGGGGTTTGGCTGTGTGGGTGGTGGGTTTTACTGTTGGGAGGGTTGTTTGTATTTTTTTTTACAGGTAAAAGAGCTGATTTCTTTGGGGCAAAGTCCCTCAAAAGGCCCTTTTAAGGGCTATTTGTAGTTTATTGTAGGCTAGGGTTTTTTATTTTGGGTGGGCTTTTTTTATTTTGATAGGGCTCTTAGATTAGGTGTAATTAGTTTAAATATCTTGTAACTTGTTTTTTATTTTCTGTAATTTAGTGTTTGTTTGTTTTTGGTAATTTTGGTAATTTTATTTAATTTATTTAATTGTATTTAATTTAAGGAATTTATTTAATTTTAGTGTAGTGTTAGGTGTTAGTGTAACTTAGGTTAGGTTTTATTTTACAGGTAAAATAACTATTTAATAACTATTCTACCTAGTTAAAATAAATACAAGCTTGCCTGTAAAATAAAAATAAACCCCAAGCTAGATACAATGTAACTATTAGTTATATTGTAGCTAGCGTAGAGTTTATTTTACAGGTAAGTATTTAGTTTTAAATAGGAATAATTTAGGTGATAATAGTAGGTTTTATTTAGATTTATTAAAATTATATTTGTTAGGGGGTGTTAGGGTTAGGGTTAGACATAGATTTAGGGGTTAATAAATTTAATATAGTGGCAGCGACGTTGGAGGCGGCAGATTAGGGGTTAATAAATGTAGGTAGGTGGCGGCGATGTTAGGGACAGCAGATTAGGGGTTAATAATATTTAACTGATGTTTGCGAGGCGGGAGTGTGGCGGTTTAGGGGTTAATATGTTTATTATAGTGGCGGCAATGTCCGGAGCTGCAGATTAGGGGTTAACATTTTTATTTTAGTGTTTGCGATGTGGAAGGGCCTCGGTTTAGGTTTTAATAGGCAGTTTATGGGTGTTTAGTGTACTTTTTAGCACTTTAGTTATGAGTTTTATGCTACGGCTTTGTAGTGTAAAACTCATAACTACTGACATTAAAATGCTTTTTTTAAACGGGATAGGGTGTACCACTCACTTTTTGGCCTTCCAGGACAAACTCGTAATACGAGCACTATGGAAGTTCCATAGAAAAAAGACTATACACAATTTACGTAATTTGGTTTGCGGTAAGGCCAAAAAAGTGTGCGGTGCCCCTAAACCTTCAAGACTCGTAATACAGCGGTAGTGAAAAAGCAGCGTTAGGACCTGTTAATGCTGCTTTTTCAGCTTACAGCAAAACTCGCAATCTGGCCGTTTATTTCTTCATATTTAAAATGGGTCAAAACACAATTAAAAACAAAAGTAACTATATAAGGCCTAGATTTGGAGTTTGGCGGTAGATGGGTTGTTAACGCTACGCGGGCTTTTTTCTGGCCGCACCATAAAATTAACTCTGGTATCGAGAGTCCAAAAAAATGCTGCGTTAGGCTCCAAAAAAGGAGCGTAGAGCATTTTTACAGCAAATGCAACTCTCGATACCAGAGTTGCTTACGGACGCGGCCAGCCTCAAAAACGTGCTCGTGCACGATTCTCCCATAGGAAACAATGGGGCTGTTTGAGCTTAAAAAAAAACCTAACACCTGCAAAAAAGCCGCGTTCAGCTCCTAACGCAGCCCCATTGTTTCCTATGGGGAAACACTTCCTACGTCTGCACCTAACACCCTAACATGTACCCCGAGTCTAAACACCCCTAACCTTACACTTATTAACCCCTAATCTGCCGCCCCCGCTATCGCTGACCCCTGCATTATATTATTAACCCCTAATCTGCCGCTCCGTAAACCGCCGCAACCTACGTTATCCCTATGTACCCCTAATCTGCTGCCCCTAACACCGCCGACCCCTGTATTATATTTATTAACCCCTAACCTGCCCCCCACAACGTCGCCACCAGCTACTTACAATAATTAACCCCTAATCTGCCGACCGCAAAGCGCCGCCACCTACGTTATCCTTATGTACCCCTAATCTGCTGCCCCTAACACCGCCGACCCCTATATTATATTTATTAACCCCTAATCTGCCCCCCTCAACGTCGCCGACACCTACCTACACTTATTAACCCCTAATCTGCCGAGCGGACCTGTGCGCTACTATAATAAATGTATTAACCCCTAATCCGCCTCACTAACCCTATCATAAATAGTATTAACCCCTAATCTGCCCTCCCTAACATCGCCGACACCTAACTTCAATTATTAACCCCTAATCTGACGACCGGAGCTCACCGCTACTATAATAAAATGATTAACCCCTAAAGTTAAGTCTAACCCTAACACTAACACCCCCCTAACTTAAATATAATTTACATCTAACGAAATTAATTAACTCTTATTAAATAAATTATTCCTATTTAAAGCTAAATACTTACCTGTTAAATAAATCCTAATATAGCTACAATATAAATTATAATTATATTATAGCTATTTTAGGATTAATATTTATTTTACAGGTAACTTTGTAATTATTTTAACCAGGTACAATAGCTATTATATAGTTAAGAACTATTTAATAGTTACCTAGTTAAAATAATAACAAAATTACCTGTAAAATAAATCCTAACCTAAGTTATAATTAAACCTAACACTACCCTATCAATAAATTAATTAAATAAAATACCTACAATTACCTACAATAAAACCTAACACTACACTATCAATAAATAAATTAAATACAATTCCTACAAATAACTACAATTACATAAACTAACTAAAGTACAAAAAATAAAAAAGAACTAAGTTACAAAAAATAAAAAAATATTTACAAACATAAGAAAAATATTACAACAATTTTAAACTAATTACACCTACTCTAAGCCCCCTAATAAAATAACAAAGACCCCCAAAATAAAAAAATGCCCTACCCTATTCTAAATTAATAGAGTTAAAAGCTCTTTTACCTTACCAGCCCTGAACAGGGCCCTTTGCGGGGCATGCCCCAAGAAAATCAGCTCTTTTGCCTGTAAAAAAAAACATACAATACCCCCCCCCCAACATTACAACCCACCACCCACATACCCCTAATCTAACCCAAACCCCCCTTAAATAAACCTAACACTAAGCCCCTGAAGATCTTCCTACCTTGTCTTCACCTCACCAGGTATCACCGATCCGTCCTGGCATCCGGTGCTGAAGAGGTCCAGAAGAGGCTCCAAAGTCTTCCTCCTATCCGGCAAGAAGAGGACATCCGGACCGCCAAACATCTTCATCCAAGCGGCATCTTCGATCTTCTTCCATCCGGTGCGGAGCGGGTCATGTTGAAGCAGCCGACGCGGATCCATCCTCTTCTTTCTGTGTCTCCCGACGAATGACGGTTCCTTTAAGGGACGTCATCCAAGATGGCGTCCCTCGAATTCCGATTGGCTGATAGGATTCTATCAGCCAATCGGAATTAAGGTAGGAATATTCTGATTGGCTAATGGAATCAGCCAATCAGAATCAAGTTCAATCCGATTCTGATCGGAACAGCCAATAGAATGCGAGCTCAATCTGATTGGCTGATTGGATCAGCCAATCGGATTGAACTTGATTCTGATTGGCTGATTCCATTAGCCAATCAGAATATTCCTACCTTAATTCCGATTGGCTGATAGAATCCTATCAGCCAATCGGAATTCGAGGGACGCCATCTTGGATGACGTCCCTTAAAGGAACCGTCATTCGTCGGGAGACGCAGAAAGAAGAGGATGGATCCGCGTTGGCTGCTTCAACATGGACCCACTCCGCACCGGATGGAAGAAGATCGAAGATGCCGCTTGTATGAAGATGTTTGCCGGTCCGGATGTCCTCTTCTTGCCGGATAGGAGGAAGACTTTGGAGCCTCTTCTGGACCTCTTCAGCACCGGATGCCAGGACGGATCGGTGATACCTGGTGAGGTGAAGACAAGGTAGGAAGATCTTCAGGGGCTTAGTGTTAGGTTTATTTAAGGGGGGTTTGGGTTAGATTAGGGGTATGTGGGTGGTGGGTTGTAATGTTGGGGGGGGTATTGTATGTTTTTTTTTACAGGCAAAAGAGCTGATTTTCTTGGGGCATGCCCCGCAAAGGGCCCTGTTCAGGGCTGGTAAGGTAAAAGAGCTTTTAACTCTATTAATTTAGAATAGGGTAGGGCATTTTTTTATTTTGGGGGTCTTTGTTATTTTATTAGGGGGCTTAGAGTAGGTGTAATTAGTTTAAAATTGTTGTAATATTTTTCTTATGTTTGTAAATATTTTTTTATTTTTTGTAACTTAGTTCTTTTTTATTTTTTGTACTTTAGTTAGTTTATGTAATTGTAGTTATTTGTAGGAATTGTATTTAATTTATTTATTGATAGTGTAGTGTTAGGTTTTATTGTAGGTAATTGTAGGTATTTTATTTAATTAATTTATTGATAGGGTAGTGTTAGGTTTAATTATAACTTAGGTTAGGATTTATTTTACAGGTAATTTTGTTATTATTTTAACTAGGTAACTATTAAATAGTTCTTAACTATTTAATAGCTATTGTACCTGGTTAAAATAATTACAAAGTTGCCTGTAAAATAAATATTAATCCTAAAATAGCTATAATATAATTATAATTTATATTGTAGCTATATTAGGATGTATTTTACAGGTAAGTATTTAGCTTTAAATAGGAATAATTTATTTAATAAGAGTTAATTAATTTCGTTAGATTTAAATTATATTTAAGTTAGGAGGGTGTTAGTGTTAGGGTTAGACTTAGCTTTAGGGGTTAATCCATTTATTATAGTAGCGGTGAGCTCCGGTCGTCAGATTAGGGGTTAATAATTGAAGTTAGGTGTCGGCGATGTTAGGGAGGGCAGATTAGGGGTTAATACTATTTATGATAGGGTTAGTGAGGCGGATTAGGGGTTAATAACTTTATTATAGTAGTGCTCAGGTCCGCTCGGCAGATTAGGGGTTAATAAGTGTAGGCAGGTGTCGGCGACGTTGAGGGGGGCAGATTAGGGGTTAATAAATATAATATAGGGGTCGGCGGTGTTAGGGGCAGCAGATTAGGGGTACATAAGGATAACGTAGGTGGCGGCGCTTTGCGGTCGGCAGATTAGGGGTTAATTATTGTAAGTAGCTGGCGGCGACGTTGTGGGGGGCAGGTTAGGGGTTAATAAATATAATATAGGGGTCGGCGGTGTTAGGGGCAGCAGATTAGGGGTACATAAGTATAACGTAGGTGGCGGTCGGCAGATTAGGGGTTAACAAAATTTAATCGAGTTGCGGCGATGTGGGGGGACCTCGGTTTAGGGGTACATAGGTAGTTTATGGGTGTTAGTGTACTTTAGGGCACAGTAGTTAAGAGCTTTATGAACCGGCGTTAGCCCAGAAAGCTCTTAACTCCTGCTTTTTTTCTGCGGCTGGAGTTTTGTCGTTAGAGCTCTAACGCTCACTTCAGAAACGACTCTAAATACCGGAGTTAGGAAGATCCCATTGAAAAGATAGGATACGCAATTGACGTAAGGGGATCTGCAGTATGGAAAAGTCGTGGCTGAAAAGTGAGCGTTAGACCCTATTTTGAGTGACTCCAAATACCGGCGGTAGCCTAAAACCAGCGTTAGGAGCCTCTAACGCTGGTTTTCACGGCTACCGCCAAACTCTAAATCTAGGCCTTAGTAACTATATAACTATATTAGTAACTATATTTATATCATTACTTTATATTAACTGATATTTTTTGTACTAGTTGCTTATAACTTCAAAAGCATCTCAATCAATTGATAGTTGATAACTGTGATATCTCTTAACTATTTTGAAACACTGTGTAATAGTGGCACTTCAATTTTAAACAGAACACAGTCAGGTAACCATACTGCCAGTATAACTATCAGGCCACTGCAAGATATTTATGTAATAACTGTAAGAAGTACTACAGTGGCATATCATATTACCTGACTTCAGGGTAAAGTGTTGATTGCTGTGCAGTTATTAGAACGATATTGAACATAAGGATACCACATTATAAGCTTCAGTGTGAAGCGCTCTTCATTTCACCTTAGTTGAATTCATACTGAATACCGCAACACTCCAATTTCACTACTTGGTTTTGGGAAACCCCTACACTACTAAACCCCTATACCGCCAATATCCCACTGCAATAACGCCTACACTACTTAATAACTATACCAGCAATAGACCACCACAATAATCCACATACTACTTAACATTTATTCTGCCAATACCCCCTAACCTATTAACCCCTATACCACCACTATCCCCCAATGCAAACTACCTCTACAACATTTAACTTAAAGGCATATGGCTGTACGTCACCGACAAGGCCCATTGAAGTCTGAAATGATCATCTGGGGTTGCCCTGTTCCTTGTTCAGAGAGGAATTGCCTGGTATTTTGGTGCTAGACTGACCTTAATAGGCGGGATCAGACTGATATACTACAGGGAAGTTCTACTCTGTGAAAAGCATTGCTGGGCTAAAAGAAGCTGCACCCTGTGTGGTAAATCGCCATAGAACAAGCTAACAAGTTCTATTGAGTTGTTTGTTCATTCCTGAGAGTGTGCTTCTCTCTGTGTGCCTGTGTAATCTAAAAAAAAGATTGCCCTGAAAAGAACATTTGGTTGGACATTACCCTTAGAAGGGCATTTGATAGGGCAGTGCCACAGCTCTTTTGTTGCCTAATAAAAAGGTTGTCCTGAAAAGGATATTTGGTAGGGCATTGTCTAAAGTGTTTCAACTCTTTTAGGGAAAAAACAATCCTAAACTTAAAAATAAAAAAGCCCACCTTAAAAAAACTAATTCTAATGATGGTGCTCCCCTTCTTTCTTCATGCCGATGGTCCTGCAGGGCGGTCCTCTTCATCTTCATAGCAGTGATCCTCTTCTTCCATCTTCCGTCCGATCCTGTACTATCCGATCTTTCTTCATGCATTCCCTGACGCACACTGAAGCTTTAATGTGAGGTTATATAGGGGTGTCTTTGCATTTATATTGGCAGATTTTTTAATTCTTAGTCCAATCAACCAATAGAATAAATGCTTTTTTGGGGGTAGGGCTTTTTTTATTTTTAAGATTAGTTTTTTTTCCCTTTTAGGTATTTTTAGTTTAGGATTTTTTTTCTCCTAAAAGTGCTGAAACACCCAATACAATTGTAGCCGCAATTCACTTTAAACTGCTGACAGTTTCAATCCATGGTGTTAACAGGGATCATGTAAGGATCTATGATAGATCGTCTTACCTTCAGTATAAAGATGATACTGAAGGGTTGCCTTCTGAGACCGGTTTTATACAGTGCTCGTCTGTGTTCACACTTCTGGGTGAGATCATTTTGAGGGCGGGTCACAACAGCGAAGCAATTCAGGGCTAAACATACGTATTAATATAGCAAGAAAAGGTATAGACAAGACAGTAGGAATTCATCGTAGTAATTTTTTTTTAATCTTTTTGAAGGTAAACATTTGTATTCATTGTTTCAGTCTGTGATACATTAATAATAAAGTTCTTTCAATTAAAAATAAAACATTATTTGGGTGAACTGTCCCTTTAATAGTTTAGGGGGCTTATTGTGTTGGGGTGTTGTGGCGGTGTAGGGGTTAATAGATTAGGGTGTGGTAAATTCCTTAGGTTATGGCAGATTGGGGTTAGTGTAGGTTGCGGTGGGGGTGAGGGCGCGTAAGGGGTTAATAGTTTATTTAAGTATTGCATTTATATACTATATAAAAATGATATGTATTGTCATGTATAATGCCTATTATTTTAAGTATCGTATCTGATTTAAAATGTAGTTATATTTATTGTTATTTATATTATTTTGAGCAAAAATATAACATTTAAATTATATATTTATTTTTAAAATAATAAAATGAACAATCAAAAACAACTACATTTTAAATTAAATACAATACTTAAAATAATATGCATTATACATGACAATTCATATAATTTTAACATTGTACATAAAAGTAGCAACATAGCTTTTATAGTTATAATAGGGAGGTTTTTTTTATATACTTTTTTATTCAGGTAGATTGCACGTAGGTGAAGGTTGTATTAGAGAGTTGATGTAGGTATAGGCATTCTGTGAGAGTTAGTCAGGCGTTTAAGGGGGAGTAACCTGTACATTGTTTGGGGTACATCACCAGTAGGGATGGGCGAATGTTTCTAAAAAATTGAAATTTAAAACGAATTTTGATACATTCGTTCATTCGAATCGAATTTTGAATGTTTATATAACATTCTAACATTCTATTTTTTAATTTTCGTTTTCGAATTTTTCAATAAAATTTGAATATATTTGTTCGAATAATATAATGTTCAACTATGTATTCATTCAATTTCGAAATGTAATATTCAAATTTGAATGTGACATTCGAATGTCTCATTCAAATTTGAAATAGTATTTCTAGTCTAATACTGTGTTTTAAATGTAATATTCGAATTCTAATGCTACATTCGAATGTCTCATTCGAATTTGAAATAGTATTTCTAGTCTAATACTGTGTTTTAAATGTAATATTCGAATTCGAATGTGACATTCGAATTTGAATGTCACATTCAAATTCGAAATAGTATTTCTAGTCTAATACTGTGTTTTTTAAATGTAATATTCGAATTTGAATGTGACATTCGAACATTCAAATTCGAAATAGTATTTCTATCTTACAACTGTGTTTAATAAATGTATTTTCGATTTGAATGTGATATTCGATTCGAATGTGACATTCATATTTCAAATAATATTTCTAGTCTAATACTGTTTTATAAACGTAATATTCAAATTCAAATGTGATATTCGATTTGAATGTGATATTCAATTCTAATGTGATATTCGCTTTGAATGTGACATTTGAATTCGAAATAGTGTTTCTAGTCTACAATTGTGTTTTATAAATGTAATATTCGAATTCGAATGTGACATTCGAAAACTGTAAATAACATTCGAAAATCGAATTTTTAAGAATATTCCTTCTTATCTACATTCTATTATGTAAATCGAATTTCTACAATAACATTCGTTCTAACATTCGAATTAGAATATAAACATATTCGCCAATCCCTAATCACCAGCACTGCAAAATAATCCAATCTCTAAAGTATAGGTTATGAGTAGGGTGTCAGCCATGTTTGTCCCACCACCTTTTCACTTCAGTGGTGAGACTTTACAGTGTGGGCTAGTTAAAATAGGTTTAGGGAAAGTAAGGTCACACAGCAATATTTGAGGTGTTTTCCGACACAGAAACTGTGTTTGGTTTCTGGGAGCGCCCTAGCCCACCTTGCCCACTGAAAGTGCACACAAGTGGCGATGTTGGCAATGTTTAGCTGACATAGCACTCTCCATTATATCCTATGGGACACACATCACCACTCAACAACACTTTGTGGGTTGGCCCACCTTTTTTAGAAAATATCGACAGACTGACGGACTGCAAAGTCGACAAGGCCAGAGAGGGGCCTAAAGCACAAGCAGTTTTTTTTTTTATCTGCCTAATAGAGAAGAAAAGTGGTAAGAAGTTAGAATTGTTTTTTCCAGCTAGATGGTATTGCTAACAATACTGGTGCAATAGGTTGCACTAACCTTCATGTCAAAATGGACTAACGTCATGGCTAACAGCTTTGTGTCTAAACATAGTGTTTTTTGTCCCCACTGACAGTCAATAAAGAATATTCATAGTAGGAGAGCATTATATTTAATATGTAAAGGATTTGTGCTTACCGCCTGTCAAGATTTTTTCCGTACTTGCAATATGGAAAAAGGAAGAAGTTAAACCTGTTGAAGCTGATAACACTTGCAGGTCAAAATTAACACCTCGAATGTAAATGCAACCTTAAAGAAACAGTAAATGTGCTTTGTTCTTTTTGTATCCTTTGATGAAGAGTAAACCAAAGGAGGATCATAGGCACTCAGGAACAGATGTGTCTATAGCACTCTAAGGCAGCAGTGTTTGCAATAATGTTTAACATAACATTGCTACAAATACTGTTGAAAACACTGCAGCCATAAAGTTCAGAGTGAAATTATTTGACTTTACTGTCGCTTTAATTGTCTTACACAAAAGTCCCTAAAATATTATAGTAATAAACTTTGCAAAAGCTGGGCATTTAAACATCACATATTAATGAGGCATCGAATGACTAAAAGAAAATTGTGCTTTTGTATTATATGTGAATAACCAACACAGTCAAATGTTCTGTTCATATGTGAATGTTTACCTGCTTGGAGTCAACATAAATATTTCTATCTTTGAATCACAGCTGCCTGAAGATATCTTTAAAATTTAAAGCACGTAGTATTGCTGCTTGGCAAGCAGATTCTGGCCTGAATTTTTCCCAGCCACGGTATAACTCAATATTTGCATGTTTATTGCTGGTTCATTGTGAAATTTAAATCATCATGCATGTCAGTGTATCTATCATCAGAGATCTGAATTCTAATAATGTGAGATTGCTGACTCTAGTTTATTACAGTCCTCAAAACAGAATTTGTTCACGATCAAATTCTCTTGAAACAGGTCCAGAATGGAAAAACTAGCAATGTTTATTACCATAGCTTCTGCTTTGCCCTTGTAAATGAGACTTAGCTAAGATCATCATAGTACAAAATCCATCTGGCACACTTGATTAATATGTTTTGTGGAACAGTTTAGTTATTCATTTTATATTTCCAAAACCAGAAGAAAAGAAATATACTGAATACATTTGCATTTTAAATGGAATAACACAATTTCAGTGCTGCAAGTCTTAATGGAAAGATAATATTCAAAATCAAAGCAAAAATAATAGTCTTAGGACAGTTTGTATTACCAATTATCACGTCAATAGACCTGGCATGTTCAGAAGGTGGAACAAAAGACAAGCAGTAATAGCAAAATGAGGCTTTGTTTACATTGATCCTTAGAAAATGAAGCCATAAGCTACCAAAGTTGCAGACAGCTAAAAGTAGTTTACAGCTCTATTTTAGTACCAGGTTTCCAATTTGAAATATTTTGAGCAGTGCTTGCAGTCATTCTTCGTGTAGGTGTATGTAAAGGTTCCACCAAACATTGGATTTCTCGAAAATCATGCCATAACTAATTAATTGCTATGGTAACCCAACCGTACACTATAAAATTTAAGTTTAACGTCTGCGCTCTTTACCAGTGATCACCTCTAAAGAGAAACAAAACTATGTTTTACTATAATTACATTTGCTACATTATTAATATATATAATACTAGGCATACGTCAAGAATTTTGTAGATATGTGCTTGAATATATTCTTATATGTAAATACATATTGATATTTCCATAAGAACGTAAGTGCAACTATTCCTCTTCATGGGACAACAATAAATATTACATATTACAATTTGTTTTCTACATTGAAACACTTGCATTATTTGCAAATTTTAAAATGTAAATGGGAACTAGGCCTCAAAAAGCAAATTTTTCCTCTTTTATATCAACAGCCTCACACAGTTTATTAACAGTTTGTGCTTTCATTGGGTACCTGGTGTAAATTAGTGTTTAAAGGGACATGAAACCCACATTTTCTTTCATAAATACAAGTTTAAACAACTTTGCAATTTACTTCTACTACTTAATTTGCTTCCTTCTCCTGTTATCCTTTGCTGAACGGTTTATCTAGGTAAGCTCAGGAACAGCAAAAGACATAGGTTCTAGCTGCTGATTGGTGGTAGCATATATATATACAGATTGCCATTGGCTCACCCATGTGTTCAGTTATAAACCAGTAGTGCATTGCAGCTCCTTCAACAAATGATACCAAGATAATTAAACAAATTAGATAATAGAAGTAAAAGAAGTTGTTTAATTGTATTCTCTATCTGAATTATGAAAGATTTTTATTGGGTTTCATGTCCCTTTAACGGCTTCTAATACTTTCTATGGGAAAGTCCTATCAAGGAGCATTTTTAAAATAAATACATCTTATCTGTCTTGGAAAGGCTTAAAACTTCATTGTAAAGCCAAATTGTTTATCTTTTTGAGGGCACATTAAATACATTTGAAAGGCATCTAAATGCTTTCTGGGGCCCCATCCGATATGCAGCGTCGCCCGCAAAAGCCGGCGACGCAGGTTTTTGCGTGGGTTTGGTATCCTATATACAGCGCCGCATATAAATGCGGCACGTATATTTCACCCGTCGGACATAGTTTTTTTACCCATAGACTAACGCAATTTGGTATCCAATATCCAGCTCAAGGCCTTACGTGGCGAAAATGGAGAAATCTTACTCCATTTTCACCTCGCCATAAAATGCACCCGTAGCAGGCCTTGCGCTGAGTATGGGAGCACCGTAACTCACTAAAATGCCTGCAAAAAAAAACCTAACACCTAACGCATGCGCAATGTTTATCAACCTGTCAACCACAATCCCCCACCGCAATACCTAATAAACGCCTAGATTTAGAGTTCTGCGTTAGCCGTCAAAAGCAGCATTAAGGGGTTATAATGCTGCTTTTGGCCGCCCGCTGGTATTTAGAGTCGGCCAGGTAAAGGTGTACCGCTCACTTTCAAGCCGTGACTTTTTCCATACCGCAAATCCCCTTACTCCAATTGCGTATCCTAACTTTTCAATGGGTTCTTCCTAACGCCGGTATTTAGAGTCTTGGCTGAAGTGAGCGGTACACCCTCTATCGACAAGACTCCTAATGCCCATGGAAAGGCTGTAGTTAAGAGCTTTATGGGCTAACGCCGGTATATAGAGCTCTTAACTACAGTGCTCTAAATTACACTAACACCCATTAACTACCTATGTACCCCTAAACCGAGGTCCCCCCACATCGCCGCCACTATAATAAATATTTTTAATCCCTAATTTGCCGACCGCACATCGCCGCCACCTACATTATCCCTATGAACCCCTAATCTGCTGCCCCTAACATCGCCGACACCTACATTATATTTATTAACCCCTAATCTGCCCCCCAATGTCGTCGCCACCTAACTTCAAGTATTAACCCCTAATTTGCCGACCGGACCTCGCTGCTACTATAATAAATGTATTAACCCCTAAAGCTAAGTCTAACCCTAACCCTAACACCCCCCTAAGTTAAATATAATTTTAATCTAATGAAATAAATTAAATCTTATTAACTAAAGTATTCCTATTTAAAGCTAAATACTTACCTGTAAAACAAACCCTAATATAGCTACCATATAACGAATAATTATATATTATTATGGATCCGCGTCGGCTGGGAAGAAGATGGCTCCGCTCCGGATGGATGAATATAGAAGATGCCGCTTGGATGAAGATGTCTGCCGGTCCGGATGTCCTCTTCTGCCTGGATAGGATGAAGACTTCTGCCGGTCTGGATGTCCTCTTCTGCCCCATCGGATGAAGACTTCGGCCTGGCTAGGTGAAGACGACTCAAAGTAGGGAGATCTTCAGGGGGGTAGTATTAGGTTTATTTAAGGGGGGTTTGGGTGGGTTAGAGTAGGGGTATGTGGGTGGTGGGTTTTAATGTTGGGGGGAGTTGTATTTTTTTTTACAGGCAAAAGAGCTGATTACTTTGTGGCATGCCCCACAAAAAGCCCTTTTAAGGGCTGGTAAAAGAGCTGATTACTTTGTAATGTAGAATTTGGTAGGGACTTTTATTATTCTGGGGGTTTTTTTTTTTATTAGGGGGCTTAGATTAGGTGTAATTAGTTTAAAATTCTTGTAATATTTTTTTATTTTCTGTAATTTAGTGTTTTGTTTTTTTTTTATTTAGTTTAGTTTATTTAATTGTAGGTATTGGTAGATAATTTATTTAATTAATTTAATGATAGTGTAGTGTTAGGTTTAATTGTAACTTAGGTTAGGATTTATTTTACAGGTAATTTTGTAATTATTTTAACTAGGTAGCTATTAAATAGTTAATAACTATTTAATAGCTATTGTACCTAGTTAAAATAAATACAAAGTTGCCTGTAAAATAAATATAAATCCTAAAATAGCTACAATTTAATTATTCGTTATATTGGATCAGCCAATAGTATGCGAGGGATGCCATCTTGGATGACGTCATTTAAAGGACCAGCCATTTGTCAGATAGTCGTCGGCCTAGAAGGATGTTCCGCGCCGGAGGTCTTCAAGATGGAGCCGTTCCTCGTCGGATGGATGAACATAGAAGATGCCACTTGGATGAAGAGGTCTGCTGGTTCGGATGTCCTCTTCTGCCCGAATAGGATGAAGACTTCTGCCGGTCCGGATGTCCTCTTCTGCCCCATCGGATGATCACTGGTGCCCGGCTGGGTGAAAACGGCTCAAGGTAGGGTGATCTTCAATGGGGTAGTGTTAGGTTTTTCTAAGGGGGGATCGGGTGGGTTTTAGAGTAGGGGTGTGTGGGTGGTGGGTTGTAATGTTGGGGGGGTATTGTATTTCTTTTTTTTACAGGAAAAAGATCTGATTACTTTGGGGCAATGCCCCGCAAAAAAACCCTTTTAAGGGCTGGTAAAAAAGCTGATTACTTTGGGGCAATGCCCCGCAAAAGGCCCTTTTAAGGGCTATTTGTAATTTAGTGTAGGGTAGGGAATTTTATTATTTTGGGGGGCTTTTTTATTTTATTAGGGGGATTAGATTAGGTGCAATTAGTTTAAAATATTGTAATTTCTTTTTTATTTTCTATAATTTAGTGGGTTTTTTTTCCCATAATTTAGTTTATTTAATTTAATTGTATTTAGGTAATTAATTTAATTATAGAGTAGTGTTAGGTGTAATTGTAACTTAGGTTAGGGTTTATTTTACAGGTAATTTTGTATTTATTTTAGCTAGTTAGCTATTAAATAGTTAATAACTATTTAATAACTATTGTACCTAGTTAATATAAATACAAAGTCGCCTGTAAAATAAAAATAAATCCTAAAATAGCTACAATGTAACTACTAGTTATATTGTAGCTATATTAGGGTTTATTTTATAGGTAAGTATCTAGTTTTAAATAGGAATAACGTATTTAATTATAGTAATTTTATTTAGATTTATTAATTATAGATTTAAGTTAGGGGGGTGTTAGGGTTAGGGTTAGACTTAGGTTTAGGGGTTAATACATTTAATATAGTAGCAGTGACATTGGGGCGGCAGATTAGGGGTTAATAATTGTAGGTAGGTGGCGGCGACGTTGGGGGTGGCAGATTATGGGTTAATAAATATAATACAGGTCAGCGATGATAGGGGCAGCAGATTAGGGGTTAATAAATATAATATAGGTGTTGGCGATGTTAGGGGCAGCAGATTAGGGGTTCATAGGTATAATGTAGGTGGCGGTGATGTCTGGTCGGCAGATTAGGGGTTAAATAATTTTATTATAGTGTTTGCGATGTGGGTGGGCCTCAGTTTAGGGGTTAATAGGTAGTTTATGGGTGTTAGTGTACTTTTTATCACTTTAGTTAAGAGCTTTATGTTCCGGCGTTAGCCCATAAAACTCTTAAATACTGACTTTTATATGCGGTAGGAGTCTTGGAGGTAGAAGCTGTACCTCTCACTTCTTCCAAAACTTGTAATACCAGCGTTAGGAAAATCCCATTAAAAAGATAGGATACGCAATTGACGTAAGGGGATTTGCGGTATGGAAGAGTCGCGGAAGAAAAGTGAGCGGTACACCTGTACCTGCCAGACTCGTAATACCAGCAGGCGTTAGAAAGCAGCGTTAGGACCCCTTAACGCTGCTTTTTAAGGCTAACGCCAAACTCGTAGTCTAGCCGTAAATGAATTAACTACAATTATCTAAAATAAAATACAATTAAATAAACTAAACTATAGTACAATAAAACACTAAATTACAAAAATAAAAAAATATTACAACAAGTTTAAACTAATTACACCTAATCTAAGCCCCCTAATAAAATAAAAAAGCCCCCCAAAATAATAAAATTCCCTATCCTAAACTAAATTACAAATAGCCCTTAAAAGGGCCTTTTGCGGGGCATGGCCCCAAAGTAATAATTTCTTTTACCTGTAAAAAAAAGAAATACAATACCCCCCAACATTACAACCCACCATCCACACACCCCTATTCTAAAACCCACCCGATCCCCCCTTAAAAAAACCTAACACTACCCCATTGAAGATCACCCTACTTTGAGCCATCTTCACCCAGCCGGGCCGAAGTCTTCATCCGATGGGCCAGAAGAGGACATCCAGACCAGCAGAAGTCTTCATCCTATCTGGGCAGAAGAGGACATCTGGACCGGCAGACGTCTTCATCCAAGCTGCATCTTCTATCTTCATCCATCAAACGAGGAACGGCTCCATCTTGAAGACCTCCAGCGCTGAACATCCTTCTAGGCCGACGGACTAACAATGAATGAATATTCCTTTAAATGATGTCATCCAAGATGGCGTTCCTCAAATTCCGATTGGCTGATAGGATTCTATCAGCCAATCGGAATTAAGGTAGGAAAAATCCAATTGGTTGATTTAATCAGCCAATCGGATTGAAGTTCAATCCGATTGGCTGATTGGATCAGCCAATAGAATGCGAGGTCAATTCTATTGGCTGATCCATCTATTGATAGTGTAGTGTTAGGTGTATTTGTAACTTAGGTTAGTATTTATTTTACAGGTAGTTTTGTAATTATTTTAACTAGGTAGCTATTAAATAGTTATTAACTATTTAATAGCTTTTGTACCTAGTTAAAATAAATACAAAGTTGCCTGTAAAATAAATATAAACCCTAAAATAGCTACAATGTAATTATTAATTATATTATAGCTATCTTAGGGTTTATTTTATAGGTATTTAGTTTTAAATAGGAATAATTTAGTTAATAATAGTAATATTATTTATATTTATTTAAATAATAATTAAGTTAGGGGGGTGTTAGGGTTAGGGTTAGACTTAGGTTTAGAGGTAATAAATTTAATGTAGGTGGCAGCGGTGTATAGGGGTCAGAATAGAGGTTAATATATTTAATGTAGGTGGCGGCGGTATAGGGGGGTCAGATTATAGGTTAATATATTTAATGTAGGTGGCGGCAGTGTAGGGGGGTCAGATTAGAGGTTAATATATTTAATGTAGGTGGCGGCGGTGTAGGGGGGTCAGATTAGGGGTTAATAAATCTAATGTAGGTGGCGGCGGGGTACGGGAACGGCAGTTTAGGGGTTAAACACTTTATTTAGGTGCGACGGGGTCCGGGAGCGGCGGTTTAAGGGTTAATACATATAATGTAGGTGGCGGTGGGCTCCGGGAGCAGCAGTATAGGGGTTAATACTAGGATAGGTTTATTGCGGTGTGGGCTATGGCAGTTTAGGGGTTAATGATTAGGCTTTTTGCGTTGTGGGGGGTTGTCGGTCTAGGGGTTTAATACATTTATTATTAGTAATGAGAGGGGGGATTGCGGATATAGGGGTATACATGTCGGGCTATTTTTGGGAGGCGTATTAGACAGTTACGGGATATTTAATATTTTAGTTAGTTTTTTTAGGTGCAGGCAGTTTCTAAAGTGCCGTAAGTCACTGGCTACTCCAGAAATTTGAAGTTACGCTCATTTCTGGACATCGCTAGTTTCTCCCACTTACGGCACTTTAGCAACTGCCGGCGGGGTATATGTAATACCCCGATGTGCGAGGTGAAACTACGGGTGGCGTGGGTTCCCTCACTTGCGCCGAAAACTACGCTGTATATCGGATCGCGCCCCTGATTTTAATGTATAATATTTTTGAAAGATGCATTGTGATTTAATCAGAAACTATCATTACTATTTCAACAGTTCAAGACTTACACATAGTTTTTCACACAGTATTTTCATCTGATCCTGTATTGTCCTGTTTTTACCTATTACCACCAGTAAACTGAATTGCAAGATTGCAATAGCAAGATTGGAGTAAAAAAGTATGTCTTGGTGTGTGTATATAAATAAATATGTATATATATATATATATATATATATATATATATAAATATATGACGAAAAAAAGAGTGTAGACAGTCGGCTCAAACTTCTGTTAAAACGTACAAATTTTATTTTTCGACAATATTAAAGGAAAAGCTGCCACATGCAGCTGACATCAGATGCATTAAAAGGAAAAAAGTCTGACATGTTTCGGCCAGAAGCCTTAATCATAGACATACAGTATATTCATGCCTGAGTCAAATTATTATTTGTAGGCATATGCGGATAGTAAATGAAATACAAATTACAAGGCTTAAACAGATGAGGTGCCAAATGCATGTATATATAAAGTAAATAATAATAAAGAGGTAACAGATGCAGACATGGCTTCTAACTAAAGCAGCTACACTAGTCTTAATATCCCTGCATAATGTATAATATTAAAGAAAAATTATAAAAATTACTCAGAACTAAGAATAAGAGGTATGTAAAGGGCTCTTTGCTAATCCAACAGGCAAAGAGTACAGGTTTGTAAAGGGCTCTTTGCTAATCCAACAGGCAAAGGGCACAGGTATGTAAAGGGCTCTTTGCTAATCCAACAGGCAAAGGGTACAGGTATGTAAAGGGCTCTTTGCTAATCCAACAGGCAAAGGGTACAGGTATGTAAAGGGCTCTTTGCTGATCCAACAGGCAAAGGGTACTTTGGGAACATCGAAGGCCAAAACCTCAAACATTAATGTTCTCAATAAGGTCCCAGGAATCAAAGACAAAGATAAAGAATGTCTCAAGAGGGAATTAACCATTAAGGCAGGTAGTGAAAGTCCACTAACAAGTATTGTAATCCCCATATAGGCGCCAACTGCCTTAGTACTTCACCCAACTCAATCTGTCTTGTAGATACAGGAATACAGGAAGTCCTCCTAATGCATAGTTTGCCAAGCAGGCTGACCTCAATATCTCTGCTGAAAGAAGATTCCAACAAGTAGACAGGTATGTCATAGCCTCTAGATCTTACAGCATTGCTAGCATCCTCCTTCAAGATAATGCAGTTAACCTGCTGCTGTGAATCTCTGGTTACGTTGTGAGGGATTCTCTTGATTGGTCCCATTAGAGGGCCAGATTATAAGTGTCCCGCTAAATATTTTTTCCTCTTGTATACTAACACAGCTGAAAGTTAACTTTTAACAAGTTGAAAATAAAAAGTTAGCGCACTAGCGAACCCCAATGCATGCTAACTTCCGGACTTCAGAAAATGCGATTGTGCTAACTTCTTGTCCCCATAGACTTCAATGGAGCGAAAACCTAGCACTTATAGATAGCTTGCTAACCTGACACCGCGAAGACCTACAGAGCTAAAGCCGAAAATAGTTATATATATATATATATATATATATATATATATATATATTTTACTATCCTATGTTATTTTTATTTTTAAATACTGGCATACCTTGTAGATATTTGGGGATATGTTCCAGATCCCCGCAACAAAGTGAGTCACACAAATTATTCCCAGTGCATATAAAAGTTATATTTACATGATACTGTAGTCTATTAAGTGTGAAATAGCATTATGTCTAAAGAAACAATGTACATACCTTAATTAAAAAATACTTTATTGCTAAAAAGGAAAATGGCGCAGATAGACTTGCTCGACACAGGTTTGTCGCAAACCTTTAATTTGTAAAAAGAGCAATAACAGTGAAGAACAATAAAACAAGGTATGCCTGTATATATATATATATATATATATATATTTTTTTATTTATAATTATATATACTCCAGGAAGAGCCTTGAGACAATTGTGCTATTTCAATGTGTAACCTTATGAAAAAAATAATAGTGGAGTCATTATAAATGTTAGGTGTCCTTTGTAAGCAAAAATCACATCTGAAAGGGCTCCCTCTTAGGGAATTGGTTGTGGTTACATTTGATAGAGGAAAAAGAGCCTGACCCTAAGGGTTATGAAGGCAAAAGCCTTTGAAAGATGTAACAGAAGAATCAAAATATCAAAGTTGGAGCAAAATGTATTATGAAAAATGAAAAGTTTGCATATAACAAAATGTCATAACTTAACTAATTATTAATTTGTAATCCTGCTAATATGATTTACATCATAAAAAAAATCAGCTCTGGCAAGAAAAGAATAGACTTACATTAAGGCATGCTGAGCACTTCCCTTTAGGGAGATATATATTAAAGGACAAATCAATTATTTATTTGCTTTAATGTCTTTATTTCCCCGTTTTGTCTTGTAGCAAAAAAAAGAAATATACTATTGCTGCATTTTGTGCATTTATTCTTCCTGTAAAAAAAAATCGGGAAGGGGGGATTCTGATAGAATAGGTCCTGCATAAACTCACAATCAAGACTTATAATTAACAATTAACATAAATTGGGAATGTAAAATTTAAAAAAATAAACACACATGCACAAATATAAAAACTTCTTTCTACTTTAAATTGTTATAGCACATTATACTAATTTTAATTATGTTTGCTTAGACATATATTTTTAAACATAAAGGTTCATAAAAGAATGTTTATCAACATAAAATTGTATACTAATCAAAACCAAAAGGACTAAAAATTGTTATTATTTTGTCTGCTCTTATGTCATTCGAATTTCAAAAACAAGGGAAAATTTTACCCCTCTAATGAGAATCTCTACATAGTTTATTTTGAAATGTTCAAAATATTGTGGGAACAGAATCTCTATATGAGACTCATTACAATTTAATTAGATATATAGATGATCTGTTAGTAGTTTTGGAAGGGGAGGAAACTTGAGTTTTACATATTCATACTTTACAGCTGTAGTACCTTCAATAGTAAACATTACAACAGGTCCTAGATATGCATCTGTCTTAGTTAAAGATAGGATGGCATTTTGACATTTTCAAATTCATACAATAGACATTATAGTAAGATCTACAACATTATTAGGCAATAATAGACAGAGTTAAGTTTGCTTCTAAAAAACTCACTTAAAAGCTAAAAAGAAGTAGAATATTTGCGATTTTGAAATAGTAACATGTTTTATAAATGTTGAGGATGATTTTTTCTTCCAATTAATCAAGACAATAATTTATTACAATATATGACTGTAATTCTAGTTATGCTTTATATGTCATCAGTTTTTACGTACAGGACTGTCATTATTCATAATATACAGTTTGTTTTATTATGGAAACCATTAGAGAACTGAAGTTCCTAAAATGGCAGTGGCTAAGCATTTTGACAGTCTATTTAGAGACATACAAAAATGTATTTGTTTATTATTTATGCATCAAGCCTTTCTCATTAAAAGGTGGAAACTAACAATTTTAAACAATATTTTTTTTTATTTTGATTTGTAAGTAAAAGACAGGATGTCCTAATGGTATTAAACTTTATACTAGACAATATTATTAAACTATACACTGTTTTATATTAAAGGAACATGAAATCCCCCCAAAAATATTGATTCAGATAAAGCAAAGATTTTTAAACAACCTTTACTTCAAATTTCCTTTATTGCTCTTGGTATTCTTTATTGAAGAGCATCAATGCACTGCTGTATGTGCAGCCATCAATCAGCAGCTAGGTTTTTTTTTTATCCAAGCATACATTTTCTATTTAAAATTTGTGTTAATTTGTATTATTGAATATCTGTATTATATACTGTATATTGTATGAGATCATATTCTTTTTTTTCTATGCACTTTAGTATTTTAAATGGTAAATATTACCATGGGTCAACCCATTTTCCCTGAAAACGTGCTGTTGAGGCAAGAAATGCTTAGGATCACAGCTGCATTGTTGTTAGATATAGTAAAAGCATTCAACTCTTGTTAAAATGATTATATTAATAAATATTTAACTTTTATACTTGTCCATATTTTCTAGATTATCAGGTATTTTTTTGTCTCTTTACAGTTCATTACTCATAAGCACATAAATCAAACACTTCCCCACATTTTGGTAAACTCCCAGGCTCTCTCCCAAAATTCTGCACAACCTCCAGACACTCTCCCACTCTTATACAGTCCCTTGCTGCCACTCTCCCCATTCTCAACACAAAGCCTTGTTTCTCTACTATTCTTACACACGCCCAAAGGAACTCTCATGACCATGTATACACCTCTATTGTGCTCTACCACTGGGATAGCCACCCAGACAGTCTGGGTTTATAAATTAGTGCTCGGATTTGAAGCTGAGCCAGGGCCGGACATACACGGGGAAAGTGGAGGAATTGAAGGAATTGTCAACTGGAAATTAGTCAGTGAGAAGCAGTCCTAACGTCGTCGAGAGAAGTGGTGAGTCGTGCGTGACTGTCACTAGCTGTAGATAAGCGGTGGTAATGACAAGCACTGTGGGGGAGGGGGGGGTTTCAAGAATGTCTTGGAGATGCATAATTATATCCTATAAACTAGATAAGTTTATACTTTTAGGCAATATTTGGCAGACTTATTGGGTTTATGGTTCTTATCTGCCATAAAAAATCTATGTTTCTATGTAGCTAGTTTGGCAGTTGATAGATGAATGAAGCATGCTGCTTACAAAAATATTTTTTTTTTGCATTGTTTTTTTAAAACTAGTCTAGTCACTGTGATTCCAATAGTGTGTCTAAAGCTAATAAAAATAATTTTGGAGCAACCCCTTCATAGCTTAAATATATCATAAGAATTTCTCATAAATACACTTTTCCCTTTTGTTTAAATAACATGTAGCATACAATCTTTTAACTGTTCTTCAGAATTAGGGCATTTTCCGTCCCAGTATTTTTAGTTATTTCCTTTCTACTTGGGTGTCAGTCTCTAATTTCATTCACTGCTACAATTTGCTACTAATTAAAATCCCTTAAGCTTTGAGACAGGGCTGGATTTACAGTCCAGGGGCCCGATCCGATATGCAGCGTCAACCTGCGAAAGCCAGCGACGCCAAATTTTGCGCGGGTTTGGTATCACATATACGGCGTAACATAGAAGTTACGCTCATATATTTCTGCCTTCGGTCGTAGTTTTTGGCCCATAGACAGGTATACCAAACCCGCGCAGTTTGGTATCCAATACAGCGTAAGGACTTACGTGGCGAAAATGGAGAAATCTTACTCCATTTTCACCTCGCCACAAATTGCAGGTGTAGTAAGCCTTACACTGAGTATTGGAGCCCCGTAACTCCCTAAACTACCTGCAAAATAAAACCTAACACCTAACGCATGCGCAATGTCTATCTACCTGTCAACCGCAATCCCCCGCCACAATCCCTAATATAGTGCTTAACCCCTAAACCGCCGCTCCCGGACCCCGCTGCCACCTACATTAAATGTCTAACCCCCTAATGTGATCCCCTACACCGCCGCCACCTACATTAAAATTATTAACCCCTAATGTAATCCCCCTACACCGCCGCCACTTATATTAAAATTATTACCCCCTAATGTGAGCCCCCTACCCCGCCGACACCTATTTTAACTACATTACCCCCTAATCTACTCCCCCTACACCACCGCCACCTATATTAAAATGATTAACCCCTAACCTAATCCCCCTACACTGCCGCCACCTATATTAAATGTATTAACCCTTAATCTAATCCCCCTACACTGCCACCACCTATTTTAACTACATTACCCCCTAATCTAATCCCCCTACCCTGCCGCCACCTATATTAAAATGATTAGCCCCTAATCTAATCCCCCTACACCGCCGCCACCTATAATAAATGTATTACCCCCTAAAATACTAAAATGTCCCTACCCTAAACTAAATTACAAATAGCCCTGAAAAGGGCCTTTTGCGGGGCATTGCCCCAAAGTAATCAGCTCTTTTACCTGTAATCTGACCCCCCTACACCGCCGCCACCTATATTAAATATATTAACCCCAAATCTAATCCCCCTATACCGCCACCACCTATATTAAATATATTAACCCCTAATCTAATCCCCCTACACCGCCGCCACCTATATTAAATATATTAACCCCTAATCTGACCCCCCTACACTGCCGCCACCTATATTAACTATATTAACCCTAATTATATTAGGGTTAATATAGTTAATATAGTTATCATATTATATATATTATTAATATAGTTAATAATTAATATAGTTATTATATATATTAACTATATTAACCCTATCTAACCCTAACACCCTTAAATTAATTATTATTGCAATAAATCTAAATAATATTAATATTATTAACTAAAATATTCCTATTTAAAACTAAATACTTACCTATAAAATAAACCCTAAAATAGCTACAATATAATTAATAATTACATTGTAGCTATTTTAAGGTTTATATTTATTTTACAGGTAACTTGGTATTTATTTTAACTAGGTACAATAGCTATTAACTATTATAGTTAATAACTATTTATTAGCTACCTAGTTAAAATAATTACCAATTTACATGTAAAATAAATCCTAACCTAAGTTACAAATACACCTACACTATCAATAAATTAATTAAATAAACTACAATTATCTAAACTAAAATATAATTAAATACACTAAACTAAATTACAAAAAAAAACCCCCACAAAATTACAAAAAATAAAAAAAGATTACAATAATTTTAAGCTAATTACACCTAATAAAATAGCCCCCTAATAAAATAACAGCCCCCCAAAATAAAAAAAATTCCCTACCCTGAACTAAATTACAAAAAGTAATCAGCTCTATTACCATCCCTTAAAAGGGCCTTTTGTGGGGCATTGCCCCAAAGTAATCGGCTCTTTTACCTGTGAAAAAAAGAACAACCTCCCCCATTGCAACCAACCACCCACACACCCCTACTCTAAAACTCACCCTATCCCCCCTTAAAAAAACCTAAGTCTAACCCCCAAGTGATCCTTACCTGTCCTGAAGACCGGTGGAGAAGGTCCTGTTCCAGTCGGAGAAGTCTTCTTCCAGGCGGCGACCTCTTCTTCTTCCAGGAAGCAGCCGGCGCGGAGCAGAGTAGTCGAAGAGCTGAAGACAGTCCTCTCTGGAACTGAAGACCGGCGATGAAGGAACTGAAGATCGGCGACGCTGGAACTGAAGACCAGAGCCATGGAGCGTGGAGGATCCTCTTCATATGATTGCCGCCGTACACTGAATAGGAATTCAAGGTACGCGATTAAAAATGGCATCCCTTGAATTCCTATTGGCTGATTTGAGCCTTCAAATTCAAATCAGCCAATCGGATGAAAGCTACTTTAATTTTATTGGCTGTTTTGAATAGCCAATAGAATAAGAGCTACTGTAATTCTATTGGCTGACTAGAATCTGAATCATAAAAGTTTAAAGGGACACTGAACCCAATTTTTTTCTTTTGTGATTCATATAGAGCAAGCAATTTTAAGCAACTTTCTAATTTACTTCTATTATCAATTTTTCTTCATTCTCTTGCTTTCTTTATTTGAAAAAGAAGACATCTAAGCTAAGGAGCCAGCCAATTTGTGGTTCAGAACCATGGACAGGACTTGTTTATTGGTGCTGTCCAATCAGCAAGGACAACCCAGGTTGTTCACCAAAAATGGGCCGGCATCTATACTTATATCTCTCTATACCTAGAGAATAAAGAAAATTTGAAAATAGGAGTAAATTAGAAAGATGCTTAAAATTGCATGCTCTATCTGAATCACGAAAGAAAAAATTTGGGTACAGTGTCCCTTTAACCTTGACTTCCATGTCCTTTTAAGTTGTAAATGTCCATTAACAAAATCTTATACATGAATATATCACCGTACAATGTTTAATAATTAGATATGTAGATTCTGTATGCCCTAATCTATGTCTGTAGTTATATACGACTTATATAAGACTTGCATCAGTTGCCAGAGCTTCAGTTTGTTGTTCATTTCTGTGCTTTATTTTGTGTCTCATTGTTTTGTTGCTTTTACACTAATGTGTTTTCTCCAACTTTTGTAAATATCCATTTTTCAAATAATTTTGTAACCTTTTTGTGAGGAACATGTTGTATTGAATCAACTACAATACCTGAATAACTGCACAATGCTGTCACCATACAAAAACCCTTTTAAATAGGATTCAAAGTATGTCAAGAACACGTCTTTCATAAAAAAATGATCTATGACAATTAACAGTTTAGGAATAAAAAAAGAGGCCTTGGGGCCGAATTATTAAGCAATAGAAGACAAAGTCCGGAGCTGCAGTTAAAACTTTTCTTTGCGTTATTGAATCATTCTTAAAAGCGGTACATGGTTAAATATACAAACATGCCCTTAGTATCCAAAGCTTACGCGTTTCGGCTGAACTGCCGTACTCATAGCTTCCTATGAGCTCCTTCAGGCTCGCTGGAAAAAGCAGTTATGAAGTAGCGGTCTTAAGACCGCTGCTTCATAACTGGTCCGCTGCCTCTGAGGCTGTGGTCTTCAATCCGCCCGATCCTATACGATAGGGCTGACTGACACCCCCTGCAGGGCTGATTGACATCCTCTGCAGGGGGCGGCATTGCTCAAGCAGTTTACCAGAACTGCTTGTGCACTAATAAATGCAGACAGTGCATGCTGTTGGCATTCAGCGATATCTGTCAGACATGATACGCTACAGCGTATCATGTCGGACAGACATTCATAAATTGGCCCCTTAATGTGTTTTTTTGCATTGCCTTGTTTTATAAATAATATTTTATAAGTAAGTTTCATATAGCGCTGCAGAATCTGTTGGTACTCTGCAAATAACCGATAATAATAATAATATTTGATGATAATTATAATCTATGTATATATTTTTTTCAATTCTCTTTTTTATTAGGTAGTTTATGCAAGATATAGAATAGATTGAAGGGACATGTTATGAATATGCTAAACCAGGAACCTGGGAGCCTGTGGCTCCTAGAAGTTTACCCCTGGCTCCTAACTTTTTGGGTTATTCTCTATATATCTATATACAAATTCCACTGTCTGCAGCACATCAGTAAAATGCTGACAAGAAAATTTCACATGAAAATCTCTATATCAAAAAGGAAGCTATATTAACTCAATGGCATCTACTTATCAAGTCGTCGACTTTCTTGCATTTGACGGCACCAATACGCTCGCCTAACATTGCGGCCGCGGACCTGAATATGTTCTCCAAAGTTACCAAAAAAGCTGTCAAGTACGGTGTGATGAGCAGCGGACTGTTGTTAACTAACAGTCATCGATCCTGCTGCTCTTCTGCTTTTTTTCAGCTTTATTGGTAACCTGTCACTAAGCACCCACACTATACTTACTGTTTTACCCCCTATACCACCGCTCCCGGACTCCGCCGCACCTAAATAAAGTTATTAACCCCTAAACCGCCGCTCCCGGAGCCCACCACAAATCTAATAAATGTATTAAACCCTAAACCGCCACTCCCGGAGACCACCACCACCTACATTATGCATATTAACCCCTAATCTTCTGCCCCCTATACTGCCGCCACCTACATAAACTTATTAACCCCTATCCTGCTGCTCCCAGACCCCGCCGCAACTAAATACAGCAAAGTGTTTAACCCCTAAACAGCTGCTCCCGGAGCCCACTGCCACCTACATTATATTAATTAACCCCTAATCTGCCCCCCCTACACCGCCGCCACCTACATTATATTTATTAACCCCTAATCTGCCCCACACCGCCAACACTATATTAAATGTATTAACCCCTAAACCTAAGTCTAACACTAACCCTAACACCCACTAACTTAAATATAATTTAAATAAATCGAAATAAATTCTTCCTATTTAAAACTAAATACTTACCTATAAAATAAACCCTATGATAGCTACAATATAACTAATAATTACATTGTAGCTAGCTTAGAGTTTATTTTTTATTTTACAGGCAAGTTTGTATTTATTTTAACTAGCTACAATAGTTATTAAATAGCTATTAATTATTTAATAACTACCTAGTTAAAATAAATACAAAAGTACCTGTAAAATAAAACCTAACCTAAGTTACAATTACACCTAACACTACACTATAATTAAATTAATTACCTACATTAACTACAATTAACTACAATTAAATAAAATTATATAAAATTATCCAAAGTACAAAAAACCCCCACTAAATTACAGAAAATAATAAAATAATTACAAGATTTTTAAACTAATTACACCTAATCTAATACCCCTAACAAAATAAAAAAGCCCCCAAAATAAAAAAGCCCTGCCCTACACTAAATTACAAATAGCCCTTAATTGGGCCTTTTGCGGGGCATTGCCCCAAAATAATCAGCTCTTTTACCTGTAAAAAAAAATTACAACCCTCCCCCAACATTAAAACCCACCACACACCCAACCAACCCTACTCTAAAACCCACCCAATCCCTCCTTAAAAAAACCTAACACTAACCCCTTGAAGACCACCCTACCTTGAGACGTCTTCACCCAACCAGGCCGAAGTCCTCAACGAAGCCAGGCGAAGAGGTCCTCCAGACGGGCAGAAGTCTTCATCCAGGCGGCATCTTCTATCTTCATCCATCCGGATGGGTCCATCTTCAAGACATCCGAAGCGGAGCATCCTTCCTGGCTGACGACTAACCGACGAACGAAGGTTCCTTTAAATGATGTCATCCAAGATGGCGTCCCTTCAATTCAGATTGGCTAATAGAATTCTAGCAGTCAATCGAAATTAAGGTAGGAAAAATCCTACTGGTTGATGCAATCAGCCAATAGGATTGAAGTTCAATCCTATTGGCTGTTCCAATCAGCCAATAGAAAGCGAGCTCAATCCTATTGGCTGATTGGATCAGCCAATAGGATTGAACTTCAATCCTATTGGCTGATTGTATCAACCAATAGGATTTTTCCTACCTTAATTCCGATTGGCTGATAGAATTCTATCAGCCAATAGGAATTGAAGGGACGCCATCTTGGATGACGTCATTTAAAGGAACCTTCAGTCGTTGGTTAGTCATCGGCCAGGAAGGATGCTCCGTGTCGGATGTCTTGAAGATGGACCCGCTCCGCGCCGGATGGATGAAGATAGAAGATGCCGCCTGGATGAAGACTTCTGCCCGTCTGGAGGACCACTTCGCCCCGGCTTAGATGAAGACTTCTGCCCGTCTGGAGGACCACTTCGCCCGGTTCGTTTAGGACTTCGGCCCGGTTGGGTGAAGACGTCTCAAGGTAGGGTGATCTTCAAGGGGTTAGTGTTAGGTTTTTAAGGGGGGATTGGGTGGGTTTTAGAGTAGGGTTGGGTGTGTGGGTGGTGAGTTTTAATGTTGGGGGGGTATTGTACTTTTTTTTCGGGTAAAAGCTGATTACTTTGGGGCAATGCCCTGCAAAAAGTCCTTTTAAGGGCTATTTGTAATTTAGTGTAGGTTAGGGCTATTTTTTATTTTGGGGGGCTTTTTTATTTTGTTAGGGGGATTAGATTAGGTGTAATTAGTTTAAAAATCTTTTAATTATTTTATTATTTTCTGTAATTTAGTGTTTGTTTTTTTTGTACCTTAGATAATTTTATTTAATTTTATTTAATTGTAGTTAATTGTAGTTAATGTAGGTAATTAATTTAATTATAGTGTAATGTTAGGTGTAATTGTAACTTAGGTTAGGTTTTATTTTACAGGTACTTTTGTATTTATTTTAACTAGGTAGTTATTAAATAGTTAATAACTGTTTAATAACTATTGTACCTAGTTAAAATAAATACAAAGTTGCCTATAAAATAAAAATAAATCCTAAGATAGCTACAATGTAACTATTAGTTATATTGTAGCTATCTTAGGGTTTATTTTAAAGGTAAGTATTTAGTTTTAAATAGGAAGAATTTATTTCGATTTATTTAAATTATATTTAAGTTAGTGGGTGTTAGGGTTAATGTTAGACTTAGGTTTAGGGGTTAATACATTTAATATAGTGGCAGCGGTGTAGGGGGGGCAGATTAGGGGTTAATAAATATAATGTAGGTGGCGACGGTGTAGGGGGGCAGATTAGGGGTTAATAAATATAATGTAGGTGGCGGTGGGCTCCAGGAGTGGCAGTTTAGGGGTTAAACACTTTATTTAGTTGTGGCCAGGTCCGGGAGCGGCGGTTTAGGGGTTAATAAGTATAATGTAGGTGGCGGCGGTGTAGGGGCGGCAGATTAGGGGTGTTTAGACTCGGGGTACATGTTAGGGTGTTAGTTGTATACATTACCATAGGAATCAATGGGATATCGGGCAGCAGCGAACATGAGCTCTCGCTGCTTTCCGACTCCCATTGATTCCTATGGCATCCGCCGCCTCCAGGGCGGCGGATTGAAAACCAGGTACGCTGGGCCAGAAAAGTGCAGAGTGTACCTGCTAGTTATTTGATAACTGGCAAAAGTAGTCAGATAGTGCCGAACTGGCGTTCAGAACATCTGTAGTGATGTAAGCATCGATCTGTGTCGGACTGAGTTCGGCGGATCGTATGTTACGTCACTAAATTCTATTAATTAATTTTTTTTTTAGAAGAATCTGTTTCCAGAGCTTCTAAATGCACTACAGCTCAAAGACAAATTGGGCAAGTTTCCTTTTTACATATGCCCCAGTGAAAAATCGAAATTCTTGTTGTGGCTTAGTAGACCCAGCCTTTAACTAAATTCTACTTTTGCCGGTCTGTCGGGTTTGATAACTAAGCGAATCAGGCTTGCCACAAATATGCTGCGGAATTCCAGTGTATTTGTGGTTGACGGCTTGATAAATACATGCCAATATATCTTCATCTCACAAGAGTTAGATCTCAGTGAATAGCTATCACACTTTACTGGAATCTTGAGTGATTTCACTGTGATATTGTGAGATTTCATAGTAAATTTCCTTAACCTGAGGATGAAAATAAAGTGACTGTGCCTGCGCATGCCATATGCGCGCTCCCAAGACTAGCATCCTGATTGAATGCTTAAACTCCCTTTACAATAGTATGTGGATACAGAGGGTATTTTAAGATAAAATATCTTCCTTTTACTAGACATGTGCGATTCGTTTCGGATTGATTCGGAAATTTGGAAAATTCTGTAAATTCGGAGATTCGGATCGATTCGAATTTCCGAATTAAAATACTTCCGAATCTACCAAATGAATCCAAATTAGCTGCCGAATCTACCGAATAAATCCGAATTAGCTCGGTAAATTCGGCATTCCCCCATAGGAAACAATGGGGCAGTTTCGGCTGAAAAAACACCTGCAAAAAAGCAGCGTTCAGCTCTTATCGCAGCCCCATTGTTTCCTATGGGGAAACACTAAGTCTACACCTAACACCCTAACAGGAACCCAGAGTCTAAACACCCCTAATCTAACACTTATTAACCCCTAATCTGCCGCCCCCGCTATCGCTGACACCTGCATTATACTATTAATCCTTAATCTGCCGCTCCGGACACCGCCGCCACCTACATTATCCCTATGAACTCCTAATCTGCTGCCCCCAACATCGCCGACACCTACATAATATTTATTAACCCCTAATCTGCACCCCCAACGTTGCCGCAACCTAACTACAAGTATTAATCCCTAATCTGCAAACCGGACCTCGCCGCCACTATAATAAATGTATTAACCCCTAAACCGCCGCATTCCCGCCTCGCAAACACTATAATAAATTTTATTAACCCCTAATCTGCCCCCCCAATGTCGCCGCAACCTAACTACAAGCATTAACCCCTAATCTGCCGACCGGACACCTCCGCCACCTACATTATAGCTATGAACCCCTAATCTGCTGTCCCTAACATCGCTGACAGCTATATTATATTTATTAACCCCTAATCTGCCCCCCCTAACGTCGCCGCAACCTAACTACAAGTATTAACCCCTAATCTGCCGACCGGACATCGCCACCACTATAATAAATGTATTAACCCCTAAACTGCCGCACTCCCGTCCTGCAAACACTATAATAAATTTTATTAACCCCTAATCTGCCCCCTCAACGTCGCCGCAACCTAACTACAAGTATTAACCCCTAATCTGCCGACCGGACCTCCACGCCACTATAATAAATGTATTAACCCCTAAACTGCCGCACTCCCGTCCTGCAAACACTATAATAAATTTAATTAACCTCTAATATGCCCTCACTAACATCGCCGCCACCTACCTACAATTATTAACCCCAAAACTCCCGCCCCCAATGTCGCCGCTACTATAATAAAGTTATTAACCCCTAAACCTAAGTCTAACCCTAACCCGAACACCCCCCTAACTTAAATATAATTTAAATAAAACGAAATAAATTTACTATAATTAAGTAAAATAATCCTATCTAAAACTAAATAATTACCTGTAAAATAAACCCTAACATAGCTGCAATATAACTAATAATTACATTGTAGCTATTTTAGGCTTTATATTTATTTTACAGGCAACTTTGTATTTATTTTAACTAGGTACAATAGTTATTAAATAGTTATTAACTATTTAATAACTACCTAGCTAAAATAAATACAAATATACTTGTAAAATAAATCCTAACCTAAGTTACAATTACACCTAACACTACACCCAAATTAATTAAATAAATTAATCCTATTTAAAACTAAATACTTACCTGTAAAATAAACCCTAATATAGCTACAATATAACTAATAGTTACATTGTAGCTATTTTATGATTTATATTTATTTTACAGGCAACTTTGTATTTAATTTAACGAGGTACAATAGTTATTAAATAGTTATTTACTATTTAATAGCTACCTAGTTAAAATAATTACAAAATTACCTGTAAAATAAATACTAACCTAAGTTACAATTAAACCTAACACTACACTATCATTAAATAAATAAAATAAATTAACTACAAGTACCTACAATTAAATACAATTAAATAAACTAAACTAAAGTACAAAAAAACAAACACTAAATTACAAAAAATAAAAAAAGATTACAAGAATTTTAAGCTAATTACACCTACTCTAAGCCCCCTAATAAAATAACAAAGCCCCCCAAAATAAAAAAAAATTCCCTACCCTAATCTAAATTAAAAAAGTTTACAGCTCTATTACCAGCCCTTAAAAGGGCTTTTTGCGGGGCATGCCCCAAAGTAATCAGCTCTTTTGCCTGTAAAAGAACACAATACCACCCCCCAACATTACAACCCACCACCCACATACCCCTACTCTAACCCAAACCCCCCTTAAATAAACCTAATACTACCCCCCTGAAGATCTCCCTACCTTGAGTCGTGTTCACCCAGCCGGGCCAAAGTCTTCATCCGATGGGGCAGAAGAGGACATCCAGACCGGCAGAAGTCTTCATCCAAGCGGGGCAAGAAGAGGTCTTCCATCCATCAGAAGTGTTCATCCAGGCGACATCTTCTATCTTCATCCATCCGGAGTGGAGCGGCAGCATCCTGAAGACATCCAACGCAGAGCATCCTCTTCTTTCTTGATCCGATGACTAAATGATGGTCAAGATGGCGTCCCTTGAATTCCGATTGGCTTATAGGATTCTATCAGCCAATCGGAATTAAGGTAGGAAAAATCTGATTGACCTCGCATTCTATTGGCTGTTCCGATCAGCCAATAGAATGCGAGGTCAATCTGATTGGCTGATTGGATCAGCCAATCGGATTGAACTTCAATCTGATTGGCTGATTGAATCAGGCAACCTTAATTCCGATTGGCTGATAGAATCCTATCAGCCAATCAGAATTCAAGGGACGCCATCTTGGATGACGTCACTTAAAGGTACCGTCATTTAGTCATTGGATCAAGAAAGAAGAGGATGCTCCGCGTCGGATGTCTTCAGGATGCTGCCGCTCCAGATGGATGAAGATAGAAGATGCCGCCTGGATGAAGACTTCTGATGGATGGAAGACCTCTTCTTGCCCCGCTTGGATGAAGACTTCTGCCGGTCTGGACGTCCTCTTCTGCCCCATCGGATGAAGACTTCGGCCCGGCTGGGTGAACACGACTCAAGGTAGGGAGATCTTCAGGGGGTAGTGTTAGGTTTATTTAAGGGGGGTTTGGGTTAGAGTAGGGGTATGTGGGTGGTGGGTTGTGATGTTGGGGGGTGGTATTGTGTTTTTTTTACAGGCAAAAGAGCTGATTACTTTGGGGCATGCCCCGCAAAAAGCCCTTTTAAGGGCTGGTAATAAAGCTGTTAACTTTTGTAATTTAGATTAGGGTAGGGAATTTTTTTATTTTGGGGGGCTTTGTTATTTTATTAGGGGGCTTAGAGTAGGTGTAATTAGCTTAAAATTCATGTAATATGTTTTTTATTTTTTGTAATTTAGTGTTTGTTTTTTTGTAATTAAGTTTAGTTTTATTAATTGTAGGTAATTGTAGGTACTTGTAGTTAAATTATTTAATTTATTTAATGATAGTGTAGTGTTAGGTTTAATTGTAACTTAGGTTAGAATTTATTTTACAGGTAATTTTGTAATTATTTTAACTAGGTAGCTATTAAATAGTTAATAACTATTTAGTAGCTATTGTACCTAGTTGAAATAAATACAAAGTTGCCTGTAAAATAAATATAAATCCTAAAATAGCTACAATGTAACTATTAGTTATATTGTAGCTATATTAGGGTTTATTTTACAGGTCAGTAATTAGTTTTAAATAGGATTAATTTATTTAATTAATTTAATGATAGTGTAGTGTTAGGTGTATTTGTAACTTAGGTTAGGATTTATTTTACAGGTAATTTTGTATTTATTTTAGCTAGGTAGTTATTAAATAGTTAATAACTATTTAATAACTATTGTACCTAGTTAAAATAAATACAAAGTTGCCTGTAAAATAAACATAAATCCTAAAATAGCCACAATGTAACTATTAGTTATATTGTAGCTATATTAGGGTTTATTTTACAGGTAAGTATTTAGTTTTAAATAGGATTAATTTATTTAATTATAGTAATATTATTTTGTTTTATTTAAATTATATTTATGTTAGGGGGGTTTTAGGGTTAGGGTTAGACTTAGGTTTAGGGGTTAATAACTTTATTATAGTAATGGCGACGTTGGGGGCGGGAGATTAGGGGTTAATAATTGTAGGTAGGTGGCGGTAATGTTAGGGAGGGCAGATTAAGGGTTAATAAAATGTATTATAGTGTTTGCGAGGTGGGAGTGCGGCGGTTTAGGGGTTAATACATTTATTATCGTGGCGGCGATGTCCGGTCGGCAGATTAGGGGTTAATACTTGTAGTTAGGTTGCGGCGACGTTGGGGGGGCAGATTAGGGGTTAATAAAATGTAATATAGTGTTTGCGAGGCGGGAGTGCGGCGGTTTAGGGGTTAATACATTTATTATATTGGCGGCGATGTCCGGTCGGCAGATTAGGGGTTAATACTTGTAGTTAGGTTGCGGCGACGTTTGGGGGGCAGATTAGGGGTTAATAACTATAATGTAGGTGTCGGCGATGTTAGGGACAGCAGATTAGGGGTTCATAGCTATAGCTCTTTTTTTCTCACACTTTTGGCGATACTGGGTAAGCAAAATTCTAATTATTGTGTTTTTATTTATACGGAATACACTATGTCATTTTATTGTTTATAGGACACTACACCCATAGGATCGCTACTGGGATACTACACTAATAGGATTTACAGACACAACCACTACTAGGATCATTTTTTGGAGGATTGTTTTTTGGTCTCTTTTTTTCTCACACTTTTGGCTCACACTACGTTTTTGACTACTATATATTTTTTCATTAATATTTTTTAAAAAAATTTCACCATTTTTAACACTAACATTTTTACACATTTGTTTTGTTTTTTTATATATATATATATATATATATATATATATATATATATATATTTATATATATATATATATATATATATATATATATATATATATATACTGTATATATATGATATTTATTTTTGCTTTTTTCTATTTTTTCAGAATTTTTCACATTTTTTCACATACCGTTTTCATCACTTCAGTTTTTTTATTTTCTCATCGTGTGCATCCCTCCAGTTTTGCCAGTCTCAACATTTGGAGGACAAACCCTTTGTGACTGTGTGACTTCTAAAGCATTTTCCGGATTTTACCTATAGGACAGTCTTTTAGACATTCATTGAACATTTTTAGGAGACTTATTATATCCGGATCTTATTATCATTGTAATTTATTTTGGTTTTACATTTATTTCTATGTCATTACTATTTGTATTAAATTAAGATTTTAACATTTAATCTCCCATTATGGGCTTTTTTATGTCATTTTAATGTACTAAGGGCTTTTAACTTTATTGGAGTCTGACCAGAACATTGGGCCAGCTATTACCCAGCCTTTCTAGGCGCTTTAGACTTATTCTTTACCTTTCCACAGTTCATTTGAGGCCAGCTAGGAGGCCTCACGTATAAAGCATAAGGGCAACTACCTGTGGCGCTCATCTATTTGTCTTATCTTAGTTCATAGCTATAATGTAGGTGGCGGCGGTGTCCGGACGGCAAATTAGGGGTTAAATAATTTTATAATAGTGTTTGCGATGTGGGGGGCCTCGGTTTAGTGGTTCATAGGTAGTTTATGGGTGTTAGTGTACTTTGTAGCACTGTAGTTAAGAGCTTTATATTCCAGTGATAGCCCACAAAGCTCTTAACTATTGACTTTATTCGGTAGATTCGGATGGCCGTGTATTACACTAGTATTGTACAGTATATCAGGTTTTAGGTTATATCACTCTGCTATGGGTTACACATAATATACAGTACATGATACTAGTCTAATACACAGCATATCCCACCTAACACATACCGAAATTACGAATTTCGGAACCGAACTGAACCAAATCGAACCGGATTCAGCCGAATTTATTCGAATCCGAATAAATCCGAAACAAATTCATTCAAATGTTGCCAAATTAGAATCGATCCGAACCGAAATTCGAAAAAATCCGAATCAATCCGAACCGAAACAAATTTTTCGATCGTGCACATATCTACTTTTTACACAAAATTGTTCATGTGATGTTTTCATTTTCTAGTTAGCTTTCTAGAGATATGCTTCAGCACTTTCAAGTTATTCGTCCCTTTAATTTTATGATTGACATCTCTGTGCTTTTATGTAAACTTTTTCTTATCTTCATGTACATGTTATTTTCTTTTTTACTACAGCTTCTTCTTTTGTTCTTATTTCTTCTTATTATTTTCTTGTTGTTTCTTTTTTTTTTTCTCACCAGGCTGAATTGACCACTGAAAAACAGAGACTGCCTTTTGCAGTCCAAATAATTGAATAATTTTAGATGCAGGGGTAGACTAGAATCTAGTCTGTAAATCAGTCACAATCAAACATCCACTGGTACAATCAAAATCCAGCTGCTGAAAAAATTACTAGCTTAGGCATAGCGCCCACTGGTTTAAACAGCTATTCGTTACAATGACAATATACAGTGTATATATATATATTATGGAATAGAACAAGGTGATGAAAATCATGGGCAGAAATCGTGGTGCCTCATGATGTATCGTGGAATCGAATCAAATCGTTGACAGGATAATCGTAATCGAATCGTGAGACCAGTAGACGATGCGCACCCCTAATTATACGCACAGTAAATATACAGTAAAACACAAAAATATTGAAATACATATATATATACATACATATTTAGTCATGGGTATGTATGTATCTCTAATACCTGAGACCTCAGCATTTTGAGCCCTTTTTAATGTAATTTTTTCTAAAATATCATTTTTATCAGACAGTGTTATTATGAGCGTAACTATACTTTAAAATGTATTTTTAATACATTTTGTGCAGCTTGGGGTAACAGTTAAAGGGACAGTCTAGTCAAAATTAAATTTTCATGATTCAGAAAGGGGATGCAATTTTAAACAACTTTCCAATTTACTTTTATCATCAAATTTTCTTTCTTCTCTTGGTATTCTTTGCTGAAATCTAAACCTAGATAGGCTCATATGCTAATTTCTAAGACCCTTGAAGGCCGCTTCTTATCTCAGGGCATTTTTGACAGTTTTTCAAAGCTAGAGGGCATTAGTTTATGTGTAAGGGGGCAGTCTGCAGAGGCGTAAATACATGGTAAGCAGAGAGGTAAAAAGTATATTAATATAACAGTGTTGGTTATGCAAAACTGGGGAATGGGTAATAAAGGGATCTATCTTTCAAATCAATAAAAATTCTGGAGAATACTGTCCCTTTAACCAGAGCTCTGAAGTCACGATAACCCAACATGAATTAAATTTGATTGTGCTCAAGCAAACACATTTACTTTCAACTCGTAATCCGCATGCTATTTCCAACGCTCGGAAAGTGTAAAGGTCTCAAGGCTAAAGTGGCTACCCTGGTTGAGACAGTTGATTCATAGGGGCCGATTTACTAAAGTGCGGATGGACATGATATGATGTAGCGTATCATGTCCGCCACATATCGATAAATGCTGACAGCATACGCTGACACATTTATCATTGCACAAGCAGTTCTGGTGAACTGCTTGCGCAATGCTGCCCCCTGCAGATTAGCAGCCAATAGGATCGGGAGGATTGAAGACTGCAGCCTCAGAGGCAGCAGACAAATTATCGGGCAGATTAGGAGTCTTGCATTATGAGCTGTGCGGTGCTACCATGCAGTTCTTTCTCACCGCTCACTTACCTACAGCGCTGCTATTACAGGTTTTTCTAAACCCGACGTTATTAGGCAAGAAGTGAGTGTAGAGCAAAATTGTGCTCCATACCGAACTCCAATACCTGCGCTGCTTAAGTCAGCGGTGAGCTGGTTGTATGTGCTCGTGCATGATTTTCCCATAGACATCAGTGGGGAGAGCCAGCTGAGAAAAAGTCTAACACCTGCCAAAAAGCAGCGTAAAACTCAATAACGCAGCCCCATCGATTCTTATCGGGAATTACATTTTATGTTTACACCTAACACCCTAACATGAACCCTGAGTCTAAACACCCCTAATCTTACACTTATTAACCCCTAATCTGCAGCCCCCGATATCACCGACACCTACATTATACTTATTAAAGCCTAACCTGCCGCTCCGGACATCGCCGCCACCTACATTATACTTATTAACCCCTAATCTGATGCCCCTAACATCGCCGAAACCTGCATTATATTTATTAACCCCTAATCTCATGCCCCCAATGTCACCGCAACCAACCTACACTTATTAACCCCTAATCTGCCGCCCCCAACGTCGCCGCCACTATATTAAATGTATTAACCCCTAAATCTAACTCTAACCCTAACCCTAACACCTCCTAACCTAAAGGGACACTGAACCCAAAAAGATTAATTTGTGATTCAGATAGAGCATTACATTTTAAGCAACTTTCTAATTTACTTCTATTATCAAATTTTCTTCATTCTCTTGGTATCTTTATTTGAAATGCAAGAATGTAAGTTTAGCTGGCCCATTTTTGGTGAACAACCTGGGTTGTTCTTGCTGATTGGTGGATAAATTCATCCACCAATAAAAAAGTGCTGTCCAGAGTACTAAACTAAAAAAAAAGCTTAGATGCCTTTTCTAAAAATTAAAATAGCAAGAGAACGAAGAAAAATTCATAAAAGGAGTAAATTAGAAGGTTGCTTAAAAATGCATGCTCTATCTGAACCACAAAAGAAAAAATTTGGTTTCAGTGTCCCTTTAAATATAATTTAAATAAATCTAAATAAAATTCCTATCATTACCTAAATTATTCATATTTAAAACTAAATACTTACCTATAAAATAAACCCTAAGATAGCTACAACATAACTTATAGTTACATTGTAGCTAGCTTAGGGTTTATTTTTATTTTACAGGCAAGTTTGTATTTATTTTAACTAGGTAGAATAGTTACTAAATAGTTATTAACTATTTAATAACTACCTAGCTAAAATCAATACAAATTTACCTGTAAAATAAAACCTAACCTAAGTTACACTAGCACCTAAACTTACACTACAATTAAATACATTCCTTGCATTAAATACAATTAAATAAATTAAATAAAATTAGCTAAATTACAAAAACAAACACACTAAATTACAGAAAATAAAAACAAATTACAGATCTTTAAACCCTAACCCTAATTACACCTAATTTAATAGACCTATCAAAATAAAAAAAGCCCCCAAAAATAAAAACAAAAGCCTAAACTAAACTACCAATAGCCCTTAAAAGGGCCTTTTGCGGGGCATTGCCCCAAAGAAATCAGCTCTTTTACCTGTAAAAAAAAATACAAACAACCCCCCAACAGTAAAACCCACCACCCACACAACCAACCACCAAATAAAAGCCTAACTAAAAAACCTAAGCTCCCCATTGCCCTGAAAAGGGCATGTGGATGGGCATTGTCCTTAAAAGGGTGTTTATCTCTATTGCTGCCCAAAGCCCTAACCTAAAAAATAAACCCACGCAATACACCCTTAAAAAATCCTGACACTAACCCCTGAAGATTCACTTACCGGGAGAAGTCTTCATCCAAGCGGCAAGATGTCCTCAATGAAACCAGCAGAAGTGGTCCTCCAGACGGGCAGAAGTCTTCATCCAGACGGCATCTTCTATCTTTATCCTTCCAATGCAGAGCAGCTCCATCTTCAAGATATCTGGCGTGGAGTATCCTCTTCAATCGACGTCTTCTTCGGAATGAATATCTCTTTAAGTGACTTCATCCAAGATGGCGTCCCTTAGATTAGGATTGGCTGATAGAATTCTATCAGCCAATCGGAAACAAGGTAGAAAAAATCCGGGTTTTATTTTTTAGGTTAGGGCTTTGGGCAGCAATAGAGCTAAATGCCATTTTAAGGGCAATGCACATCCAAATGCCCTTTTCAGGGCAATGGGGAGCTTAGATTTTTTTTAGTTAGGCTTTTATTTGGGGGGTTGGTTGTGTGGGTGCTGGGTTTTACTGTTGGTGGGTTGTTTGTATTTTTTTTTTACAGGTAAAAGAGCTGATTTCTTTGGGGCAATACAACACAAAGGGCCATTTTAAGGGCTATTGGTAGTTTAGTTTAGGCTAGGGTTTTTTTTTATTTTGGGTGGGCTTTTTTATTTTGATAGGGCTATTAGATTAGGTGTAATTAGTTTAAAGATCTTGTAATTTGTTTTTTATTTTCTGTAATTTAGTGGGTTTTTTTTTAGTAATTTAGCTAATTTTATTTAATTTATTTAATTGTATTTAATGTATGTAATTTATTTAATTGTAGTGTAGTGTTAGGTGTTATCGTAACTTAGGTTAGGTTTCACTTTACAGGTAAATTTGTATTTATTTTAGCTAGGTAGTTATTAAATAGTTAATAACTTTTTAATAACTATTCTACCTAGTTAAAATAAATACACACTTGCCTGTAAAATAAAAATAAAATCTAAGCTAGATACAATGTAACTACTAGTTATAATGTATCAAGCTTAGGGTTTATTTTATAGGTAAGTATTTAGTTTTAAATAGGAATAATTTAGGGAATAATAGTAATTTGTATTTAGATTTATTTAAATTATATTTGTTAGGGGGTTTTAGGGTTAGACTTATGTTTAAAGCGTTAATAAATTTAGAATAGTGGCAGCGACGTTGGGGATGGCAGATTAGGGGTTAATAAGTGTAGGTAGGTTGCGGCGACATTTAGGGAGTGAGATTAGGGGTTAATAAATATAATGTAGGTGTCGGCAACGTTGGGTTAGCATATTAGGGGTTAAAAATATAATGTAGGTGTCAGCGATGTTGGGGGCAGCAGATTAGGGGTTAATAATATTTAACTAGTGTGTGCGAGGCGGGAGTGCGGCGGTTTGGGAGTTAATATGTTTATTATAGTGGTGGCAATGTCCTTAGCAGCAGATTAGGGGTTAAACACTTTATTATAGTGTTTGCGATGCTGGAGGGCCTCGGTTTAGGGGTTAATAGGTAGTTTATGGGTGTTAGTGTACTTTTAGTACTTTAGTTATGAGTTTTATGCTACAGCGTTGTAGTGTAAAACTATTGACTTTAAAATGCGGTACTAATCTTGACGGGGTAGGCTGTACCACTCACTTTTTGGCCTCCTAGGACAAACTCGTAATACCAGCACTATGGAAGTCCTATAGAAAAAAGGCTTTACGAAATTTACATAAGTAGGTTTGCGGTAAGGCCAAAGAAGTGTGCGGTACACCTATTCCTGCAAGACTCGTAATAGCAGCGGTAGTAAAAAAGCAGCTTTAGGACCTGTTAACACTGCTTTTTTACCTTAACGCACAACTCGTAATCTAGCCATCTGTCTGCTTCATAACTAATGTTTCTGGAGAGCCTGAAGGCTCGCGCGGAAACAGGGGCATCAAGCTCCATTCAGAGCTTGCTAATTTGGCCCCAAGAAGTTTACTTGAAAGCAAAAACCTCCTCTGTCTCGGATTACAGCACGTTCTACTAGATCTGTTCCTATCTCTTGGGCGTTTATAAATGAAGCTTCTATGGAACAAATATGTAATGCTGCAATTTGGTCTTCTCTAATACTTGTACAAAGTTTAATTATTTTGATGTTTGAAGCTGCATTTGGCAGGAAAGTTCTCCAAACTGCAGGGTCTAGTCAATGATGTGCCTGCCTTACCTCCCCCCCCTCCCTTTTTTATCTTGGCCTTGTGGACTCCACTGCATGGGTATTAGATCCCAAAGCTTATGGCTCTTGGCAATTCACCACCTTATGAAAGAAAACCAAATTAATGCTTACCTAATAAATTTATGTTATGGTGGTGAGAGGCCACAAGTCCCACCCTAAATTTTTTATATCTTTTTTGTTGGTGACATTTCAGGCTTGCACCTCATCTACCCTGATTTGTTCTTTCCTGCTTTCTTTTCTTTCTCCTTTTCTTGGCTATAAGATTGACTGAGATAGGCCGGGAAGAGGTAGGAATTAAAAGCTCTTGGCGTTTTAGGTATTGTGCCTGCCTTCTAGTAGACTGCAGTTTAATCTCAAAGTTTATGGCTTGTGGACTCTCACCACCATGAAAGAAATGATATTATCAGGTAAGCATAAAATGATTTATTTCACACCTAGAATGATGCTGCAGACAGCATTTCACATTTAGCATCCCTCAAGTCAAAACTGCATTGGCTACAAAAGGAAATACTTCTTCCAGGATGTTGTAAAGCCCATTTCACAATTTTCAAACCTTTCCTCACAACATTTTTGCCGTTACCCTAGACTACAATATCATTACATTTTGGCACAAGATACCTTTTCTCTTAACATTTCTTTATTAGTAGAATTAGATACTTTTAAATATAATTTCATATTACTACATTGTAGATAAAAACTACTTTAGTGATAGAACATTTCTCTGCTAAATTGTTGGCTCAAACAACTTTCCCTTTATTGTTTAACACTGATATACTGTTGGTACCGGTTACATTCTACACACGGATGTAGGGAAGTTGCTTGCATAGTTAATGTTGCATTGGTAAATAGTCTATGACACAAGTAGCTTACTCTCACCTAGATTATGAGTTTTGCGCTAAACAGGGTGGGAAAATAACGGCGAAAAATGTGCGTTATTGCACTCTCCATAGCGCTGCCATTACGTGTTACTGAGAAATATCCTTGTGCTGTGCGTTATGGTGCGTTAAGCTCCATACCGCACAAAAGCCAAGGGCTGAGTTTACGTGCTCGTGCACGCTTTCCCCCATCAATGAGAGAGGAAAAAAAAATTTGATTGCGGAATGGAGATCGCCATAACGCAACCCCATTGATGTCTATGGGGAAAAGAAAGTTACATTTAAACCTAACACCCTAACATAAACCCAAGTTTAAACACCCCTAATCCACCGCCCCCGACATCGCAGACAATAATAAAAGTTATTAACCCCTAAACCTCCAGCCCCCATCGTAACTACTAAACTAAACCTATTAACCCCTAAACCACTGCCTCTCCACATCGCAAAACACTAAATTAAACTATTAACCCTAAACCTAAAAACCCCCTAACTTTAAATTAAAATTGCAATATAACTATATTTAAAAAAACTTACCTGTGAAATGAAAAAAAAACAACTAAGTTTAACTATAAATTAACCTAACATAACTATTCTAATAAAATTAAAAAACCTACCAATTAAAAACCTTAATTAAACATTTATTAAAAACCTAACACTATGGGAAAAAAAAATAAAAAATCTAACATTACAAAAAATAATAAACACTAATTTACGAAAAAATAAAAAACTCTAAGATTACAGAAAATAATAAACGAAATTATCAAAAATAAAAACAATTACACCTAATCTAATACCCCTATAAAAATAAAAAAGACCCCAAAATAAAAACACACCCTAACCTACAATAAACTACCAAAAGCCCTTAAAATGGGCTTTGTAGGGCATTGCCCTAATTTAAACAGTTCTTTTACATTAAAAAATTATTAAGTCCCACCTAAAAGTAAACCCCACCCACCCAACCAACCCAAAATGAAAAAAAACTAACTCTAAAAAATCTTAAGCTTCCCATTTCCCATAAATGGGCATTTTTATGGGCATTGTCCTTAAAAGGGCATTCAGCTCTTGTACTGCCCCTACAAGGGCATTGAACTCTTTTACAAGTGCCCATTCCTAATCTAAAAAAATACCCACCCCAAAAAAAAAACCTTACACCAACCCCTATAAAATCTACTCACAGTTCCTGAAGTCCGGATTTAAACAGCCAATAGTATTTCAGAAGCTCTCATCCTATTAGCTGATTTGAATTTGAAGAATCAAATTAGCCAATAGGAATGCAAAGTACGCCATTTTGAAAGGGTACCTTGCATTCAACTTCAGTGTACGGCGGTGATTGTATGAAGAGGACGCTCCGCGCAAGATGTCATCACCTTTCAGGAAAGCTCTGCTCCGCGCCGCCAGGATGAAGATAGAAGACATCCCTGAGATGGATGAAGGTGTCGCCGCCTGGATAAAGACTTCTCGCTGCCTGGATGAAGATGGATGTCCAAACTTGAAACATGATAGAAAAAACATTTCAAGACTTTGTTTTTTGTGGGTGCTAATGCTACCAAAAGTAGATGCACAATAAACAATTATAAACATAATACCTGGAGGTGAAATAAAAATTTTTTTGACAAGAGTACACTGTGAATACACTCACTCAATGTATTCCGGATCACAGTTCATTAGTAGTACATGTGTACAACACAGACACATAAACAACCTGCTAACAGTCAGTAAATGGGGATCTTAGATGACACACAGGTAACCCAGCCGAGGGTCTCAGCACCAAAATCAGCAAGATACAGTCCACTGTTGCAAAAAGCCAGTCTTACCGGACGTCAGAAGTCAACATGATGCACAGTTACTATGCTATACCTCTCCAAGTGCTCGTCTGTCTGCTCCTGCTTGGCTTAGCGTCCTTGTGGATCCACTCAGTATCGCCGTCACTGGGTAACACCCCTCTGATTCCTCAGTATCGCCGTCACTGAGTAACACCCCTCTTATCCGTCATCATCTCTGTTCCTCCTCTGACTGGTCAGATTGCAGCTCACACCTCCCAAAGCCGAGGTATTCCTCAGTATTGCCGTCACTGAGTAACACCCCTCTTATCCGTCATCATCTCTGTTCCTCCTCTGACTGGTCAGATTGCAGCTCACACCTCCCAAAGCCGTTCTCCACGGTCAAGCTGATATATAGATATATAACAAAAAACAGTTTCCGGGGAGTTCATAAAAACACTTCTTTATTGCATGTTGCTTAAAACAGGAGAATAGCAGCAAGGTACACATAGAGAACTGGTGTGGCACTAATGGCTTACGCATTTTGGCATCAAGCCGTAATCATAGCCTGCAGTGCTTGGTGTCACACCTGTTTAAATAATCAAACAAATTATCCTATAGGTTAATTAAAATAAGAAAAACAACAACCACTCTCATCCGTGAAAACAGTGTTAACCCTTACCAACCCATCCCCAAAACCAGCAAAACCACTTGTCAAAAAACAATGCAAACATGAGCAAGGGGAATTCTAATTAAGGGTTACAATATCATGAATGTAAATATACATATATACGAAGCAAAATTGATAATAGAAGTCAATTTTAAAGTTGCTTAAAATGCATCACTGGATCATAAAAGAAAACATGTAGGTTTAATGTCCCTTTAAATGTATGTGCTATCTGAATCATCAAAAAAAATGTTGGGTTTCATACCTATATTGTATAGGTAAATATGCAATAGAGATATGCTTCCCAGAGCATGGTTAATGTAAGTATTAAGCGCTTAAAAAAATAATTATAAAGGAAAGAAATGAATACTGAAAATAGAGGTCAGTATTTTTTCATTTTCTTTATTTTAATTGGTGCATTCATTCAGATTTTGTATTTCGTTAAAACAAAAATTAGATTTTTTTTGATGAGTGTGCATTTGTCTGAAAACAAATGCATATCTATAATATACAATGTTTACTATCTATTGAAAGAAAAAAAAACAATATATTATGTGTGTCATAACCTTAGAAAAGCAAATTTAAAAAGCTTAGGCCTAGATTTGGAGTTTGGCGTTAGCCGTGAAAACCAGCGTAATAGGCTCCTAACGCTGGTTTTAGGCTACCTCCGGTATTTGGAGTCACTCAAAAAAGGGTCTAACGCTCACTTTTCAGCCGCGACTTTTCCATACCGCAGATCCCCTTACGTAAATTGTGTATCCTATCTTAGAGTCGTGTCTGAAGTGAGCGTTAGACATCTAATGACAAAACTCCAGCCGCAGGAAAAAAGTCAGTAGTTAAGAGCTTTCTGGGCTAACGCCGGTTTATAAAGCTCTTACCTACTGTGCTCTAAAGTACACTAACACCCATAAACTACCTATGTACCCCTAAACCAAGGTCCCCCCACATCGCCGCCACTCGATTACATTTTTTTAACCCCTAATCTGCCGACCGCCACCTACGTTATCCTTATGTACCCCTAATCTGCTGCCCCTAACACCACGACCCCTATATTATATTTATTAACCCCTAACCTGCCCCCCACAACGTCGCAGCCAGCTACCTACAATAATTAACCCCTAATCTGCCGACCGCAAAGCGCCGCCACCTATGTTATCCTTATGTACCCCTAATCTGCTGCCCCTAACACCGCTGAGCCCTATATTATATTTATTAACCCCAAATCTGCCCCCCTCAACGTCGCCTCCACCTGCCTACACTTATTAACCCCTAATCTGCCGAGCGGACCGCACCGCTACTATAATAAAGTTATTAACCCCTAATCCGCCTCACTAACCCTATAATAAATAGTATTAACCTCTAATCTGCCCTCCCTAACATCGCCGACACCTAACTTCAATTATTAACCCCTAATCTGCCGACCGGAGCTCACCGCTATTCTAATAAATGTATTAACCCCTAAAGCTAAGTCTAACCCTAACACTAACACCCCCCTAAATTAAATATAATTTTAATCTAACGAAATTAATTAACTCTTATTAAATAAATTATTCCTATTTAAAGATAAATACTTACCTGTAAAATAAATCCTAATATAGCTACAATATAAATTATAATTACATTGTAGCTATTTTAGGATTAATATTTATTTTACAGGCAACTTTGTAATTATTTTAAACAGGTACAATAGCTATTAAATAGTTAAGAACTATTTAATAGCTACCTAGTTAAAATAATTACAAAATTACCTGTAAAATAAATCCTAACCTAAGTTACAATTAAACCTAACACTATACTATCATTAAATTAATTAAATAAAATACCTATAATTACCTACAATTAAACCTAACACTACACTATCAATACATTAATTAAATACAATATCTACAAATAACTACAATGAAATAAACTAACTAAAGTACAAAAAATAAAAAAGAACTAAGTTACAAAAAAATAAAAAAAATATTTACAAACATAAGAAAAATATTACAACAATTTTAAACTAATTACACCTACTCTAAGCCCCCTAATAAAATAACAAAGACCCCAAAATAAAAAATGCCCTACCCTATTCTAAATTACTAAAGTTCAAAGCTCTTTTACCTTACCAGCCCTGAACAGGGCCCTTTGCGGGGCATGCCCCAAGAAGTTCAGCTCTTTTGCCTGTAAAAAAAAACATACAATACCCCCCCCAACATTACAACCCACCACCCACATACCCCTAATCTAACCCAAACCCCCCTTAAATAAACCTAACACTAAGCCCCTGAAGATCATCCTACCTTGTCTTCACCTCACCAGGTATCACCGATCCGCCCTGGCTCCAAAATCTTCATCCAACCCAAGCGGGGGCTGGCGATCCATCATCCGGTGGCTGAAGAGGTCCAGAAGAGGGTCCAAAGTCTTCATCCTATCAGGGAAGAAGAGGCGATCCGGACCGGCATCCATCTTGATCCAAGTGGCATCTTCTATCTTCATCCGATGACGACCGGCTCCATCCTGAAGACCTCCACCGTGGACCCATCTTCTTCCGGCGACGTCCAACTGAAGAATGACGGTTCCTTTAAGGGACGTCATCCAAGATGGCGTCCCTCGAATTCCGATTGGCTGATAGGATTCTATCAGCCAATTGGAATTAAGGTAGGAATATTCTGATTGGCTGATGGAATCAGCCAATCAGAATCAAGTTCAATCCGATTGGCTGATCCAATCAGCCAATCAGACAGATTGAGCTCGCATTCTATTGGCTGATCGGAACAGCCAATAGAATGCAAGCTCAATCTGATTGGCTGATTGGATCAGCCAATCTGATTGAACTTGATTCTGATTGGCTGATTCCATCAGCCAATCAGAATATTCCTACCTTAATTCCGATTGGCTGATAGAATCCTATCAGCCAATCAGAATTCGAGGGACATCATTTTGGATGACGTCCCTTAAAGGAACCGTCATTCTTCAGTTGGACGTCGCCAGAAGAAGATGGGTCCGTGGTGGAGGTCTTCAGGATGGAACCGGTCGTCATCGGATGAAGATAGAAGATGCCGCTTGGATCAAGTTAGTTGCCGGTCCGGATCGCCTCTTCTTCCTGGATAGGATGAAGACTTTGGACCCTCTTCTGGACTTCTTCAGTGGATGTCTAGCCCCCGCTTGGGTTGGATGAAGATATCGGAGCCAGGACGGATCAGTGATACCCGGTGAGGTGAAGACAAGGTAGGATGATCTTCAGGGGCTTAGTGTTAGGTTTATTTAAGGGGGGTTTGGGTTAGATTAGGGGTATGTGGGTGGTGGGTTGTAATGTTGGGGGGGGTATTGTATGTTTTTTTTTACAGGCAAAAGAGCTGAACTTCTTGGGGCATGCCCCGCAAAGGGCCCTGTTCAGGGCTGCTAAGGTAAAAGAGCTTTGAACTTTAGTAATTTAGAATAGGGTAGGGCATTTTTTATTTTGGGGGTCTTTGTTATTTTATTAGGGGGCTTAGAGTAGGTGTAATTAGTTTAAAATTGTTGTAATATTTTTCTTATGTTTGTAAATATTTTTTTATTTTTTGTAAAAGTTCTTTTTTATTTTTTGTACTTTAATTTATTTCATTGTAGTTATTTGTAGGAATTGTATTTAATTTATTTATTGATAGTGTAGTGTTAGGTTTTATTGTAGGTAATTGTAGGTATTTTATTTAATTAATTTAATGATAGTATAGTGTTAGGTTTAATTGTAATTTAGGTTAGGATTTTTTTTACAGGTAATTTTGTAATTATTTTAACTAGGTAACTATTAAATAGTTCTTAACTATTTAATAGCTATTGTACATGGTTAAAATAATTACAAAGTTGCCTGTCAAATAAATATTAATCCTAAAATAGCTATAATATAATTATAATTTATATTGTAGCTATATTAGGATTTATTTTACAGGTAAGTATTTAGCTTTAAATAGGAATAATTTATTTAATAAGAAATAATTAATTTCGTTAGATGTAAATTATATTTAACTTAGGGGGGTGTTAGTGTTAGGGTTAGACTTAGCTTTAGGGGTTAATACATTTATTAGAATAGCGGTGAGCTCCAGTCGGCAGATTAGGGGTTAATAATTGAAGTTAGGTGTCGGCGATGTTAGGGAGGGCAGATTAGGGGTTAATACTATTTATTATAGGGTTAGTGAGGCGGATTAGGGGTTAATAACTTTATTATAGTAGCGCTCAGGTCCGCTCGGCAGATTAGGGGTTAATAAGTGTAGGCAGGTGGAGGCGACGTTGTGGGGGGCAGATTAGGGGTTAATAAATATAATATAGGGGTCGGCGATGTTAGGGCAGCAGATTAGGGGTACATAGGGATAATGTAAGTAGCGGCGGTTTACGGAGCGGAAGATTAGGGGTTAATAATAATATGCAGGGGTCAGTGATAGCGGGGGCGGCAGATTAGGGGTTAATAAGTGTAAGGTTAGGGGTGTTTAGACTCGGGGTACATGTTAGAGTGTTAGGTGCAGACGTAGGAAGTGTTTCCGCATAGCAAACAATGGGGCTGTGTTAGGAGCTGAACGCGGATTTTTTGCAGGTGTTAGGTTTTTTTTTCAGCTCAAACAGCCCCATTGTTTTCTATGGGAGAATCGTGCACGAGCACGTTTTTGAGGCTGGTCGCTTGCGTAAGCAACTCTGGTATCGAGAGTTGAAGCTGCGTTAAATATGCTCTACGCTCCTTTTTTGAAGCCTAACGCAGCCTTTATGTGGACTCTCAATACCAGAGTTATTTTTATGGTGCGGCCAGAAAAAAGCCGGCGTTAGATTTTCGGGTCATTACCGACAAAACTCCAAATCTAGCCGTTAGGCCTAGATTTGGAGTTTGGCGTTAGCCGTGAAAACCAGCGTTAGAGGCTCCTAACGCTGGTTTTAGGCTACCTCCGGTATTTGGAGTCACTCAAAAAAGGGTCTAACGCTCACTTTTCAGCCGCAACTTTTCCATACCGCAGATCCCCTTACGTAAATTGCGTATCCTATCTTTTCAATGGGATTTTTCTAACTCCGGTATTTAGAGTCGTGTCTGAAGTTAGCGTTAGACATCTAACGACAAAACTCCAGCCGCAGGAAAAAAGTCAGTAGTTAAGAGCTTTCTGGGCTAACGCCGGTTTATAAAGCTCTTAACTACTGTGCTCTAAAGTACACTAACACCCATAAACTACCTATGTACCCCTAAACCGAGGTCCCCCCACATCGCCGCCACTCGATTAAATTTTTTTAACCCCTAATCTGCCGACCGCCACCTACGTTATCCTTATGTACCCCTAATCTGCTGCCCCTAACACCACCGACCCCTATATTATATTTATTAACCCCTAACCTGCCCCCCACAACGTCGCAGCCAGCTACCTACAATAATTAACCCCTAATCTGCCGACCGCAAAGCGCCGCCACCTACGTTATCCTTATGTACCCCTAATCTGCTGCCCCTAACACCGCCGTGCCCTATATTATATTTATTAACCCCAAATCTGCCCCCCTCAACGTCGCCTCCACCTGCCTACACTTATTAACCCCTAATCTGCCGAGCGGACTGCACCGCTACTATAATAAAGTTATTAACCCCTAATCCGCCTCACTAACCCTATAATAAATAGTATTAACCCCTAATCTGCCCTCCCTAACATCGCCGACACCTAACTTCAATTATTAACCCCTAATCTGCCGACCGGAGCTCACCGCTATTCTAATAAATGTATTAACCCCTAAAGCTAAGTCTAACCCTAAGTAACACTAACACCCCCCTAAATTAAATATAATTTTAATCTAACGAAATTAATTAACTCTTATTAAATAAATTATTCCTATTTAAAGATAATACTTACCTGTAAAATAAATCCTAATATAGCTACAATATAAATTATAATTACATTGTAGCTATTTTAGGGTTAATATTTATTTTACAGGCAACTTTGTAATTATTTTAACCAGGTACAATAGCTATTAAATAGTTAAGAACTATTTAATAGCTACCTAGTTAAAATAATTACAAAATTACCTGTAAAATAAATCCTAACCTAAGTTACAATTAAACCTAACACTATACTATCATTAAATTAATTAAATAAAATACCTATAATTACCTACAATTAAACCTAACACTACACTATCAATACATTATTAAATACAATATCTACAAATAACTACAATGAAATAAACTAACTAAAGTACAAAAAATAAAAAAGAACTAAGTTACAAAAAATAAAAAAATATTTACAAACATAAGAAAAATATTACAACAATTTTAAACTAATTACACCTACTCTATGCCCCCTAATAAAATAACAAAGACCCCCAAAATAAAAAATGCCCTACCCTATTCTAAATTACTAAAGTTCAAAGCACTTTTACCTTACCAGCCCTGAACAGGGCCCTTTGCGGGGCATGCCCCAAGAAGTTCAGCTCTTTTGCCTGTAAAAAAAACATACAATACCCCCCCCCAACATTACAACCCACCACCCACATACCCCTAATCTAACTCAAACCCCCCTTAAATAAACCTAACATTAAGCCACTGAAGATCATCCTACCTTGTCTTCACCTCACCAGGTATCACCGATCCGTCCTGGCTCCAAAATCTTCATCCAACCCAAGCGGGGGCTGGCGATCCATCATCCGGTGGCTGAAGAGGTCCAGAAGAGGGTCCAAAGTCTTCATCCTATCTGGGAAGAAGAGGCGATCCGGACCGGCAACCATCTTGATCCAAGCGGCATCTTCTATCTTCATCCGATGACAGCCGGCTCCATCCTGAAGACCTCCACCGCGGACCCATCTTCTTCCGGCGACGTCCAACTGAAGAATGACGGTTCCTTTAAGGGACGTCATCCAAGATGGCGTCCCTCGAATTCCAATTGGCTGATAGGATTCTATCAGCCAATCGGAATTAAGGTAGGAATATTCTGATTGGCTGATGGAATCAGCCAATCAGAATCAAGTTCAATCCGATTGGCTGATCCAATCAGCCAAACAGATTGAGCTCGCATTCTATTGGCTGATCGGAACAGCCAATAGAATGCAAGCTCAATGTGATTGGCTGATCCAATCAGCCAATCGGATTGAACTTGAATCTGATTGGCTGATTCCATCAGCCAATCAGAATATTCCTACCTTAATTCCGATTGGCTGATAGAATCCTATCAGCCAATCGGAATTCGAGGGACGCCATTTTGGATGACGTCCCTTAAAGGAACCGTCATTCTTCAGTTGGACGTCGCCGGAAGAAGATGGGTCCGCGGTGGAGGTCTTCAGGATAGAGCCGGTCGTCATCGGATGAAGATAGAAGATGCCGCTTGGATCAAGATGGTTGCCGGTCCAGATCGCCTCTTCTTCCCGGATAGGATGAAGACTTTGGACCCTCTTCTGGACTTCTTCAGTGGATGTCTAGCCCCCGCTTGGGTTGGATGAAGATATCGGAGCCAGGATGGATCGGTGATACCCGGTGAGGTGAAGACAAGGTAGGATGATCTTCAGGGGCTTAGTGTTAGGTTTATTTAAGGGGGGTTTGGGTTAGATTAGGGGTATGTGGGTGGTGGGTTGTAATGTTGGGGGGGGTATTGTATGGTTTTTTTTACAGGCAAAAGAGCTGAACTTCTTGGGGCATGCCCTGCAAAGGGCCCTGTTCAGGGCTGCTAAGGTAAAAGAGCTTTGAACTTTAGTAATTTAGAATAGGGTAGGGCATTTTTTATTTTGGGGGTCTTTGTTATTTTATTAGGGGGCTTAGAGTAGGTGTAATTAGTTTAAAATTGTTGTAATATTTTTCTTATGTTTGTAAATATTTTTTTATTTTTTGTAACTTAGTTCTTTTTTATTTTTTGTACTTTAGTTAGTTTATTTCATTGTAGTTATTTGTAGGAATTGTATTTAATTTATTTATTGATAGTGTAGTGTTAGGTTTAATTGTAGGTAATTGTAGGTATTTTATTTAATTAATTTAATGATAGTATAGTGTTAGGTTTAATTGTAACTTAGGTTAGGATTTTTTTTACAGGTAATTTTGGAATTATTTTAACTAGGTAACTATTAAATAGTTCTTAACTATTTAATAGCTATTGTACATGGTTAAAATAATTACAAAGTTGCTTGTCAAATAAATATTAATCCTAAAATAGCTATAATATAATTATAATTTATATTGTAGCTATATTAGGATTTATTTTACAGGTAAGTATTTAGCTTTAAATAGGAATAATTTATTTAATAAGAGATAATTAATTTCGTTAGATGTAAATTATATTTAACTTAGGGGGGTGTTAGTGTTAGGGTTAGACTTAGCTTTAGGGGTTAATACATTTATTAGAATAGCGGTGAGCTCCAGTGGGCAGATTAGGGGTTAATAATTGAAGTTAGGTGTCGGCGATGTTAGGGAGGGCAGATTAGGGGTTAATACTATTTATTATAGGGTTAGTGAGGCGGGTTAGGGGTTAATAACTTTATTATAGTAGAGCTCAGGTCCGCTCGGCAGATTAGGGGTTAATAAGTGTAGGCAGGTGGAGGCGACGTTGTGGGGGGCAGATTAGGGGTTAATAAATATAATATAGGGGTCGGCGATGTTAGGGCAGCAGATTAGGGGTACATAGGGATAATGTAAGTAGCGGCGGTTTACGGAGCGGAAGATTAGGGGTTAATAATAATATGCAGGGGTCAGCGATAGCGGGGGCGGCAGATTAGGGGTTAATAAGTGTAAGGTTAGGGGTGTTTAGACTCGGGGTACATGTTAGAGTGTTAGGTGCAGACGTAAGAAGTGTTTCCGCATAGCAAACAATGGGGCTGCGTTAGGAGCTGAACGCGGCTTTTTTGCAGGTGTTAGGTTTTTTTTCAGCTCAAACAGCCCCATTGTTTTCTATGTGAGAATCGTGCACGAGCACGTTTTTGAGGCTGGCCGCTTGCATAAGCAACTCTGGTATCGAGAGTTGAAGCTGCGTTAAATATGCTCTACGCTCCTTTTTTGGAGCCTAACACAGCCTTTATGTGGACTCTCAATACCAGAGTTACTTTTATGGTGCGGCCAGAAAAAAGCCGGTGTTAGATTTTCGGGTCGTTACCGACAAAACTCCAAATCTAGCCATTAGATTTGCTCAGCACTCATTCAAAGAACTCAGCACAAAAGCAGTTAATAGGTATTCATACATAAATAACCACACTGGATTTTTTATTTTTTATTTATCATTATAAGTTAGATTATCTAGAAAAAATCAAGGAGAAAGTTTAGAAAATGCAAATATAGAATCCAAAATCTATTTTTGTGCACTTCATTCAATACTCCACAGAATCCATGTCTAACACTTTGTAGAGACATTAAAGGGCATGAAACTGAATCTGAAATGCACAGTGCTGAATTTCAGTTTCACGTTGAAACATTTTGAAAAACATTTTCTTTTGTAAATATGCTTTTGAGAAAATTTATCACAGATTTTGTGCTTACTTTTCTCCTGTCTGGAGGGCCAAGTGCATGAAAAAGACATCAGAAATGTTCTCAGTAGATTTTGCTAAGGTAAGCATATTGCAAATACACTTCTAAGTGAATCTGAAATTCACTGCTGTACATTTCAAATTCACTTTTATACCCCTTTAAAAGGACCTTAGCTACCACTAAAAAGCAGACATTAGAATAACCATCAGAGCCAGCGTTACTCATTGGAAAGATTTGAAGGTTTTATTTGTTTTTGTTTTTATCATATCATAAAATTAGACCATTAAAGCTATGGTTTTGCACCATGTACCATGCTCTGTCCATGTACGAGATACATTAGGGTTGACAGGGAACATTAAACACATAAAACAATGAGATAAACACTGCTGGAGTTAGATTATGCCACATTAGTAAATCTAACCTTTAGATGACCTCTAAGGAAAACAGCTTGAAAATACAACACAACAAGAGCTGTAAATAAAATATATACGGCTAGATTTAGAGTTCTGCTGCCAAAGGGGTGCGTTAGCTACGCATGCTTTTTTCCCCCCGCACCTTTTATATACCGCTGGTATTTAGAGTTCACAGAATGGCTGGGTTTTCAGTGCGTTAGGCTCCAAAAAGGGAGCGTTGAGCATAATTTAACACCACTGCAACTCTCGATACCAGCGGTGCTTACGGACGCGGCCAGCTTCAAAAACGTGCTCGTGCACGATTCCCCCATAGAAAACAATGGGGCAGTTTTAGCTGAAAAAAAACCTAACACCTGCAAAAAAGCAGCGTTAAGCTCCTAACGCAGCCCCATTGTTTACTATGGGGAAACACTTCCTATGTCTGCACCTAACACCCTAACATGTACCCCGAGTCTAAACACCCCTAACCTTACGCTTATTAACCCCTAATCTGCCGCCCCCGCTATCGCTGACCCCTGCATATTTTTTTTAACCCCTAATCTGCCGCTCCATATACCGCCGCAACCTACATTATACCTATGTACCCCTAATCTGCTGCCCCTAACACCGCCGACCCCTATATTATATTTATTAACCCCTAATCTGCCCCCCACAACATCGCCGCCAGCTACCTACAATAATTAAGCCCTAATCTGCCGATCGGATCTCGCCGCTAGTCTAATAAATGGATTAACCCTTAAAGCTAAGTCTAACCCTAACATTAACACCCACCTAAGTTAAATATAATTTAAATCTAACGAAATAAATTAACTCTTATTATATAAATTATTCCTATTTAAAGCTAAATACTTACCTGTAAAATAAACCCTAATATAGCTACAATATAAATTATAATTATATTGTAGCTATTTTATGATTAATATTTATTTTACAGGCAACTTTGTAATTATTTTAAACAGGTACAATAGCTATTAAATAGTTAATAACTATTTAATAGCTAAAATAGTTAAAATAATTACAAAATTACCTGTAAAATAAATCCTAACCTAAGTTACAATTAAACCTAACACTACACTATCAATAAATAAATTAAATTAAATACCTACAATTATCTACAATTAAACCTAACACTACACTATCAATAAATTAATTAAATACAATACCTACAAATAACTACAATTAAATAAACTAACTAAAGTACAAAAAATAAAAAAGAACTAAGTTACAAAAAATAAAAAAATATTTACAAACATTAGAAAAATATTACAACAATTTTAAACTAATTACACCTACTCTAAGCCCCCTAATAAAATAACAAAGACCCCCAAAATAAAAAAATGCCCTACCCTATTCTAAATTAAAAAAGTTCAAAGCTCTTTTACCTTACCAGCCCTGAAAAGGGCCCTTTGCGGGGCATGCCCCAAAGAATTCAGCTCTTTTGCCTGTAAAAAAAAACATACAATACCCCCCCCAACATTACAACCCACCACCCACATACCCCTAATCTAACCCAAACCCCCCTTAAATAAACCTAACACTAAGCCCCTGAAGATCTTCCTACCTTATCTTCACCATGCCAGGTTCACCGATCCGTCCTCGGAAGTCTTGATCCAAGCCTCCGAAGTGTTGATCCAAGCCCAAGCGGGGGCTGAAGAGTGACGTCCATCCTCCGGCTGAAGTCTTGATCCAAGCGGGCAGAAGAGGACATCCGGACCGGCAAACATCTTCTTCCAAGCCGCATCTTCTATGTTATTCAATCCAATGACGACCGGTTGATCTTCAAGACCTCCAGCACGGATCCATCCATCTTCACCGACGACTTCCCGACGAATGACGGTTCCTTTAAGGGACGTCATCCAAGATGGCGTCCCTCGAATTCCGATTGGAATTAAGGTAGGAAAATTCTGATTGGCTGATGGAATCAATCAGATTCAAGTTCAATCCGATTGGCTGATCCGATCAGCCAATCAGATTGAGCTCGCATTCTATTGGCTGTTCCAATCAGAATTTTCCAACCTTAATTCCGATTGGCTGATAGAATCCTATCAGCCAATCGGAATTCGACGGATGCCATCTTGGATGATGTAATTTAAAGGAACCATCATTCGGCTAGTAGGCGTCGTTAGAAGAGGATGGATCCGCGTCGGCTGGGAAGAAGATGGCTCCGCTCCGCTCCAGAAGAAAGAAGATTGAAGATGCTGCTTGATAGAAGACTTCATCACGATGATGGACTTCCGACTTCAGCCCGATGATGGATTTCTTCAGCCGCCGCTTGGATCCAGACTTCAGCCCGAGGATGGACGTCACTCTTCAGCCCCCCGCTTGGGCTTGGATCAACACTTCCGAGGCTTGGATCAAGACTTCCGAGGACGGATCGGTGAACCTGGCATGGTGAAGATAAGGTAGGAAGATCTTCAGGGGCTTAGTGTTAGATTTATTTAAGGGGGGTTTGGGTTAGATTAGGGGTATGTGGGTGGTGGGTTGTAATGTTGGGGGGGGGTATTGTATGTGTTTTTTTTACAGGCAAAAAAGTTGAATTCTTTGGGGCATGCCCCGCAAAGGGCCCAGTTCAGGGCTGGTAAGGTAAAAGAGCTTTGAACTTTTTAAATTTAGAATAGGGTAGGGCATTTTTTTATTTTGGGGGGCTTTGTTATTTTATTAGGGGGCTTAGAGTAGGTGTAATTAGTTTAAAATTGTTGTAATATTTTTCTAATGTTTGTAAATATTTTTTTATTTTTTGTAACTTTGTTCTTTGTTATTTTTTGTACTTTAGTTAGTTTATTTCATTGTATTTATTTGTAGATATTGAATTTAATTAATTTATTGATAGTGTAGTGTTAGGTTTAATTGTAGATAATTGTAGGTATTTTATTTAATTAATTTATTGATAGTGTAGTGTTAGGTTTAATTGTAACTTAGGTTAGGATTTATTTTACAGGTAATTTTGTAATTATTTTAACTATTTTAGCTATTAAATAGTTCTTAACTATTTAATAGCTATTGTACCTGGTTAAAATAAATACAAAGTTACCTGTAAAATAAATATAAATCCTAAAATAGCTATAATAAAATTATAATTTATATTGTAGCTATATTAGGGTTTATTTTACAGGTAAGTATTTAGCTTTAAATAGGAATAATTTATATAATAAGAGTTAATTTATTTCGTTAGATTTAAATTATATTTAACTTAGGTGGGTGTTAATGTTAGGGTTAGACTTAGCTTTAAGGGTTAATCCATTTATTAGACTAGCGGCGAGATCCGATCGGCAGATTAGGGCTTAATTATTGTAGGTAGCTGGCGGCGACGTTGTGGGGGGCAGATTAGGGGTTAATAAATATAATATAGGGGTCGGCGGTGTTAGGGGCAGCAGATTAGGGGTACATAGGTATAATGTAGGTTGCGGCGGTATATGGAGCGGCAGATTAGGGGTTAAAAAAAATATGCAGGGGTCAGTATTTAGCTTTAAATAGGAATAATTTATTTAATAAGAGTTAATTTATTTCGTTAGATTTAAATTATATTTAACTTAGGGGGGTGTTAGTGTTAGGGTTAGACTTAGCTTTAGGGGTTAATCCATTTATTACAGTAGCGGCGAGATTCGGTCGGCAGATTAGGGGTTAATAATTGAAGTTAGGTGTCGGCGATGTTAGGGAGGGCAGATTAGGGGTTAATACTATTTATTATAGGGTTATTGAGGCGGGAGTGAGGCGGATTAGGGGTTAATAACTTTATTATAGTAGCGGTGCGGTCCGCTCGGCAGATTAGGGGTTAATAAGTGTAGGCAGATGGAGGCGACGTTGAGGGGGGCATATTAGGGGTTAATAAATATAATATAGGGGTTGGCGGTGTTAGGGGCAGCAGATTAGGGGTACATAAGGAAAACGTAGGTGGCGGCGCTTTGCGGTCGGCAGATTAGGGGTTAATTATTGTAGGTAGCTGGCGGCGACGTTGTGAGGGGCAGGTTAGGGGTTAATAAATATAATATAGGGGTCGGCGGTGTTAGGGGCAGCAGATTAGGGGTACATAAGTATAACGTAGGTGGCGGTCGGCAGATTAGGACCTCGGTTTAGGGGTACATAGGTAGTTTATGGGTGTTAGTGTACTTTAGAGCACAGTAGTTAAGAGCTTTATAAACCGGCGTTAGCCCAGAAAGCTCTTAACTACTGACTTTTTTCTGCGGCAGATTTCTAACGCTCACTTCAGCCACGACTCTAAATACCAGCGTTAGAAAGATCCCATTGAAAAGATAGGCGCCTAGATTTTGAGTTTGGCGGCCAAAGGGGTGCGTTAGCTAAGCTTGCTTTCTTTCCCCCGCACCTTTCAAATACCGAAAAAAGAGGAACCCCGAGGGGAACCGTGAGCGGGGTGCGCTGACAAAAAATAATAACAAGTATAAGTGATTAGTGTCTATGGACAAACCATACTAGTCCATATGAGGAAATGGTGCTGTGTCTATTGGAGCAATCAAATGTGCTGGCGGCAAGGCTCCTCTGGTTTTCAGGAAGAAGGTATCTGTAAATTAGAAATAGAAAAGAGGGCGCCACATAGCGTAATATTGTTGACTCAAAGCCAAAATAGGAGATTGAAGTTAAGGCTTACCAGAGGTAATTGCACCGTATTGTAACCGGTGCTGACAGGCAGGCTAACACTTTCAGTGGCTAGCACACTGGGTGGCCTCCGGCAGGCTGTACACAGGTGATATTCAGCGTTTCTTTGATTGACGTCTGTGCGGCTGATGACTGAGATGTTGCGGTGGAGCAGATACTTTGAAACCTTTACCAGGAAGGCTCAAAAGGAGAACAAAGGCAAACAAATGGACAACTTCCGTATATTTAAAATCAATAAGTTTTAATCCATACAAACTGCTACGCGTTTCTAGACCATAAACCGGTCTTTTCTTCAGGCATACAAACAATGGATACAAATTCTTTAAAAATATCTACCTTATATACAATTAAAAAACGGAAGTTGTCATAGTTTCCAAAAAGGACCAATGGGATATAGGTGGGTACTCTGAATCTCATTTATGTTAATTGGGCTCAATAACCTGTGTACTTCATTAACATTCGCAAACAGTATCCCAATGAAATATTTTTGAGTTTCCCATCTTAATCTGCTATGATAAACTTGAATGTTCTAAAGTGTGCCTGCATAAACACATACAATGAAATATTTGATTTGCAGATCTAAATGGTATATGAATCGTGCGTGATTATGTTGAAACTATGTGTGACACCATGTAAAAAAGGAATTAAATTGCCAACTAGCAAATGTCTTGTATTTAAATTAACTGTGGGGTGTGTTAATGTTATTCTGGTTTAAAACTATGAAAAGATATGCGTGTGAGTGTGTATTAAGAAAGTAGTGTGTATTGGACATGAACCAGCGGTGTTGTTAAGAAAGTCTAAATAATGATATGTATGTCATATAAAATTGTAACATATAAGTCAAAATTATATTCTGTGCAATGCTCAATTTTGGCATTATGGACTGTAAAAATTGGATATAATTGCAAATTGCTAAGTGAAATAAAATCCTTGCAATAAATAGCAACATGTGAATAAAATTCTATTGTATTCATCACTCGGTTTAGTGTGAGGGACTCAAAAATTGATATAATATAAACTCAAATGAAACAAGACCCACAGCTGTGGATATTAATACACAGAGGTTCTTTAACATGCAGATTCAATAAAAGCATGTACATGTTCGTATAAATAGCTTGTGTTTCTATATGTGTATCTGGTATTACACTTCTGTAATAAATAATTAAAGCGAAAACTTTTCTTTGTTTGGCTGATTTTCATCTCGTAATATCTGAGCTTCTGTAAATGAAAACGTGGATAGAGATGTCTATTGGATGAGTGTTCTTATTTTTTATTCTTTGTTTGAGAAATTAATGACCGATGGGATATAAGGATACTATTGGTGAAGTATTAGTATCAATAATTTGATAGTATTGTTATATGCAAAATATTTATAATATTTATGCAAGAGATAGGGCCATTCTTTAGAACTCCTTGTTAGGAGAATTTATGGAATCCATTCAATATAATAGAAACTAAGTCTAAAGGTCATCTTGGGGTATTGGAGTTGATCTGATGTATTTAAAATGAACAGTGCATAAAAGTTAATCCGACATATTCAATATCTGGTGTAGTCACTTTTATCGGCTGCTATTTATATAATATTCATGTTATAAACTAGATTGTATTTAATCTGATGTGCCTAATGTAACCATGTTTCAATATATTTATAATGTCTAATGGAATGAAACATATTGAAGCTGTTATGTCAGTCTGTAGGATATGTTTGATGTTTAAGTGGTGAAAAGATGTATTGAATGTGAGAAATACCGGTATGTATGTATTGTGAAGAACTAATGTAATCAAATTATTGAAATCTGCTTGGAATGCCCTGATAATAGCCATATTCTGCATAAATGTTAGAATATATATATGTTCTATCATAAGTCATGGGTTTGATTGTTAGTTGAATGCTGCTAAATCCAAATTAGCATTTAAACCATCAGGAAAAAGTGTTTTTAACTTAAAAATCCAGAAAGTTTCTCGTTGTCTGAGTTTATTCGTTCTGTTGTAATCTGCAGACCTGGGAATGAAATCTATAGGTGTGTATTTGAAAGTGTATGGATTGCCTTGATGTTTACTTAGACAATGGTTTGGCACACTGTGTTTAATTTTCGTTTTCTTGCAGTTTTTGCAATTACGCAAGTGTTCACCCCATCTTGTTTTTACTTTTCTACAGGTGCGGCCTACATATTGTAGGCCGCATATACACTCCAATAGGTATACCACAAAAGAAGAATTACAGTTATAAAATCCCTGAATGGGATATGTGTCACCAGTGGTGTGGGATCTAAAAGATTTACTACCATGTTTAATGTACTGGCAAGAATTGCAACTGGTTTTCCCGCATTTGTATGTTCCTTGTAGACCAAATATCCCATTTTTGGTTTGTGTATTATTTTTGGATCGTTGTTGGGTGTGTTTAACTATTTTGCTTGGTGCTAGTTTGCTTCTCAAGGTGGGCGCCCTCCTGTAGACTATCTTTGGTCTATCTTGTACAATATTTTTTAGAACAGGATCTCTTTGAATGACGTGCCAATGTTTGTATATTATCTGATTTATTTTTTGAAAATTGCTATTGTATTGTGTAATGAACATAATCTTATCTTGGTTTGTTGCACTATTGGTTGCTCTTTTGCTTTTATTATTGTTGGATAATATCTCATTTCTGTTTAGTTTTTTGGTTCTTGTTAATGCATTGTCTAAAATATGGACCGGGTAATTTCTTTCTATAAATCTATTGTAAATGATCTGACTTTGTTCAAGAAAGATGTTAAAACCTGAACAATTTCTCCTGATGCGTCTGAACTGACTATACGGTACGTTGTTAATCCAACTTCTGTGATGGTTGCTGTGATATTCTAAATAGCTATTGCTATCAACATCCTTAAAAAATGTTTTTGATGTGATGGTCCAATTGGGACCCCAACTGAGTATCAGATCTAAGTATTCTATTGATTCTGCTTGAATGTTAGCTGTGAACGTAATCCCCATATTGTCATTATTGAGATGTGTTATAAATGATTCTGCTGCTTCTAGGCTACCATTCCAAATTAGAATGAGATCATCTATGTAACGGCCATAGAATACCAGGTTCCCCCCAAGGTTCGCTTGGTGTATGTAAATCTCCTCAAAAAATCCCATGAAGAGATTCGCGAATATTCCTACCTTGTCTTCATTCCTACCTTAATTCCGATTGGCTGATAGAATCCTATCAGCCAATCGGAATTCGAGGGACGCCATCTTGGATGACATCATTTAAAGGAACCGTCATTCGGCGAGTAGGCGTCGGTTGAAGAGGATGTTCCGCGTCGGCTGGGAAGAAGATGTCTCCGCTCCGGAAGAAAGAAGATTGAAGATGCGGCTTGATAGAAGACTTCATCCCGATGATGGACTTCCGACTTCAGCCCGATGATGGAGTTCTTCAGCCGCCGCTTGGATCAAGACTTCGGACCCTCTTCTCGACCGATCGCTGAACCCGGTGAGGTGAAGACAAGGTAGGGAGATCTTCAGGGGCTTAGTGTTAGGTTTATTTAAGGGGGGTTTGGGTTAGATTAGGGGTATGTGGGTGGTGGGTTGTAATGTTGGGGGGGGTATTGTACAGTGGGGAAAAAAGTATTTATTCAGCCACCAATTGTGCAAGTTCTCCCACTTAAGAAGATGAGAGAGGCCTGTAATTTTCATCATAGGTATACCTCAACTATGAGAGACAAAATGTGGAAACAAATCCAGACAATCACATTGTCTGATTTGGAAAGAATTTATTTACAAATTATGGTGGAAAATAAGTATTTGGTCACCTACAAACAAGCAAGATTTCTGGCTCTCACAGACCTGTATCTTCTTCTTTAAGAGGCTCCTCTGTCCTCCACTCATTACCTGTATTAATGGCACCTGTTTGAACTTTTTATCAGTATAAAAGACACTTGTCCACAACCTCAAACAGTCACACTCCAAACTCTACTATGGTGAAGACCAAAGAGCTATCGAAGGACACCAGAAACAAAATTGTAGACCTGCACCAGGCTGGGAAGACTGAATCTGCAATAGGCAAGCAGCTTGGTGTGAAGAAATCAACTGTGGGAGCAATCATTAGAAAATGGAAGACATACAAGACCACTGATAATCTACCTTGATCTGGAGCTCCACGCAAGAACTCACCCCGTGGGGTCAAAATGATCACAAGAACGGTGAGCAAACATCCCAGAAACCACATGGGGGGACCTAGTGAATGACCTGCAGAGAGCTGGGACCAACGTAACAAAGGCTACCATCAGTAACACACTACGCCGCCAGGGACTCAGATCCTGCAGTGCCAGACGTGTCCCCCTGCTTAAGCCAGTACATGTCCGGGCCTGTCTGAAGTATGCTAGAGAGCATTTGGATGATCCAGAAGCAGATTGGGAGAATGTCATATGGTCAGATGAAACCAAAGTAGAACTGTTTGGTAGAAACACAATTTGTCGTGTTTGGAGGAGAGAGAACACCATACCTACTGTGAAGCATGGGGGTGGAAACATCATGCTTTGGGGATGTTTCTCTGCAAAGGGAACAGGATAACTGATCCGTGTACATGAAAGAATGAATGGGGCCATGTATCGTGAGATTTTGAGTGCAAACCTCCTTCATCAGCAAGGGCATTGAAGATGAAACGTGGCTGGATGTTTCAGCATGACAATGATCCCAAACTCACCGCCCAGGCAACGAAGGAGTGGCTTCGTAAGAAGCATTTCAAGGTCCTGGAGGGGCCTAGCCAGTCTCCAGATCTCAACCCTATAGAAAACCTTTGGAGGGAGTTGAAAGTCCAGCGACAGCCCCAAAACATCACTGCTCTAGAGGAGATCTGCATGCAGGAATGGGCCAACATACCAGCAACAGTGTGTGACAACCTTGTGAAGACTTACAGAAAACGTTTGACCTCTTTCATTGCCAACAAAGGATATATAACAAAGTATTGAGATGAACTTTTGATATTGACCAAATACTTATTTTCCACCATAATTTGCAAATAAATTCTTTCCAAATCAGACAATGTGATTATCTGCATTTGTTTCCACATTTTGTCTCTCATAGTTGAGGTATACCTATGATGAAAATTACAGGCCTCTCTCATCTTCTTAAGTGGGAGAACTTGCACAATTGGTGGCTGACTAAATACTTTTTTTCCCCACTGTATGTGTTTTTTTTACAGGCAAAAGAGCTGAATTCTTTGGGGCATGCCCGCAAAGGGCCCTTTTCAGGGCTGGTAAGGTAAAAGAGCTTTGAACTTTTTTAATTTAGAATAGGGTAGGGCATTTTTTTATTTTGGGGGGCTTTGTTATTTTATTAGGGGGCTTAGAGTAGGTGTAATTAGTTTAAAATTGTTGTAATATTTTTCTAATGTTTGTAAATATTTTTTTATTTTTTGTAACTTAGTTATTTTTTATTTTTTGTACTTTAGTTAGTTTATTTAATTGTATTTATTTGTAGGTATTGTATTTAATTTATTTATTGATAGTGTAGTGTTAGGTTTAATTGTAACTTAGGTTAGGATTTATTTTACAGGTAATTTTGTAATTATTTTAACTAGGTAGCTATTAAATAGTTATTAACTATTTAATAGCTATTGTACCTGGTTAAAATAAATACAAAGTTGCCTGTAAAATAAATATTAATCCTAAAATAGCTACAATATAATTATTATTTATATTGTAGCTATATTAGGGTTTATTTTACAGGTAAGTATTTAGCTTTAAATAGGAATAATTTATTTAATAAGAGTTAATTATTTTGTTAGAATAAAATTCTAGGGTTAGGGTTAGGGTTAGAATTAGCTTTAGGGGTTAAAAAATGTATTAGAGTAGCGGTGAGCTCCGATCGGCAGATTAGGGGTTAATACTTGAAGTTAGGTGTCGGCGATGTTAGGGAGGGCAGATTAGGGGTTAATACTATTTATTATAGGGTTATTGAGGCGGGAGTGAGGCGGATTAGGGGTTAATAACCTTATTATAGTAGCGGTGCGGTCTGCTCGGCAGATTAGGGGTTAATAAGTGTAGGCAGGTGGAGGCGACGTTGTGGGGGGCAGATTAGGGGTTAATAAATATAATATAGGGGTCGGCGGTGTTAGAGGCAGCAGATTAGGGGTACATAGCTATAATGTAGCTTGCGGTGGTGTACGGAGCGGCAGATTAGGGGTTAATAATAATATGCAGGTGTCAGCGATAGCGGGGGCGGCAGATTAGGGGTTAATAAGTGTAAGGTTAGGGGTGTTTAGACTCGGGGTACATGTTAGAGTGTTAGGTGCAGACTTAGGAAGTGTTTCTGCATAGTAAACAATGGGGCTGCGTTAGGAGCTGAACGCTGCTTTTTTGCAGGTGTTAGGTTTTTTTCAGCTCAAACAGCCCCATTGTTTTCTATGGGGGAATCGTGCACGAGCACGTTTTTGAATCTGGCCGCATCTGTAAGCACCGCTGGTATCGAGAGTTGCAGTGGCGTTAAATTATGCTCTACGCTCCTTTTTTGGAGCCTAACGCAGCCATTCTGTGAACTCTAAATACCAGCGGTATTTAAAAGGTGCGGGGGGAAAAAAAGCACGCGTAGCTAACGCACCCCTTTGGCCGCAGAACTCTAAATCTAGCCGTTAGTGTCTGTTTGCTATACTCTTTAGCAAAAGGCTAATATTACATTTAATAATCCCTTATGAATTATTATATCCACTATATAATATTAACACACAATCACTAGCTTAATTAAACTACTTGTAAGGTCATAAACTCACGAAGTCTTATTTCAGCAGTACAAAAACTTTTATTACAATGAGGCTACATAAACAGTTACAATATGCAGATTAAATATAAATTACACATATGCAAATCACTTATAAATACTCAGCAGTGAACTATACACCAATATTAAACTAATATATTTGCCCAGTGTATGTGAAAGTGTGGTGTGCTGTGAGTATGTGTCTGTAAGGATTACTTACTTGATATTAGCTGGTCACCATCCCAAATACAAAAGAGAATGAGCCCCAGTAATCCTGGTTCTTTTATTGTAAGTCTTTTTCATCCCTCCCACAATGATGATGTCACTCATAAGCAGGCCCCCTTATGAAATGTTAAGAGTATATGGTTTTATCCTTGCCATACAGTTGGGGGAGGAAAAGGAGCATTTGGCTACACAAAAGGCTCTTTACTTAAGCCAGCTGGTCATCCTTCTCAGATGGGGGTCTGGTAATGTGATCTTTCTACATTCCACAGTGACCCAGTATTAAATGAGGATTTAACCCCTTCCTGAATACACAGCTGAGTTCTTACAGTATAATGCCATAATATCCCTTCTGGACAATATCTGAGTTCTTGCAGATTTATGCCCTTATTACATTCCCCCTTTTGGCAATGGAGGTTACCACACCCTTCTATTCCAATGGTTGTTTTATATGAGTGAATCTGTTCCTAACCCCACCTATGTGTGATGGCTATATTAGTGTACTAAGGATGCCTCCATTCGCATACCATAATATAAGTGATATACACGTGTAATTAATGATTTTAAATAACAACACATACAAATTTGAATAATTATACATAATATAGAAATAAATAATATGATTATAAATGGATGTATGAACAGATTTCCCAATGCAGAACCCCATGATGACTGTTTCGAAAAGGAATTTGCTATTTAATTTCTGCCACCAGGTAGCACTGGACATCTCTGTAAAAGTATGTTCAATCCTTTGTAGTTCTTGTTCCTGATGGTAGAAATTTACATGAACACGTTCCCCAAAATTGCTAAGATGTTCTAGTAACACAGAGTCTTTTTGCAATAAGGTTACCCATTTTTGCCAAGGTGCATCATCTACTAATATTGGGGTTATGAGTGGAGCCCCAAGGTAGCGTTATATGTGAGCAACTGTGGGACAGTGAAGTTAAACTGTAGTGAACTTATCCTCACAGGGTACCAAGTAATACAATAAATCCCTGGTATGATTTGTTCCCTTGAATTTCACCTGTCAAACCATACATGCACTTCATCTTTAGGCTTCAATGCAACAAAACACACCTTTCCTTGTCCTAAGGGAAAAATCATATCTTGGGGATTAACTTTCTCCACAAAACCATTGCAATATGAGTGATTATGCCAGCAGGAATCAAAAATTATTCTTGCCTGGTTGGGTAGACATAAAATTTTAGAAGGAAACCTTATGTAGCCAGACATGTCTACCTGTTCCATATGGGAACCATCCCATATAAAATCTAGGAACTCTAACTCATGATATAAAACATGAGATTCTGTGACAGGTGTTCCTAGTGAAAACAAATGATAAACATTCTGATAGGTACCACTAGTGGGCACAAGTGAAGTAGCCCTGCATATATTTTCCCTGCAGCCCAACCATCTGTTTAACCATAATTCTCTGGGTTTTGATGCAAAACTGTTAACAGACTGCTCCCACCCTCCAAAATGTGTATGGTTATTTTCCATAGGCTTTGCTATTAATTTAAAGTCAGTTGATAATTCTGTTTGCATGGAAATACACACAAAATCCCAGGATACTTCCCTTAACCTACTAATTACTCCTATCAGTATTTCCTCTGTATGTTGAATGGCAGGACCCTGAACCTGAATGACTGTCTGTGTCAGTGTCTCTACCAGGGTGTTTATCATTTGTTGCGTATGAATCCCTTTTGTATTTAACATCCCCTGAGACTATAAGGTTGCTGTTAAGCTGGATATGTCAATGGAATTTACCACCCCTAGCCCTGTTCCCACACCTCCCAAAACTGTATCCACAATATCCCTCCTAGTCCTTCTCCTAGTACCTTCTGCCCACTTAACTAATGCTTTTTCCATAGTGGCAGTAATTCTGGAAGAGTTTTGGTAATGTGTGGAAACTAGCCAATCTATTATTTTAATCTTCCACGTGATAAATTGGAATGTGGCATCCCTCAATACTGGAGTTGGCTTGATTGTACTTGTTTGAAATGGACCGCTAGAAACAACACTTTTCGCCTCACACATTGGAGCATTGTCATAATGTTTCCTCTTTGGTGTAGTGATTAAAGTAGAATAGATCAAAGGTGCAAAAGTAGTTGTTTCCTTTTTTTGATCTATTTTTAAGTATACTTCAATCCCTCCACCAAAGTTGGCAGCTGTAACCCTCCAATTAATCCCTTCTCCAATTTGTTGTTCAAATATAACCTTGGTTATATTATAGTTGTCACCATTTATAGTGTGAATAGGATTCGTAAATGTTGTAGACACAGAAATACCTTCTCCCACCAGACCTACAGTCCATTTTCCCCAAGCCACCGACTTACATTCCCATTCAACTTTATTACCCTGATTGACCCTCCAAAAACCAATTAAATTGTCTTGATGTTTTTCTGCAAATATTTCAATCTTCCCACCCACATTAAAAGTCAATTTTCCCAAACAATCTTTGCTAAGGTCTTGAGAGCTCCAGAAGCCTGTCCATCCTCTTATGATGCTGCTTGAGCTCCATCTATGACTCCTTGTGAGGTTGGTGATTGAAAGTTCATTACAGTCACAGATTGGAAGTTTTTGCAATAACACCCACACAAATACAAATAGGTTTGTGGCGATCATTCCTCTCAGGCTCCACATAATGAAATTTGTCCAAAAAGATTAAGAGAATATCAGTTCTTAGCAGAAATATCTACATCTGGGACAACTGTCCCTCTATAAACATTGGTCAACATGGACCCATTTGTAACCAGGCTGCCTACTGGTTTTCCCAGGGGTTGATCTTTCTATTTTAATTACAGTATTACCCAATTTGTCCAAAATTCTATAAGGTCCTTCCCAATTTGCATCCCAGGGAGAATTTTTGCGAAAATTTTTAATCATGATCAATCCCCCTTCTCAAACAGAGGTGTTTGAGGTGTAGATGAAAATTTACAATCTGTTGGGGCCATATTAGAGGCAGCAAAAATTAGCAGTGAGCTCAACTGCTCCTGAATTTGGGAGATATATTGATCTCTAGACACAGATTCTCTCAAGGGGGTAGACAATTGTGGTTCACCTGGGTGGCCTAATGCCATCTTTCTCCCTGTCATGAGCTCATAGGGAGAACACTTGGTAGCATTTGATGGTGTAGCTCTAATAGCCATTAGAACTGCTGGAAGATGTGTGACACATGATTTACCATACTGGGAAAGCATTTTTGACAATTTTGTTTTTAATGTGCGATTCATGCGCTCAACTATACCAGAGGATTGTGGATGATATGGTACATGAAATCTTGTCTGTATTCCCAGAAGGGCACAGAGATTTTGCATTACCTGACCTGTAAAATGTGTACCCCTGTCTGATTCAATGAGTGCTGGAAACCCCCACCTTGAAAAAACATGTTCCCACAGTGCTCTGGCAGTAGCCTGTGCAGTATCACAACAAAGTGGAATAGCCTCAACCTATTTTGAAAAAATATCTGCAATTACTAGGGCATACCTGAGACCCCCCTTTGATAGTGGAAGTGGGCCTATAAAATCAATTTGGATAGCTTTCCAGGGGCCATCTGCTACTGGTATTCTCTGGAGAATGGGTCTCTGACCTTTAGGGCGTGGATTAATTTGAGCACAAATTAAACATTCTTGTACACATTTTAAACAGGTTTCTGCTAAATCTGGCCAATGAAATTTTTGCCTTAAATGGTACTCTAATGCACTTTGCCCAATATGCCCAAGAAGAGAATGTGTTTGCTGTGTTATAGGTCCCTGCAAATAACTTGGGACCACAAAAACCAATTTAGCCTGTGGATCAGTGGGATTGGAGTAACATATTAACCCATTACAAATTGAATAACCATTTGGGAGTGTTTGCTGTTCCTGTAACAGAGGAAAAAGGTTAGGATCTTTAGCTTGTTCTGTTTTCAAATCAGGTACCTCTGAATCTACCATTGTACTCTTTCCTATGTGTGCCAGTGTATCTTTAGATGCAAGATGCTCTCTCCATGCTTCCTGTGTCTCACTGTCTTTCTCATCTGATTCCCATGGTTCCCCATCTAAAGCTGCCTGTTTGGCTAACATGTACACATGTGCATTGTGAATGTTCATCTGTGAAATGTGTGTGTGCCTTAACTTTAACAATAGCTGACTGCAATAGGTGCTGTGTTCCCCAATCTACCAATTTCTTAAGGGTTTGAACATGTGACAATGGTTTGCCTGCTGAGTCTACCATTCCCCTTAGATTCCAAATTGGTAAGTACTCTGTCAGTGATCTGGTCACATAGGCACTATCACTGTATATACAAACGTCTTGTGTGTCAAACCTGTGGCAAGCCATAGAAATGGCTTCTAATTCTGCTCTCTGTGCTGAGAATGATCTTGGTAGCATAAATTTAAGAGCTAATGGTTGAGAGGGGACCCAAATAGCAAAACCAGTATTAAATTGACCATCCTGCCAAAATCTTGAACCATCTACATAAATTTGTAAATCCTGGGGAGAAGTTTTGTCCCTGAACAATTTATGAGGTGATTCCCTGTGTGTGAATGTCTCTGTGCAGTCATGGGGTTCACCCTGAGTGTGCATTAGTTGGGGTACTGTGTATTTTGCATTGTGTTGTACAGTGAGGTCACAATGTTGCAAATCTATTAACCACCTAGTCACTCTTTGTGTTGAAATCCCACTTAATGATTTTTCCAACAACAGTTTTATAGGGGTGTGTGGTGTTTGGAGGATGAGCTTCCCAAATCGCACTATATGCTCAGTAGCCTGAACTGACCAATGCACCCCTAACAAAGCCTTGATACACGCATCATAACCTTTATCTACTGGAGTAAGAAGCCTGGAAAAATAGCCAACAGGCCTCCATTTTTCAGCCTTCTCCTGCAGTAGGACTGTGGAAATAGAAGTGTCAGATGTGTATGTTTGTAAAGCAAAAGGGGCTTCCCTCTCCACTGTTCCAAGGGCAGGGGCTTATGCTAAACCTTCCTTTAACACTTTAAATGCTTCCTCATGTTCTGCATTCCAAGGAATTTTCAGCAAACCCTTCAATGAAATCACAAGAAAAATGTACCAAGCCTAAGAATTGTCTTAAGGACTGCCTATGCAAAGGTCTGGGCACCTGAAGTATGGCTGTAACTCGATCTCTAGTAGGGAATCGTGTATCCCTTTGTATTGATACTCACAAAAATGTCACATTTTGTCTCATTAATTGTACTTTTGAAGTGTTTAACTTGAGGCCAGATTCAGCAAGTCAAACAGTTCATTCAGCCACTCCAAATGTTCCTCTACTGTCTCTGTTTGTAACAAAATATCATCTACATGCTGTATGATACTTTCTGGGACTGAGAATGTTTTTAATACCTCTGCTAACGCTTGGTGAAAGTATGTTGGCGAGCTATGGAAGCCCTGAGGAAGCGAATTGAAGCAATATTGTGTGTTTGAAAAGCAAAAAGCAAACTTATATTGGCACTCTGGGGCTAGTTTGACACTCCAAAAACCATTACTTATATCCAGAACAGAATACTACCTACATGTGGCACTCAGTTTGGATACCACTTCAGGAGTAGAAGCAACTAGATTTGTAACAGGTGGGGTAACTTTATTCACCATACGAAAATCAGCAGTTAACCTCCAAGTTTTATTTGCTTTCATTACTGGCCATAAAGGAGAATTATTAGAGGAGGAACATTTCCTAATTATTCCTTGGCTTTCAAGCTGACTAATAATTTGCCTCACAGGTTCAATAGCTTCTGCTGGAAAACGATAATGTCTTTGTGGAGGGGGGTCAGGGCCTACAATATTGATTTCAATGCCTTTTAATATGTCAAAATCATTCTTATGTTAAGCCCATATGTCAGGGAAATCCATGACCAATCTCTTCAAATCAGGGTGACTTTCAGTATCCGGCCACACCCTTTCTGAAGGAATTGATGCAATGGATGCTATAGGACTGATGTAAGAGTCATCTAATATTACAGGTTTTCTCCCTCTAATATCCCTCCACAAAACATTGTTACACAGGTCCACTATCATCCCTTCTGATCTCATTATATCAGCACCAAGTATTGTACCCTCTGTGTTTTTGCTCTGCCAAATGTGAATTTCCTTAGTCCACTGATTGCCTAGTGTCATAGTCACATTTGGGATAAGGGATGCTTGGGACTGGGATCCCCCAAGTCCCACAAGAAATGTCTGTCTTGTCCCTTGTGGGGGACTTAATGGTAAGTCTGTCAAAGTTACTGAAGCTCCTGTGTCCATGAGGAGTTTTGTGCGATGGCCCTCAATCACACCATAGACACAGGGACATCCAGAATGATCCCTAAAGGTGTTACATATAGGGACCATGTCATCCAGGGCCTGAGGTAGTCATTCAGAGCAGGATATCAGAGGAGAATTATTTTCATAATTCTTTTCATGATATCCCACTTCCCCTCCCCCCACAGTCATCACTCTAAAAGCATCATGCGCTGGGGCACACAGATTAGTACCAGGCCTCAGATTTGGGGTGTATTCCTGTCCTGTTTTACCTGGGGGCTTAATCTTGTTATTTCTCCCTACCCAATTCTGCGCATAGCTTTCTTCTGGAGGTGCAGAGGGATGTAATCTTTCCTGCCCTCCCTCAGTTTCCTTCTGAATTCTCTTTAAGAATCTGCAATCTACTTGTCTGTGCCCATATTTATTGCAGTAATGGCAAGTACCTTTAAAGGGACCCTCTGAATATTTTTGTTTCCCTTCATTAGTGGTTACCATAACAATTCTGTGTTGCCCTGTGTTCCTTTTCTTTAGAATGTTCTGCTTAGCCTTACCTATAATAGATAACACACCCTCTAGTGTATTCTTTTCCTCAGCCATCATTTGTATACTAGGTTCCAAATATGTGAATTTTTTAATTAAATACTGCAACAAATCATGAGGTGTCTGTTCTGGTAAAATTCTGTGTGTCAGTCTATATAATTGTTCAAATTTAGCTGCAAATACCCATGGGTCATCATTTAATGCTACTTGCATTTCTGCAAGAGAGTGACTGTCTAAATCTCTACTCCCTGTCACTAGTTTACAAACAGCTTTTAATCTGTCCCCATCTGAACCCCATTTATCCTCCTTAAGCCAATCTGTGTTCAAATTAACTGGGCCTGCAACTGGTGATTGTAATCTAGCTGCAATGCTGCCTGGAAGCCAAAGTTTTAACATTATACACGCTTCTTTATGTGACAGCATGTATTGTTTTATTGCAGACTCAAAATTTTACATGTTAGTAAATACATCTGCTTTAACATCATACACTGGAAAGAGAGGTTTTAACTTTACCAGTTGTCTGATTACTTTATCTCTTTATTGTTTTTTAAGGGTAGTTGATACCAGGGATGATGTTTCAGCAGAGGTGGTAGAAAAAGGTAAATTTTGCGATTGAGTTAAATTTCTTCGACTGGATCTTAAACTGGGTATTAGTGATAAAGTATCTGTTTGATGTTCTGGATTTAATGTTCTTGGCCTAGTTATCTGTGGGGTTAGTATTGGAATGTGTGTGCTCTCTGTATTTTGTGTGTGATCAAATATTTCTTCACTGTGTGGAATAGGCACCCTCCCCCATCAACATGTAGACTCAGCACCTTTCCCCCATCAGCATGTGGGCTACCTTCCTGCGACACACATGTATTGTCCTCATTTAATACTGCAACAAGGGTTAAGTTTGCAAGCCCCTGTCTCAATGAAGCTATAAGTTGGCCTCTTGCGTCATAATTTTCTTCTAAACTATTAATATATTCTGCATTTACACCACATGTGGGGCAATTCTCATCTACTGTGTTACAAATGATCTCTGTTAACATGGCTATTGGGGGAGAATGTTCAAAGATTGCTCGATTCATTTGGACTTTGATAGCTAACAATAGTTTCATGCAATTCTGTCATTTGGATTTTTCTTTTGTTATCAATAAGCTTATTTTCATTCTCACATTGCAACCACACATCTTTCAGTCTTTTAACTATGTCAGTATTCTCATCAACAACAGGCTCAAATGGGCTACATTCTGCATATTTAACAATTAATTTCATACTCACACTTTAAAGTGTCTTCAGACTGCCAGCAAATCAGATTCACGTCCTGTGCAATATGATTTTCTCTGCATCTGGTTCAACTGATCCTTAGGTAATGCCTCTCTGGATCTGTAGTCTTGGCCAAAGACCTTACTGCTGAATCGCTCAACTCAAAGACAGTATAGCAAAAACTAGGTTCAATTTTCATCCAAAAATCACACTTGTATTATAAAAAGAACATGGATTTGTCCCCCCTTTAAACAAGTGTAATTGGTAAGAAAATTATCGCTGGTTTGGCTCGCCAATTAAATAACTGCATTTAAAATGGTACCTAAGACTCTATAAATCTTAGTGTCTGTTTGCTATACTCTTTAGCGAAAGGCTAATATTACATTTAATAATCCCTTATGAATTATTATATCCACTATATAATATTAACACACAATCACTAGCTTAATCAAACTACTTGTAAGGTCATAAACTCACGAAGTCTTATTTCAGCAGTAAAAAAACTTTTATTACAATGAGGCTACATAAACAGTTACAATATGCAGATTAAACATAAATTACACAATATGCAGATTAAACATAAATTACACATATGCAAATCACTTATAAATACTCAGCAGTGAACTATACACCAATATTACACTAATACATTTGCCCAGTCTATGTGAAAGTGTGGTGTGCTGTGAGTATGTGTCTGTAAGGATCACTTACTTGATATTAGCTGGTCACCATCCCAAATACAAAAGAGAATGAGCCCCAGTAATCCTGGTTCTTTTATTGTAAGTCTTTTTCATCCCTCCCACAATGACGATGTCACTCATAAGCAAGCCCCCTTATGAAATGTTAAGAGTATATGGTTTCATCCTTGCCATACAGTTGGGGGAGGAAAAGGAGCATTTGGCGACACAAAAGGCTCTTTACTTAAACCAGCTGGTCATCCTTCTCAGATGGGGGTCTGGTAATGTGATCTTTCTACATTCCACAGTGACCCAGTATTAAATGAGGATTTAACCCCTTCCTGAATACACAGCTGAGTTCTTACAGTATAATGCCATAATATCCCTTCTGGACAATATCTGAGTTCTTGCAGATTTATGCCCTTATTACAACATGCCATTTAAAGGGTAAAGAGGTGAAACTTTGCTAACTGTTCAGCACACTCATATTTCATATTTTCCCCAGCCATTTCCAGTAAGGGAACATTGTGTGGCCATTCTTTACAAACACTCATTCCACACTATATGCCTAATAGAGTAGCACATTGTGCCTGTGCAATAGAGCAACACACTCTACATATAGATGAAAGGCAGAGAATTGCCAGTTTCTGTGTGTAGCTTTGTGTCTGCCGGAAGCACTGCAAGCACATGGGGTAACTGTGGTCTATTGCTTTTTCTCCTCATATCCCCGGAACTGCCAACATCTAGTATAGATGCACCCATTTTGCAGTTTCTTCCACATACTTGACTTAGGCTTTGCTTAAAGGAACATTGTAATGCAAAAATGGCCAACACAAAAGTCAGTAAATATACAAGCGTACCTTGGAGATATTACGGGTTTGGTTCCAGACCACTGCAATAAAGTCACAGTATTTTTTATTGTTTCCCAGTGAATATAAAGTTATAATTACACTATACTATAGTGTATTAAGTGTGTAATAGTATTATGTCCTAAAAAACAATCTACATACCTTAATTAAAAAAATACTTTATTAAAAAAAATGATAACCACCATCTGAGCCTTCAGTGAGTAATAATGTTTTTGCTGGTTGTGTGTATATAAAGGTGTGTATATATGTGTATTCATGTGTACCTTTCTGTGTGTGTATATATATATATATATATATATATATATATATATATATATATATATATATATATATATATATATGTGTGTGTGTGTGTGTGTATTCATGTGTATTTATGTGTTTATCTTGGAAAAAAAATTCACTGATAGACTTGGTTGCCACAAACCTTCAATTTGTAAAAAGAGCAATATATGTGAAGCGCAATAAAGTGAAGAGCAATAAAACAAGGTATGCCTGTAATTGTTGCTTTCATAATCACAGATAAATTTGTGTTTTGTTAAACATATAGGTAAAGGTAAAGTCCTACTTAGGGGCCACACAAATCCCAACAAATTTACTGTAAGCCAATCAGTTGGGGTAGTTGAATGACACACCAATCACCAGCCATGATAGATAGATAGATAGATAGATAGATAGATAGATAGATAGATAGATAGATAGATAGATAGATAGATGATAGATAGATATATAGATAGACTGATGATAGATAGATAGATAGATAGATAGATGTTAGACCTCACCAGCACATGATAGATTGCTTACTATCTGCATAGTGAAGCTGTTATAGGGCATCCAAACCAGTTCACAAATAAGTTATGGTAAGTAAAAATACGAGGAAATTACCCTCCAATTGTGAATATAGTCAGGAAATCTGTGTTTAAAAAAGATACGGGAGGCATTCTGAAGCTTATTTGCATATCCTCAATGGAAATTAGGTGCACTTTGTGTTTTGTCTTTGTTAAAAACACATTGTTTAGTTTAAAATTCAGAGAAACAAAAAAAAACATTATTCCTTCTTTACCATTTTTAACAGACATCTACACTTGTCTTTGTCCCAAATCAACTTGTCAAACATTTTTAGTATGGACATTATTGTGGCTTTCTTCATGAGTCATTCATGATTTTTATACAGATTTATTAAACCCATTTTACCACAGACGGGCAAAGCAGTTTATATAAAGCCTCCATCATTAAGTTAATGATTCTCAGTAAATTATTCTGCACACAGCCCAGTTAATCCGGTAAATGGAACATTAATGTTGATGGATCAATCAGCTAACATTCTGCTGTAACCTGAGATAACTCTGAATTCATAATATGTTGCACCCTAATAAGAAGGCGTTATTAGAATTAATTTCCTATTGGCTAACCTGTGCAAAGTAGGTCTGAGCAGTGACCTATGCTTGCAAACCTGCAACACCATTCTATTAACATAAGCACAAATAGAAAAAAAAAACAGCATGAGTAATTGATGAGACCTGTCTAGTTGCATTTCAGACTGTTATGTGTCATTTAAAGACTATCACTGATTTATTTTCCTGTTTATGAAAGCTCACGGCTAAAGTGCATATTATGTTAGCTGTTGATCAAATAAACCTACAAAATGCATTTGCTGTCATACTGAATATCAGTTCTTTCATTACTTAACTGAGAAAGTAGTTTGTTTGAAACAAAGACCAACATCATTCAAAGATTTAGATAATCACCGCTTGTATAATAATGTATGTGTATTTCATGGAAATAGATAAATCACAACAGTGCATACAAAAAAAACTATTTAGGGCTGATTGTTTGGAAGTAATTCTGTGGTCAGTTTCATTATTATTCATTAATAATTTAAGTATTACTTGATTTCACTATATTTCAATATGGCAGGGCAGGACAGTCTCAATATTCTTTTGTATGTTGATAGATGTCACTTTATGTTAAATTCAATAATTGTTAAAGTAATTACAAACAGTGGAACTTTGAATGTTTATCTATACTATAAGTGTGTTTGTAACGCGTCCGTCGCCAGTTGCGCACGCATTCTCAAAAGAATGTTGGCAGCGTGAGGCAGTAAAAAGAATGCTGGCTGCGCGCACAGCCAAAATAATTCACCTAGATGCAGTAAAGCTGCATCCAAGTGGATTCCGAAAATAGCAGGGTGGTGAAAGAATCCACCTCCATCCACCGGGATGCAGCAAACAGAGCATTAAAAAAAAACCTAAGCACCCGCATGAGTGTTAAAAAAAAACCTAACCGCCCGCAATAAGTATTAAAAAATAACTAACCGCCCGCAATAAGTATTAAAAAAAAACTAACCGCCCGCAATGAGCATTAAGAAAAAAAAACAACCAACTACCTAATAAAATTATTAACCCCTAAATCCGCCAACCCCAACATTGCAAACTACCTAACACATCTATTAACCCCTAAACAGCCATTAACCTACATCACTAATTAACCTAATAAATCTATTAACCCCTAAACCACCATTAATCCACAATCCAATTATCATAATAAATCTATTAACCCCTAAACCGCTAAACCCCACAATGCAAATAGCTAATCACTAAGCCCTCTAACCTTACACCCCTAAATTAACCTCCTAGGCGGCGTGGAGGCTCCTCTTCATGAGATCGTCAGTCGCACACTGAAAATTGAATGCAAGGTACCCCATATTTATTGGGGTATCTTGCATTCCTATTGGCTGATAATTTAAAATAAGCCAATAGGAGGAGAGCTAATGAAATCTTATTGGCTGATTTGAACAGCCAATCAGATTTCAGTAGCTCTAATCCTATTGGCTAATTTCAAAATTTCAGCCAATAGGAATGCAAGGTACCCCAAATTGATTGCGGTACCTTGCATTCAATCTTTAGTCTACGACGGACATCGGATGAAGCAGAGCCTCCATGCCGCCGAGGAACGCCTCCGCCGATGACCACCGCCGTTGAGAACCTCCGCTGAGGATCCAGGCATTGGGAACACAGCTCTGCGCCGCCTTCACTCAGGATGAAGATAGACGATAATGGATCCGTCTGGAAGAAGACCTCCTCCGCTGGACGTCAGGAACAGTGAGTACCTATTTGGGGCTTAGGTTTTGGCTTTTTTATTTAATTTTTTTTTTTTAAATTAGGGTTTTTTTGGGCTTGAAAAATAGCTGATTGCCCTTTTAAGGGCAATGCCCATACAAATGCCCCTTTAGGATTGTGATCTAATAATGTAATAAAGTTTTATGTGGTGATCATAACATTTTAAATCCATAAAAAAATATATATACTGCACTAAAACTAAAACCTCAAATGCAGATTTACCATGCAATAAGATCATCAAAATAGTTGGTACATGCTAAAGAGTAACCACATTTCCTTAGACATAAGACGTTTTTTTATTGTGTTACAAATTATATTTGATGAAGAATTATTTACACCATGTAAAAACGCATTAGATGTTGTTTTTTGTCAAAGTTGGTAAACTCATTGTTGTAGGATTTATCTATATATCAGTAAATAAGAAAACACTTGGAATTCCAACAATGGCTACAGCAGTGCACTTTTATTGGTCACTTTCCTTATTATACTAAACAGCTAATGAATGGCAATGCACTTCAATTTTAGTGATCAACACAGCTAGTAATTGGTGGGTAACCACATATACTGATAATTATTGGTACATTGGCCAGTAACTGGCTTGATATAAGGTAATACAGTAATTATCTGGTTTAACTCATATAACTCATATATACAACTAATATTAACAAACATCTTACATTGAAGGATTTGAAAAGTTAAAAGAACCTATCCTTCAATGTTAAAAGAACATACAACTCATGTATGACTAAAATCCAGCAATTATTAACTGACCGGCCGAACCTAACATTAGTCATTAGTAATGCTATAGCACGATTTGACAGGGGATGATGGATAAATGAATCGTAAGACCTACTGTACATCATTACAAAAGAGCTAATAAACCAAACAATATTACTCCTTCCCCCAATTCCTGTACCTAATTTTTGGCACCAAACGACATGAATGAATAAATAAAACAATTTCATCAAGCAATCATTAATTTTTCATCCATTTCATCCAATAATGTATTTGGCTATATTCATATATCAAACGACTCAACAAATCAGCAAAATTTCAAAACCAAATGCCTATTTTAGGGCTTGTTTCCATTGAGCCGTAGTAGGTTTGCATGCATTCACAAACCATTAAATAAGCTGTCGGAAGCAATATCGTTCACTGACTGCTTCCAACGGCCCGTTATAACTCAATTTCGGCAACCGGACTCCAGCTGCCGAAAACATTATTGTGTTCCATACAAAGTATCAGAAGCCACCAATCTTTAAATTATACCAGGTTTCCAATGACCATGCAAACCATTAATACACTGTTGGAGGCTGCCGATACAGTAACAAAAATTACACCCAGCTCAACTAAATGTAAAACAGTTGCTTTTTGATGCCTTTTTCCCATTGAAATATATACCGACACGTTAAAACGCCTCTATCTGCCATCTCCCCCACATTGCAACTTATAATAAATGTTTTAACCACTAAACCGCCCTGCTACCACAACACAATTAACCCATTTAAACTTTTAACCCGTAATCCGCTATGCCCCTACATGGCAATCTAGCTATTTAAACTATTAACCCCTAATCCGCCATGGCCCCACATTGCAATCAACCTATTTAAACTATTAACCCCTAATCCACCATGCCCCCACTTCGCAAGCTACCTATTTGAACTATTAACCCCTAATCCGCCATCCCCCACAACACAAATAACTAATCACTAAGCCCCCTAACCTAACACCCCCTAAATTAACCCCATTACATAAATAAAAAAATCCTTTGAAGATGTGTAGGGACTAAGTGCCATATCACCACCACCTTGTAGTGCAATTCAAAAAGTGTAGCACAATGTAAAGTTTTTCTAGCAAATGTCAGCTCCCTATTCCACACTTTGGGGTCCACCGTCAGGTCAAGGTCTCTCTCCCAGGCTTTCATGGGGTTTGAGGAACTATCTGAAAGGTCATCAGTTAAAAGATAATAAAGGACATGACTCCCCCTGTCTTTTAACCTCTTAACCAACTGTTTTCCCATTTTGTCAGTTCCCTCGGGCTCTCCCCCAAGAATCCTCAAAAGGCTCAAAAATCTAAAAGCTTTGAACTGGAATTTTTGTGGGACTGAGAAAGTGTCTATGAAGGATGTTAAGTCCAACCATTTCCCATTTATATATAAGTCTCTAACCTGTGAGGGGCCTAAATTGTCCCAAAATGAATCATGTGTCTCCTGCATACAGCTCACTATACCTTTAATTGATTGTATTGGTGAGGGGTGTGGTAATATGTTTTTGAAATGTTTAATCTTATCACAAAATTGCAAGTTATAAAGATTAAGTCGGAAAGTTTAATATAGTCTGGTAACCAGGCTTTTTCTACATCTTGCCATCTGGCAGAACTGGAGCAGTGACTCCAAACTAGAACATGAGACAATCTTGAGGCTTCATAATAGAGAATAGCATTCGGTAGAGCTAACCCTCCATGTCTGACAGATTTTTGCAAGATATGTCTAGATGTGTGCGGCTTCTTACCTCTCCAGACGTATGTGGATATGATACCCTGTACTTTGTTGAGTATGCTATGTGGAACTTGTAGGGGAATGTAGCGAATCAGGTAAGTGATCGTTGTATGAACGACATTTTAATTGCCGCTATTCTGCTTGTCCAGGAAATCTCTGAGAACTCCCAGGACTCTAAAAGGTCCTGGAGTCCCGGTAATTTCTCAGTGAAATTGCTAGCAATCACTCGAGGCTGATCTGGCCCCAGTAGAACCCATAAATATTTGATAAATGTATCTGACCAGTTGAAATGATATGTTTCCTTTAAAGAGGTTAAAACTTTTTTATCTACGGTAATGTATAGTGCTTCAGTCTTTGAGACATTTAATTTGTAGAAACTAAGATCACCAAAATAAGACAGCAATTTCATTACTGACTGTACTGACTGCAAAGGGGAAGTAAGTAGGAGTGTGATGTCGTCAGCAAACAACCCTATTTTGTGATGTGAGTCTCCCAACTCTATCCCCTTGATATCTATATATGCTGCCTTATTGCTAGAGGTTCCACTGCCAGGGTGAAAAGCAGAGGGGGCAGGGGGCAACCCTGTCTTGTACCATTTGATATAGAAAAGCTATCTGTCATGAAGCCCACTCCCCTTACCCTGGCAGACAGAGATGTGTACAGGGCCTGAATTACTGAAATGAATTGAGAAGGGAACCCAAACTTCCCCAGAGTCTCCCAATGGTAACCCCACCTCACCTTGTCACCCTGTCAAAGGACTTCTCCGCGCCTAGGGGCGTCTCTTAGCTTCAGATAGTATATGGAGAATCCTCCTAGTATTATCCCAGGAATAAACCCCACCTGGTCACTATGAACCAAAGATGGACTAACTTTTGCTAGTCAATTAGCCCATATTTTAGCATATATTTTGGTATCAATATTGATAAGGAAAATCGGCCTATAGCTGCTGCAACTCTGAGGATCCTTATCAGGTTTCAAAAGGGGGATTATAGAGGCCTCTAGAAACTCTGGGGACAACCTCTCTGTTGTTCTATTAGAATTAAAAAAAATCTGAAAAGAATGGGAACCACACTATCAGCAAAACATTTATACGATTTACCAGTATAGCCATCCGGCCCTGGAGCTTTCCCTGCTTTTAAATGTTTAATAACATCTCTAATCGCCTTAGAGGTAATAGGTTCCTGTAAGTACTTCATGTGTTCTGACGAAACTGATGGCAACTGGAGCATACTTAAAAACTGTTTAATATGTTGTGTAGTTGAATTGGAAGACATAGATTCTTTGTTTAGGTCTCTGTCTGTGTTCCCTCTTTAATAGAAATAATCCTACGCTGAGCAACTTTGTTGCGTAATTTATTGGCCAGTAGTGTTGTTGCTTTGTTATTATATTTGCTTAAATTTTGCTTTATTATTATATTATATTAGTGTTATTTGCTTTGTTATTATATTTGCTTACATTTTTCTAAGGTTGTCTGCACTCTTTGTAACTCAACATGGCAGATTTGGGATTTGACAGTTTGTAATTGGGCGTTTATAGTGTGGGAGGATCGTACTGATATTTGTTGTTGTAATAAGCGTAATTTGCAGGTAAGTTCTGACAATGAACCTCCTTGCCTCTTTTTTGCTACTGCCGTCTGTTTAATAAAGTATCCTTTTATATATGCCTTAAAAGTAGCCCAGACAATTGGGATGGAAGTGCACCCATTATCATTAATGTGTATAAATTCTTTAATAGCTTTAGTAATTTCATATTTTTGAAAGGGTGTGCCTAATAAGCCATCAGCTAATCTCCAAATGAAGCTTGTATCAGATGATAAACAGCCAATGGTTAACTGGACTGCCTGATGATCAGACCAACACGTCTGCAATATCTTAGCCCTTGTAATTCGGTCCAATTGTCTGGAGGATTTAAAGAAGCTGTCAATCTTAGAATAGGATTTATGTGGGTTGGAGTAAAAAGTTAAATCCCTATTCGTAGAGTTTATCACCCTCCACAAAGTATACAGTTGGTATTGGGACATAATTCTCTGGAAGGCCCGAGAGAGTGACTCCATAGGTCTATCAACCACCCAGGGTCTTGTTGTGAGTTTATCAAGATCAGGGTCCCATATTAAATTAAAATCTCCCCCTAATATTTTTTCCTCACACCTGAGAGTGGACACCAATTTCAAGAGCTTCCTAAGAAACCTGACTTGACCCGAGTTAGGGGCTTACACATTTACCAGGGTCAACAACACATTGTTAATTTTACAAACTAAAATAATATATCTAGCCTTAGGGTCACATTTAGTGAGTATACATTCAACAGCCAAGGTATCACTAAGTAATATAGCTACATCTCTGGACTTTGAAGAGTAGGATGCATCAATAAGTTGGGAATAATTCCTAAATGAAAATCTTCCTCTATCGGAGGAATTTTATGCTTCCTTAAATTGTTAAGTAAAAGGCTTCTTTTGGTTGGAGAGTTAAGACCTTGAGTGTTATGCGATAAAAACCTGAGATTGGACATGTCTGTTAGGGGAGAGAGAAACAAATATATATACTCTTATGGAAATCCAAAATGGTTTTGGTTCCTTGATCAAAGCTGTGTATTGGGATTTATTTGAATAGTTTATAAAATACACCTTTTTGTTAACTGCAATGTAGACTAGTGATCCAGTAAGGCATTTATAGTAGGCCAAAGCCGCTAGGTAAAAAGGCCCAGATCAAAATCTGGGAAAGTTAGAGTTCACTTCTTGCTAATTTTTCAAGTAATGGTTGATTGCAGGGGTGAACTCCTATGTGGTGGGGGGAGGGGGTATAATAAAGATAGTTTAACAATTTGCTGAATGATCTATCTATATATTTCTCTTATATTATCTTTCTATCTGTGATAAATTATGTAGGGAAGTGAAGGGAACATTGGGGGAACATCTTGAAATGGCATCAATTATTAACTGATTAAACAAAGTATCTGAAGAAAGATGTAGCAATCATAAATGAGTGAATGACAGTCTAGTGCTTAGCATCATTCCTGGTATGGCTCTGTACTTATAAAAACCATGTGACAGTGGAAGGTTAATACCCCTGGTCACACGGAGACCTCCTCTTGGACCTCAGATCATGAGGTGGAGCATCTGTCCAAAGTGGTCTCCATGCTACAGGCCCAAGACCAGCACTAACAAGTGCTCTAAAAACCCATAGCTATAGCTAATAAATCAAACATTATAACTTCAAAAACCTTCAACATAGTGGTAATAAATAAAGCCACTAGTAGTAAAGGACAACATCAAAACATATAACACCAACCTATAAGGATATGTAGAAATTACAAAGCCTGAATATGAGAATCTAGATCATAGTGATGATAGCTTCTCCAGTTCAAACCAGCACCTTCCCTTTAGATGGTTTTGAATAATAAAACATTTCAGAGTAATAATAATTAGAACCTCAAGTAGGAGAAAACAACATCAAGATATATAGACTGGGTCCCAGGGAAGCTAAGGCCTAGATTTAGAGTTTTGTCAGTAAAGACCCACGTAGCTAACGCAGCTTTTTTCCTACCGCTGCTTCCAAACAACGCTGGTATTTAGGGTTTTCTGAGGGGCTGCGTTAGGCTCCAAAAAGGGTGCGTTGAGCATAATGTAGCTCCACTTCAACCCTCAATACCAGCGGTGCTTACGGTAGCGGTAAGCTGGGAAAACGTGCTCATGCACGATATCCCCATAGGAAACAATGGGGCTGAGCTGGCTGAAAAAAAACCTAACACCTGCAAAAAAGCAGCGTTCAACTCCTAACGCAGCCCCATTGTTTCCTATGGGGAAACACTTTCTAAGTCTGCACCTTACGCCCTAACATGAACCCCGAGTCTAAACACCCCTAACCTTACACTTATTAACCACTAATCTGCCGCCCCCGCTATCGCTGACCCCTGCATATTATTATTAACCCCTAATCTTCTGCTCCGGTGACGGTGCGGGCGGGAGATTAGGGGTTAATAATTGTAGGTAGGTGGCGACGATGTTAGGGAGGGCAGATTAGGGGTTAATACAATTTATTATAGTCTTTGCGAGGCGGGAGTGCGGCGGTTTAGGGGTTAATATATTTATTATAGTGGCGACGAGGTCCGGTCGGCAGATTAGGGGTTAATAAATGTAGGTAAGGTAGCGGTGATATTGGGGGGGCAGATTAGGGGTTAATAATTATAATATAGGGGTCGGCGATGTTAGGGGCAGCAGATTAGGAGTTCATAAGTATAACGTAGGTGGCGGCGATGTCCGGTCAGCAGATTAGAGGTTAAAAATTTTTATTATAGTGGCGGCGATGTGGGGGGGGGGCCTTGGTTTAGGGGTACATAGGTAGTTTATGGGTGTTAGTGTACTTTAGAGCACAGTAGTTAGGAGCTTTATATTCCAGCGTTAGCCCATAAAGCTCTTAACTACTGACTTTTTTTGGCGTTAGGAGTCTTGTCGGTAGAGGGTCTACCGCTCACTTCTCCCAAGACTCCAAATACCGGCGTTAGGCAAATCCCATTGAAAAGATAGGATACACAATTGGCGTAAGGGGATTTGCGGTAGCCTCGAATGGCGGTAGGGAAGTGAGCATTAGACCCTTTACTGCCTGACTCTAAATACCAGCGGGCGGCCAAAAGCAGCATTAGGACCCCTTAACACTGCTTTTGACGGCTAACGCCAAACTCTAAATCTAGCCGTAAGTTTCTCTAAAGATAACCAACCATTTCACACTTGATGTTTAGTTTGAATGATAAAACAACATCACAACATATTACACCTACCTAGAAGAACAAGTGTAAACCACAAACAGTGAAAATATAAAACAGAATCATGTAGATGAATGTTACTCCAGTTAGAACCAACCCTTTCATTCTTGGTGTTTTGAACAGTAAAACATTTCAGAGTGGGTGATATATGTGACCTCTTTTAGGAGAACACATCATCAAACCATATAACAACATCCTGGGGGGGGGATTGTATAGTTAAAGGGACAGTCTAGTCCAAAATAAACTTTAATGATTCAGATAGGGCAGGTATTTATTTATATATATATATATATATATATATATATATATATATATATATATATATTATATTTCAACAGATTTATACATTTTCATAAAATTTCAAAGGAGAAAAAAAAAAGAATAAAAAATAAGCAAACAGTTGAAAACAGAACATCAATGCACATTCCACAATATATTATACCTATTATAGTAATAAACAGGGGGGAAAAAAAAAGAAGAGGAAACCCTCCGGTATTTATAAACTTTTTAAATCCATAATAGTCTTGTTATGTAATTTCAACTAACATTCCATAATATTTGTGATTTTCTGTTGAAATAATTTTTTCCTTCTTTTTTCCTTAACACAAAAAAAGAAAGAAAGAAAGAAAAAAAAAAAAAGAAAAAAAAAGACAGAAAGAGAAAAAGCAGTGAAAGAAGACAAATTATTACCATAGGCCGAGCAAGGGCCCGATCCGATATAAATCATCGCCCGCAAAAGCCGGCGACGCCAAATTTTGCACGGGTTTGGTATCCTATATACGGCGTAACTTAGAAGTTACGCACGTATATTTCTGCCTTCGCTCGTTGTTTTTTGGCCCATAGACTGACATACAAAACACGGGCAGTTTGGTATCCAATATAAGGCTTAAGGACTTACGCGCGCAGATTTCAGAAAATCTACTCCATTCTCATCTCGCCACAAATTGAAGGCGCAGCAACCCTTGCACTGACTTAGAAACCAACGTAACTCTCTGAAGGCCTAACAAATGCATGATTAACAACATACATATCAGCAGATTGTTCACAAATAGTTAACCTCTTCAAAGCATTTATAATTCCTGCCCCTGCAAGTGTGTCAAACCAATCAAAAAGGGGTACATCATGGGGCACAAGGGGTCATCATGGGGCACAAGGGGTCATCATGGGGCACAAAGGGTGCATCATGGGGCACAAAGGGTCATCATGGGGCACAAGGGGTGCATCATGGGGCACAAGGGGTCATCATGAGGCACAAGGGGTGCATCATGGGCACAAGGAGTGCATCATGGGGCACAAGGGGTCATCATGGGGCACAAGGGGTGCTGGAAGCCCTACAATCCCCTGTTGTTCCATCTACACATGCTGATTCTATAGTTGCTGCTGAGGTCCATGGTCATGGTGCTGACCCTGCTGCAGCTGGTCATCGAATTACATACTGCGGATTTCTACTGCATGTAAGTGAAACTACTACATCCCACCCCCATTCCCTTAACCACCCTAATTACTGAAAATATATCATTAGTTCAATTCATGTTTTGGTCAATATGATTTATTGACTATCATTTCGAGGAATGAAAATGGATGTTTATACCTTATGTTCACACCTTCTGTAAAAACATTATCATTTAGATATATATACCCATGTGCAGGGATAGGCAAGGTGTCCTTCACTAAAAGTCTTTACCTTAGAAAATGTCCGCCACAGCCTTGGCTCGTGCCTATCCCTGCACATGGGTCAATTTCTATTGGATGTGAGAAACCTTGATTTACATCTTAAAAGTGAATATCACTATATGTACCCTTCATACACAACTATGTTATGTGGTTTAGAGAACATGAATATGTCATAAACATGATGATATTACCTTTTTTGGGCCATTTCCACACAGGCCTTATTATATTTTTCAACAATATTAATGTACTAAAACAGCCCTCACATGGATGTGGATGACAATTATATGGTAAATAACAGAGGACAAGATTTAGGCTGAAATATAATAATATTTTTTTTTTAGGCTTCTTAGATGAGGGGGCTGAGGTGCCTGGAGTGGCTCTCCTGCCTCTCCAGCCTCTCCTGGGTTGTGTGGATTCGGATGATTCTGCAGGAGTGCTGGCCACAGATGAGAGGCTGGAGGCAATGTCCTGCTGGTGTGTGAAATGCTCCACCAACACACCCAACAGTTGGTTTTGTTCCCGCCATCTGTTGTCAGTCTGCATCTGCATGTCTGAAATAACTCTCATCATTTGAGATTGGTTCTGGACTATACCACTTAAAGATGCTGCCATGTCCCGTTGCAGCTCAATGGAACGCTGGAGTAAAGTCTGTTGGCTCCTGTAAAACCTGCGTTGGTCTCTCTGCATTCTCTCGCAGGTTGATGTGAGCCGGTTCACCTCTAGCTGCTGTTGCATCTGGAACAATGACAGCTGTTGCTTCATGAGGAACAATGACAGTCAGTTCTTCATGAGGAACAATGACAGCCAGTGCTTCATGAGGAACAATGACAGCCGGTGCTTCATGAGGAACAATGACAGCCGGTGCTTCATGAGGAACAATGACAGCCGGTGCTTCAAGAGGAACAATGACAGCTGGTGCGGCAGGAGGAACAATGACAGCTGGTGCTGCAGGAGGAACAATGACAGCTGGTGCTGCAGGAGGAACTACCACAGCTATATGCTCCTCTTCATATGCTGGAGCTCTTCCAAGGGAAGCGGATGGTGGAGCTCTCCGGGTGGACTGGTAGTCCCATTGACGACTGGTGTGCGACCACTCAGCCTGGCCAGTTTGTATGTCCTGGTGGTAAAAGTCCTGACTGGCCTGATATTGGGAGGGGGGGGGGTAAAGACATCTACCATTTGGGGATGCCTTGGCTGCCCCTCATAACCAAAAGAATAGTCCTCCGGCCAGGGCTCCTACCAGGGTTCCTCTTCAAAACGTGGTGGCATGACGTATGAGTCCTCAACAGAGGCAATCCAACCCACATCATGCCTGGGAGCATACTGTTGAGGGATTCTCTGGCCTGGTGGTTGTGGTGGAGTCATTCTCTGGCCTGGTGGTGGAGGTGGATGCATGCCTGTTTGCACCCTGGTGACAGGAGGTTCTGTGGAGGAGTCAAATAATGAGAGGTATTAGTACAATCATATATATATCCATGTGGGCATACAATGTACATTGATACGTGCTAGGGCCTATACTCATTCTCATGTCAAACTCTATAACATGCATGTGCACATTGTGATTTGTGATATGAGGGATTTTAATATGCAAAGTATACATGTATGTGTTTCATACAATAGTTATGTGTACATGTCAGTGATGGAGAAAATGTGTTCTTTAAGTGACACTATAGTCACACAATTTCCTTTAGCCTGATGTAGGCACATAACGTGCTTTCTTGAGCTAAAAGTATTGTGATGGCTATAGTGTCCATTTACTGAAAACTCTACATGTGGCTTGTGGCCTGTGTTACTCCGAGACATGTTAGTATTTAACTATTCCACCTCATATCATGAATTTAAATGTGTTAAGTAGCATTAAATGGACATTAAACCCATTTTTATTCGTTCATGATTCAGCTAGAGCATGCAATTTTAAACAACTTTGTAATTTACTTACATTACCTAATTTGCTTCATTCTCTTGATATTCTTTGCTGAAAAGTATATCTAGATAGGCTCAGAAGCTGCTGATTGGTGGCTGCACATCAATGCCTCATGTGATTGGCTCACCCATGTGCATTGATATTTAATAAACAAAGAATAACAAAATAATGAAGCAAATTAGATAATAGAAGTAAATTGGGATGTTGTTTAAAACTGTATTCTCTATCTGAATAATTACATAAAAAGCTTTGGTTTAATGTCCCTTTAATATGAAATCTAATTGTAGATGTTTTTGTTAGTAGGCCAAATACCATGCTCCTCATTATGTACATGAATGTATGACATTAAAGGATGTTATATCTCAAATACATATAATACTGGTGTGTGGGATGTTACTCACCAGCATGCTGTGCTGATGTTGCAGTCCCTGAGTCACGAGCCCCTGGAAGTCCACGGACTGCTGTGACACTCAGGGACCTGCGAATGATCTCCTGCCACTCATTATATTCCACCTCCTGGGGAGGACCACCGCCTGTTCCCCTCTGGTGCATGGCTTCTTGGCCCATTTTCTCCTTGACCCGCCTCTTGCAGTCATTCCACCTTTTCTTGAGCCCACCCACATTCCTCCTCTGCTGGGCCACGCTGTTGACTGCCTCCTCGACCCTCAGCCATGCATCTTTAAGCCTTCGGGCAACTCCTTTGCCCTTCTCTTGGCCAAAGAGGGCAGTGTGTTCTCCATGACAGCCTGGACTAGCGCAAGGTTTTCGGCAAATGAAAAGTTGGGGCACCTCATGCGCTCCTCGTCTTGGGCCGCCTGGCTCCCTCCCTGGGATGTCCCTGGTGTGGGTTCCTCCCTATCCTCTCCCTCCTCCCCCCTTCTATCCCCATGTGCACCCTCTATCCCTCTTCTGAGTGTGCCTGGCCTCGGGGCAGCCCCACTCACATCCTCCCTTCTAGCTCTCCCTCTCCCCACTCCATTCACTCCCTGACAGGGACCCTGCTGCTCCTCCTGTCCATAATCCTCTCCCTGCAACTCCCCTTCTCCCCCCCCCGCCCTAGCTCTCCCTGCCATCCTCAAACTACACACACTCACACACTCACACTCACTCCCACTTCAATCACACACAATCACAACCAAACACTCAGCCTATCACACTGTAAAAGATAAATAAAATGTGTGAGGTGTTAGAAAAAAAAAAGTGTTGTGTATTTTGTATATGTGTGTATGCAAAATGTGTGCAATATGTAAAAAAAAGTGTTAGTAAATGTACAGGCTTAGCAATTCAAAAATCCGACCTAACTAACTGAATGAAATGCTCCTCTCTCACTGCTCTTACCACTAATCTCTACTCACTGTAGTGTGCTGTAGATCCAAGAACCAACCAAACACACTAAAGAAAATGGCCGCTGTGCATGGGTTTATGTATGAATTTTGAATGGCGTAATTAAGTGTTGCATCTTTTAGAACTGGCCATTGTTTTTTACGATTCGTAGCCTAATTTGCATAAAACTACACTTTATTGAGACTTTACGTGAACAAAATACTGGCGTAAGTACTTGCGACTACTAAAATGTGTATTTTTTGCTACTTATGCCAGTTTGGCATCTAACGGCGCAGTATATTGGATAGGTCGAGTTGCGAGGTGAAATTACGTGCGGCGCGGGTTCTCTCGCTTGCGCCGAAAACTATGACCTATATCGGATCGCACCCCAGACTAATTCTGTATTTCTAAATGGGTAAATTAGGTAATCAATTTCACTCGGGGGGAAAAATTTAATAAAGACTGACCACTTAGAATAAAGTGACGTCGTGTTCTTCATTTAAGTCAGTTTCTATCTGTTCAAGAATGCATTGTTTTTTAAGACAGTTTTTAACCTCTTGGATGCTAGGGGTCACCCTACTTTTCCATTTTTTAAGAATTAGGTATCTTGCTGCTAAAATAGCTAAATTGACAATTTTGGTATTTACTGACCGGTCCTCCAAGTCCTTTCAGAGGTAAACAATGTGTACTAGTGACAGAGTCAAAAATCCTGGAAGAGCATAATCTTAGCTCCCCCAAGAAATATGGACTGATTTTTCTTAAAATACTGTAATAATAAAAGTTTATCCTGATAATTGAGGGCTTTGGCAATGATTGGTCTGGGTCTAGAATTCTCTTTCTCTGGGATTTGCCACCCTAGTCTATGTGCCCTCTCTAGCACTATTCGTGGATGCGATTGAGGGATTTGTAATAGATGTGGCAATGTTACCGTTAGTAATTTATCAAGATCTTCATATTGTTTTTCTTCAGGTATGCCAATCACTCTAAAGTTGTTACGCCTGGCACGGTTCTCAAGATCTTCTAATTTTAACTGAACTTTTGTAAGTTTTGAGTTAATAGTGTCTAACTTGGTGTTATGGCCTATCATATTGTCTTCTAGGTCAGAAATTCTTTGTTCAGCCTCTGTTAGCCTGTTTGAAAACTGACGAAATTCAGTTGTTAGTGCATGTATGTCCTGTTTAATTTCATTTTTAAGAATATCGAAATTTGGTGTCAAAGCTTCAGAGATACTTGTAACTAGAGCTTGCAAGTCTATAGAATCATTTGTCTGTGAAACATTAGTGCTAGTGGTGGAGTGAGTGTCTGTTGTGATTTCTGGTGTGGCTTTATTAATTTTTTTTTCTCTTTGCCTCCCAGCCATATTGGAGGGGGGAGTTTTAGTGTGAGTGATAAAAAATGTATCCATATACTAGTGAGTGTATAAAACTAAAAGAAATAAGAAAAAAAAGCAAAATTTGTGGGGTGTTTATACCCCAATATTTAGAGGGAGAACCCGGGAAGTGGATCGTGGGATGAGGGAAAAAACAGGGAAAGGCGTGAATGTGTAAAGAAAGTGTGTAAATTAACTTTTCCATGAAGTGAGTTCTATATTATGACTAGCAATTTCTTACTCGGTTTGAGACTTGCCAAGATACTTTTTGTTTGAGTTTACGTTAGTATCTATAAAAGCTAAAATGCCCTGCTTATCTTTGACACTTTAGAAGGCATACTAAATAGTTGAGATACTTCTAGTTTAAACAATACTAGTGTCCCTTTACCAGTACAAATCTTATAAAGTTATCCTCTTATAGATTAAAAGTAGACTCTTTCAACCACAAAATGTTGTTTTATGTAGAGGCTTATCTATTAGAGAGAGCAGACTAGGACTATTATTTATGAAGATAAGTATCCAGTCAAAAAAAAGGTTAAGGTTCCCAGCTCTATTACATATAGATTGTATTCACCTTTGCTCAATTATATTATTATACAGTGAAAATAAAATTTTGCAAATTTGTATCAATCTCAACATCGAATCTGATTAGCCAAGTTATCCTAACCCGTTAAAGATTGTTATACATTGTTATACAGTTATACATTTCCTTTCTCTTTTTTTTTTTTTTCTTCTTCCTTCTTTCCTTTCAATTTATTTTAGCAAAGTCAGTGGCCAAAGTTTCTATGAGCCAGCCCTGGCAAACATTAGGCAAACATATGCAAGATAGGGAAATCGTCCCAAAACATAGAAAATGTACCTGACCCCAGTCCGTGGGGGTATGATGATAACTCCGGCGGTTGAGATTCAAAGAAAGATCATTGCTCAGCACAATAGCCCGGTACCCCCCCTCGCAGCATCAGTGGGGGAGGAATACCAGCACTGAAAAAGAAAGTATAATCGGGCTTCTAGCCTTCCTCTTCGGGAACAAATGAACAACCTCTGGCTGAGGGCACTACACAAGCAACCCCCCAGTTGAAGAGAGTGTCACCGGACTTCAATTGAAAAACATCTCTCTCGGGAACCCAAGAGGTGGCAGACCGACGACCTTAGTGGCAAGCTCCTCTAACGCTCTGTGTTGGCTGGACTATGAGGCTCGCAGTAGATGCCTGTATCCTCCAGCGGTAATTCTCAAGAGCTTCAGATGAGATTCAATCCGCCATACAAGGTGCCAGACCTCCAGGAAAGGCAAAGGCAAACTAGCCCGTGGATTCAGAGGCCGCCCAGCTCGATCTTCTCCCAAGTGCCGCCTCAGGCCTCGCTTCCATTGAGTCGTTAAAAATGGAGCCGTAAGCTACCGAAGCGGACGACAGCTAAAGGTAATTTACGGCTCCATTTTAGTACCAGGTTTCCATTGAAAAGATTAGCGTGTTGCGCGCAGTCGCTCTTTTCGGCCGTACGTAAGTTTGCGTTGCCAACCGATGTCGGATTTGTCGAAAAGCGCGCCATAACAAGTGCATTGCCATGGTAACCCGACCTCTGTCTATAAGAATAACGGTTTGCGCCTGCGCTCTTTACCTGTGATCGCCTCTAGAGAGAAAGACACGGGAGCTAGTTGCGTTGGTAGGAGTTTTGGGTTTTTGAGAGTTGTTTGAGAGTTAGTGGAGAGTTTGATATTTGATTTCCATATATTCTTATTGTAGGCCTCATATAATATTAGGAACACACACACACACATCCATACATTAGTTAATTAACACACATTAGTTTATACACACAAATACACACACACACACATACACACTTTTATTTGATACAAACACATTCACATTTTTTTTTTCATTAACCCCCATATCCCCATCTTCCTTTATTACTCCTTTCATTAATCCCCTTATTCCACTTCCCATCCCCCCTTTGACTACCCTTCCCTTCCTCACTATATAACTTGTTTTTTTATATATACATTTTTCCCATCCTATTTTTTTTTTTTTAACATCCCATATTTTTGGTTTCATTTGACTATATAGCTCACCCCTTTCTTAATTTGCATCCCTTATTATTTTTCTATAATTTTGTTCTAATCCTCCTTAGTTTTTCCTTTTTCATTTACATCCCTTTGTTTATTTTCACCCCCACATTTTATTTTTATTTTGAGGGATATAGAATAGAGATAGTTAGGGTCTAGATAGGTTAGGTAGTTAGTTTTGGGGCTATTTAATTTAGGGTTTAGTTAGGTGAATTAGTGTAGTTAGGTAAGCTAGGGACTTTAGTGTTAGGTTAGAGTTAGGGAGGAAGGAGAAAGGGATGGATAGGCCTAGTGGAGTTGGGAAGGGGGTGGCTAGGGGGAGGGCAGTGGTGAGGGTGGATAGAGGGAGGGGGAGGGGGGAAGTAGGGAGTAGTATGGGCAGGAATAGGGGCCGAGGTTTGGGTGGAGGATTTGTCCTTCCTCAAACCCTGGCAGAGGAGGGAAGGAGAGAGGGTGGAAGAGGAATGGAGGTGGGAGGAGTGAGGAGGAGTCAGCCTCAGCTAGGCACAAAAAGAAAAGGGAAAGTGGGGCAGACTGTGGCAACTGGGGGTGGGGCTGGTGGTAGCCTGTCACAGCCTGCAGGGACAGAGGAGGTAGAGAGGGCTGGTCCCCAGTCACAGGAGGGAGAGTCTGTGTCTGCTGGCCCTTCAGGTGTGAAGGGCAGGCTAAGAGAGGAGAGGTACTCTGAGGAGGAAAAGGAGGCTCTTGTTGAGGCATACTTGGAGAGGGCAGCTCAGCTGGAGAACCCTAACCTGAGGCCGGCTGTCCGGAATAAGCTGTGGGAGGAGATTCGAGTGGCAGTCAGCTGCTTAGGACGTAATCGTTCTACTGCCAGCATTAAACACCGCTATCATGACTGCAGGAGGGAAACCAAAGCTAAGCTGGCACAGCAGGCCAAATATGCACGTGGGACAGGTGGTGGTCCTAGCAAGAGGATACACCTAAGGTCATGGGAGGAGATGCTGTCCAATGTCATCTCGGATGAATCTGTTTACGGATGTAAGGGGACAATGGACACCTCTGTGCCACCTGAAGAGGTGTATGAAGGTGAATATTCAATATTAAATATAACCATATATGTGATGTATATATGTTGTATATCATAAATACCCATCTGTGTTTAGCTATGAATCTAAATTTACATAGTTGTATTTAATATGTTCAGCAAGCACTCTGTATTGTATATCTGCTCCGACAAGCAAGAATATTGATAATATAATATCCAAGAATATTAAGCATTTCATATAAATCATGTGTCATTGTCCTTAAAGGGACACTGTACCCAAAATATTTATTTTGTGATTCAGATACAGCATGCAATTTTAAGCAACTTTCTAATTTACTCCTATTATGAATTTCTCTTCATTCTCTTGCTATCTTTACATGAAAAATAAGACATGTAAGCTTTTTTTCTAGGTTCAGAACTCTGGACAGCAGTTTTTGATTGGTGGATGCATTTATCCACCAATCAGCAAGGACAACCTAGTTTGTTCACCAAAAATGGGCCACCATCTAAACTTACATTCTTGCATTTCAAATAAAGATACCAAGAGAATAAAGAACATTTGAAAATAGGAGTAAATCCGAAATTTGAATAAAATTGCATGCTCTATCTGAACAAAAGAAAATATTTGGGTACAGTGTCCCTTTAACAATGTTCCTTTAAGACACAGTCTATAAAGATTCCTCAGTTATGGTCATATATGCTTTGATTTTATCCCAAACACACTATATGTATGTATGTGTGTGTGTGTGTATGTGTGTGTGTGTGTGTGTGTATGTGTGTGTGTGTGTGTGTGTATGTGTATGTGTGTGTGTATGTGTGTGTATGTGTGTGTGTATGTGTGTGTATGTGTGTGTGTGTGTGTGTGTGTGTGTGTATGTGTGTGTGTGTGTGTGTGTGTATGTGTGTGTGTGTACATATATACACATAAATATGGAATATAATAGTCTGTATTGTTATGCTACAAAGTAATATATTCTATTAGATAGATAATGTAAACATACCGTATATTTATTTGTAGGTTCCGAACAGGAGGAGTATGAAGCTGCACCAACACCACAGCAGGATGTTCCTACATTCACTGAGGAGGATGAGGATATCTATGGTGACACTACCTCCTATATCAGCCTCTTAGAAGATGATATGCAGCAGCCTAGGGCATATGAGGTGGAGGATGTATCATGCCCTTCTCCATCTACTTCGGAGACAACATTTCATGTTTTGGGTTCTGAACCCCAGCAGACTCATCCTCCTCAACAATGGCAGTTCATGCATACTTCGCAGCAACAAATGGCACAGCCCCCACAGCTGCACCCACCGCAGCAGATGATGCACCCCCCACAACATCCTCCTCAGCAGCAGATGATGCACCCCCCACAACATCCTCCTCAGCAGCAGATGATGCACCCCCCACAACATCCTCCTCAGCAGCAGATGATGCACCCCCCACGACATCATTATCCTCAGCAGCAGATGATGCACCCACCACAGCAGCATACAGATCTGCATCATCTGTACTATATGCCTCCCACTCCTATGGCACAACAGGAATCCACACCACCACCCACTGCACCCACCAATGTATTGCCAACAGTGCCATCACAGACAACCTCACAGTCACCAATACGGAGAGACAGCCCTGGAACCAGCCAATTATTAGTTCCTGAGACACCAAATGTACAACAGGGTCCGGCACAGTCCCAGCAGGATGATCTACTGAGGCTCATACATAGAGAGCTTAGGCTGTCCAGGCTCCAGCAGCAGCAGGATTTGAGAAGGATACAGAGCCAAATGGACATCCATAATGCCTCACTCGTCCGCCTGGCAGAGGCAGTGGAGAGGCTCGCGGATAGGCCCCAAACTCCATCCTCCCTTGCATCCTCTGTCATCTCCCTGCAGGACCCTGAATCGCGGTTATTAGCCTCACATTCAGCTGGTGGGCGTCGCACAAGACGCCACACTGCCCCCCTAAGTACCTCTCCTCCAAAGGCAAAATCCCGCCGCAAGAATTAATTAATATTCTTTTTTTTCAACCCAAGATATATCATATCTAATTTTTGCACTAAAGCACTTTTTTAAGTGCGATTTTCATCTCATAAATATGCATCCATTTTTCTAATCCAAATTTGAACATATATCTTAATATTATTCTAATAGCTGTTTATCTGCTAAAAATGAACAGCTTTATTCATTTTTATTTCACATGATGTCAATTAATATGCAGGTGTACATTGTTGATAAATTTATGTGTCCTTTTATTGAGGATATCATATTATGCCGTTTAAGAATACTTGGGGATACGTGTCTGAAATTTATACAGTATATGCTATCTAACATAAGTCAACGTGACATGTGTAAATGTTATGATTTATATTCCACAAGCATATGTTGTTTGCTCCTTCAGATGAAGCTAATAAGGGTTATACAGTTATAGAAGAGTTGAAAAGTAAATACTCCTTCCTGTTGATATGGCCAAATACCTTGCATTCATTCTTATAGTCCTATGTGGAATGTAATATCTGAAATATATACCTATCATGACTAATACCTATCATGACTAATGCACTCCTTTTTGTCAAGATTATTATTTAATATTTAGAATAATTAGATAAATGTATCTTTAGGATATTTATGCACTGATGTATATACAACATATATGTGATTGCCATGATATAGAGGTGATTAATACATTTTAATTGACATCATATGAACAGACACAGACTCTCCCTGGGACCAATGCACAATGCACTTTTAAAATGTTTCAATAACTCCATGTTAAAGACAATACTTCATATCTCTTGAAGTATGTAATATTAAGCACTTATGTATTTTGGTTAATAGTCTAAATATTGCAAATGTATTATCTGCTTTAGCAGACATGACATTACATATATTTTATAAATATTAGTACTATGACACATTATAACTTTAATGTGTCATCGTTTTGTATTGAATAAATATGATTTTCACATTGAAAATTACATTTGAATGAGGGTAAATCTGTAATAATAAAACTCATCTTCATGATAAACAACTTATTTCGTTTGAATTATTTTTCTATATGTATTGAGATTATATATAGCATCCCTGGGCAAAGGTTTCATTTTGAATAGGTAGATATTTTATTTATTTTTATAATATTTTACCAGGAAAGATACATTGAGATTTCTATGGTTTTCAAGTATGTCCTGGGTCCACAAAACATTGCATTGATACAATGGGTACAATAAAATAAAAAAAAATAATAATACACCATATATGCACAAAAATTTAACATAGAACCGGTAGGAAATATATAATCAACAATGACAGGTGCATTCTGTTTTGAGATATGTAGAGAGGGATCTCTTAAAGGATATTAGGCATGGGGAAGGTTTGAAAGTGTGCGGGAGGTCGTTCCATAATTGTGGTGCTTGCATATATTTTTATATGCACATACATATTGAAATTTCTATGACAACATGGGTGCAAATATTCCTATACATAGGACCAATAAATGTAGCATATATAATGTTATTTGTACATTGAAACACTCATAATATTTTTGTGATTTGCTATTTCAATGAGAAACAGGCCTCAAAAAGCTCTTTTTTCCTCCTTTACACCTAGTTGAGCTGGGGGTAATATTTCTCAATGTATCGACAGCCTCCGACAGTGTATTAACGGTTAGCGCTTTCAATGGAAACCTGGTATAATTTATCGATTAACGGCTTCTATTACTTTCTATGGGACGCGAAAATCTTTTCGGCAGCCGAAGTCCGGCAGCCGATATTGAGGTATAACGCGCCATTGGAAACAGTCGTTAAACGCTATTGCTTTCGACAGCATATTTAACGGTTTGCGAGTGCACGCAAACTGAATTACGACTCAATGGAAGCGAGGCCTCAGTCGGACCAATCTGAGCCGCTCTCAGAGAGCCACAGACACACCTGTCCAGGGGCTCCGGGATCATGCAGACAAATTCCGGATAAGCTGTGCAGCTATATTGCGAGAATGTTAATGCATAAGAATGCGAGACCTACTGCTCAGGTAGATTTGCAGGTGCCATTATATATTTTTAGGCTCAATACCAGGCTGGGAAAAGGTGTATACTGTGAGACCTGTTCTTTTCTCACCGCAGCTCCACCAGGGGTATTTTAAACTTTCATGTAGCATTTCTCTTTCCCAGAAACAGTGTGGAGGTAGAGTCTATGACAAAGGATTGCATCTCTTAGAATTCTGACATAGATTCAAACCGTATAACCAATATGTAGACCTCCGTGTGGTGGCTTGGCACTATTAGAGAACCGGTAGCCGGATACACTTTGCTTGAATAAGCCGCCCCAGGTCTGGGGTGTTCAGCACGCTTTCCCGCTGCCAATAGCTCATTAGGAGATACAGAGCAGGTGTCTACCTGACCTTACACCGGAGCTCCTTAGTTGAAAACTAAACCTAGGAGGTTCAAATGCTAATTTCTTAGACCTTGAAGAAGGCCTCTTATCTGAATGCATTTTGACAGTTTTTCACCACTAGAGGGTGTTAGTTCATGTGTCTCATATAGATAACACTGTACTCATGCACGTGGAGTTACCTTGGAGTCAGCACTGATTGGCTAAAATGAAAGTCTGTCAAAAGAAGGGAAATAAGGGGGCAGTTTGTAGAGGCTTAGATACAAGGTAATCAGAGAGGTAAAAAGTGTATTAATTTAACTGTGTTGGGTATACAAAACTGAGGACTAGTAAATAAATGGATTATCTATATTTTTAAACAATAACCATTCTGGTGTAGACTGTCCCTTTAAATATCAAAACAATTTCTATTTCTCGCCAACTTTCACTTGTCCATGAGGTAAGTACTGAGTGTCTCTTACTCACCCTTTCATTTCCCGACTCTGGCTAGCCCTCTCAGAATTTCTTTCATCTTCTCATCCTCTTTCCTTCTACTAAATCTCCATTTTACTTCCCTTTAAGGGGTCAATTTACTAATGTGCTAGCGGACATGATACGCTACATCGGGGGTGTCATTCAACCCGATCGTATTCGATCAGGTTGATTTCTGTCCGCCGCCTCAGAGCAGGTGGACAAGTTATGGTGCATTGATAAATTGACCCCTTAGTCTCTATCCATTTAACTTCCCTTCTTCCCCTCCCTCCCACATACATTTTAAAATAAAAATTAAACCATTGGTTAGCAGGGAACTTTCTATCACTCATTCTAAGCAAACTGTATAGCAATCAAGCAATTTATTCAGATTCCTTTATCCCCCTTTATCCCCAGTACAACAGACATCAGCTTGTTATTTTTTTTGTTTGTTTATGCCTCTACTTTCTTTTCATAAATATAAATCGGCTTGCAGTCATAAAGAACATTGTGTATCTTCCACTGCAGTTATGTTAGATTTCCATTCTACATGCTGATATTGCTGTTCCTTGGATATAAAAATAGAAAGATGACGATGCATTACAGAAGCTGTAATTTACTCAGGGAACCGGGTGATAAAATGGAATGTACTGTGCAAGCAGCTCTTTCGTTATTTCTGCATTTATAAGGTGAAACCAAATAACAATGACTACATTTTTACTCTTGGGAAATTGTTTCTATGGTATCTTTTTGGAATTAATGTACAATATTTATTTACCTTTCATATTTTTTAACACAGTTTTATATTCACCTCAGTTCAAGCTGTGGGGAGGTCAGATTTGATGAAATGTTGGTCCAATCTTGTGAGTTAAAATGGGTATTATGCATAGGAGGATATAGGTTTTATTATATTTTTCACAGTTTTATGTTCAAAGTGCTGTATTGCACTTCTACAAAATCAGTTATTAATGTTATTATTAAAGTAAGTTATGTACATAATTTCTAGATTAAACCCAGCAATGTTCATTTATATGCATGTGAAAGCATTCTGAATAATAATGTATGTCAGGCAGATGTGATTCTGGTGTTATGACCTGAAATATTATTTAGAATTCCAAATTAACTTGCATTAGAAAAACTAATAACAGTATAAAAATGCTGATAGTCAGTTTTGTCTCCAAGAAAGGCAATTTTGTACTACTAAACTGTCTTCAAAGACACAGAGTTAAAGAATTTTTATACCCGTTAATTTCTGTTCTGTGAATATTCCGCTTCAATTTGTGTTGGAAGTGCATAAATCAAAATTGCACTCAACATAAGCATTAAAAATATTGCAGTCTGTAATGTAGGTATGTGAAATGCTTATTAGTAATTAGTAAAAGTCACAGGATTGCATACTGTGTCCTAAATTGAGTATTTATGGTTTTGGTTAGTATATAATTATCATGGTGTCCTTAAATATACAAAGAACAAAACCGTATGGATTCAGTACAAGCAGTTCTTGAAAGATAAATTAAATAACTTAATCAAGATACATGGTCATATTTATCTACAAAACTGATTACTTCATATAAAGTTATTAAGATAACGGCATACTTGTACTCAAACACAATCTCTTGAATTTATTTTGTAGAACTAATGTATGCTAATGTCTTCACTGTATGTAATTTTTTTCACTTCTTATCTTATAGTGCAGCCACGATTTGTTTGATCGAGAGGTCAATGTTAAATACCATTTTCCAAGTCTCATAACTTTTGAAACCAGAAAAGACATTGGCTACAATTTTGTATTTCTAGGCTGATGTGCCAGACTCTACAAGGCTTGTAAGCCTGGCAACAGCCTGTGTTATTGACAGAAATAAATACAATATATTATATGAGAAGGTACATGATTTCAGAACAATTGGATGCCTCCTATAAATATGACGGTTTTGTTACAATAAATTCAGACAAATATGAATGTTCTTCAGAACTTCTGAGGAGTCTCTTGATCAACACAGTTTTTAAGTTTAGAGTTACACACAATCCCTAAAAAAGAGGGTATTATTTTAGAGGGCGCTAAAACACTAAGAAAAAAAAAAAAATATATATATATATAAAACCAAGCTCTGAAATTCAAATGGTCAGGACCAATAATGTAAAGAGTCTGCTCAGGCTGCTCCCCTTCTAATTATCAAGCCCATGATCATTAATTTTGGAGAACATGGAAAGCAAAGGGGCACCCCATAGCATAATCTTGTATTTTCACAAATTAATGAAGATACACTAAAAGGGGTTGATTTATTAACCTGTCAATGCTGCAGTTTCCGCGTGAGCCTTCAGGCTCGCCGGAAACAGGAGCTAAGAAGCAGCGATCTTAAGACCGTTGCTCCTTAACTCGTCCGCCACCTTGGATACGATTGGGTTGATTGACAACCCCTGCTAGCGGCCGATTGGCCGCAAATGTGCAGGGGGAGCCTTTGCACAAGCATTTCACGATAAATTCTTGTGCAATGATAAATACCGACAGCATATGCTGTCAACATTTATGGATGTGTGGTGGACATGATCCGCTACAGCGGATCATGTCTGCTCGCACTATGATAAATCGGCCCCATAGTATCAACCCATAAGTGTGATGGCACCAAAGGGTAGTCTGGTGCCAATAATACAGGCTGGCACTCACAGTCCCCAGCTAACTGCACTCAGGTCTCCACAACTTCATCAATTCAAGAAAGCATGAAGTACAAAGGGGCATCACATAGAGTAATCTTGTTTTTATACAGATAAAGATGACTGCACAAATATTGTCAAATCAAAAGTATGTTGACACCAAGGATGAAATGGTGCAAATTGAGCAGGCTGGCACTCATAGTCCCCAGCTGACTGTACTCTGGATTTCATAGCTCCATCATGTGATAGGGGATTTGCCGAGGCAATTAAAGTGAAAAAAGATTTTCAAAAATATTCACACAAATCGTTATCATGTCTCAGCCAAAATAAAATTAAAATCTTTTTTAAAAAGATAGCTTTCTTGTTAAAAACAGCATGTTGCAAATAAACAATGGTATAATTGTGGCGAGGTATACAGAGACAGGCTTTGATTATTCTGAAACACCTGAAGTATGATCAGTTTATAGGGCTTATTATTAGAGGCTTCCTGCAGTTATCATTGCATCACTTTTATTGTACATACATATTTCTATATATAATTATAGATGTGTGTTACATGAACAGTATCAGATCTATACATAAGTATACAGTATATTTAATATAAATATATATATATTTTTATAATATATTTAATAATAAAAAATACATTATTTTGTATAGTGTGACGCACATCGGAGTTCGCAATTTAGGACTCACAGTTGGGCTATCGTACATGAAGAATTGCTAACTTCTATGCGCATTATTGAAATATTACATATAAAATAGTAATAAAAAAATATTAAAAATTATAATACATACTGTAAAAAAAATATGTATATCCTATGGATTAGTTAGAATATTTTACAGTTTGTATAATCATTTTTAATAATTTGCGCATTGAAAGTAGCAATTCTTCATGTGCACTAACCAGACCGCTTTAGTTCTAAATTGCGAACCTCGACTCATGTTACATATATTTTACATTGCTATTTTCTTCACATAGAAATAATGTAGTTTTTTTATTAAATATGGGCTAGATTACAAGTGGAATGCAAATGTTTGCTCCTGAGCGATACGAGGTTTATCATGGGGGATTGTGCTCATAGGGCTTTTTGCTCGTATTATGAAATGAAAGTAAATGTGATCGCTTGAGGGCGCGATTTCCTCTAAAATGATTATTGCAACTTCAGAGCTCTGGTTACAATGTGAAATATGCATAATTCATGTTAGGGTTAGCACACTTGAATAAACGGGTTAGCGTGAGAGTATGGTTGTTAGATTTTTAGTTTGCAAGCTACCTTGAAGTCTATGGGAGAATAAGTTAACGTGATCGTGACTTCTCAAAGTCTATCTTTTTGCAAGGGGGAACCCAAAATAGAACACCACTCGTAATCTAGCCCTTTATAAACATAGTATTGAGGTTATTTCCTGCTTACCTCTAGCCATGGGTCATGTTGTAATCTGGCTTTCACTGCATGTGCTTGCACATGTGTAGAAACTCTCCTTCAGATCTTTGCAGTGTAACCTAGGTTCCAAAAAGCGGCACCCATAGTTAACAGGATGTGCATGAAATATATTTAGTGCCCTATTATGTGTGGAGCGTTTACAGTTGCTCGCGAGCGACAAGAATTTTATTGTGGGTGTTTGCTCCTGTCGGGTTTACCACTCGTATTACAAGTACAAATAGATGCAAATGTGTGAGCACAATCACGATTTCTACAAAAACATGCTTATAGCACATGTTGAATCAAGCTCTATAAATTAAGTGCATAAAATAACTTTGAAGCCAAAACACAATAAATATAAATTATTCAAATTGATTATATTATTATTATTATTATTATTGCTTAAATGAACCAATAATATCTTCTTATTCTATAATCTCCAGAGGCTTTTAGATGTCAGTGCCACAAAACATTATTTTAATTTCTTCACATTCTCCCAATCCGTGGCCATTAACAATATGTTTTGTAAACAGGATCATTTGCAGCTACAGCTTCACCATTTGAGTATTCTTTTCGGTCTGTACTTAAGCAATTATTCTCCATAATTTGACACTTTGCATTCTCTGTGCAGATTTATTGAAATACTTTTTCTATTTTCTGGTACTTCCTGCCAAAAGCTAATTGCTATTGGGGGATTGACAATTTTGACCTTTAGCCCACTAAATATATTTTTTCTTTTATTATCCAACTCACAGGTAATCTGAGTCAGTTTACTCTGAGCTATTACAGAACCAGCAGATTTAAATAGCATACAACGCACACCTTGCATGCAAATGCTAATATGATTTGTGTAACTATTTTCAAGACACTAAACAGCATTGTAGATTTATCTTCTACAAGATCTGCCAAAGCAAACTCAATTATATAAATAGATATATGTCTTTAGATATATGTCTGTTTATTGAAAATAAAAAATAAAAGTGCTGTATTTGTCCAATAATAATCTAAATCAGGAATGAAACAATGTTCACATTTAGGAAAATTCAAAAAGATCTGCAGCTGGAGTCCACAGATATTTTTACAGAATATGCATCAATAATAATAACAATAATACTTAATAACAACAACTTATATAGCACTTTTCTCCGTGTTGGACTCAAAGCGCTTTACACAAACTACATTTACATAAAAGGATAGAATTTACAGTTTTTATTTCTGAAAGGCCTGTGTGATTCTTTGTTTTAAATGTTCAGGGAGGTGTCTTCTTTCATTGTGCTGATGAGAGTTTTCCATAGAGATGGTGCACCATATTGTTGCGTACCAACTGAAGGCAGTGGAGTAGTTTTTCAGAGATACCATAATAAAGTGAATTGCAGTAGTCCTAACTTGATGTCACCAAAGCATGGATCATAGTGAGAAGAGCTTGTTTCTTCTTTAAATGAAAGAATGAGGCTTGTGAGGGCTATGGCTGATATATGATGTTCCACGGAAAGTTCACTATCAAGCATAACACCAAGATTTCTTGCTAGATTTGAGGTTTTTAGTTTTGATCCTACACATTTTAGACCAATTTGTTAATCTTGTTGCAGCTCAGTTATCATACTATTGTTTACCCATCACAAGTACTTCTGTTCTGCCTAGGTTTAGTTTCAACCAACTGGCATTTATCCATTCCAAGAGATCACCAAGGCATTTATTGACTGTTTCTACCATAAAAAGTTAAACCATACATATATTTTTATGTGAATTAAAAAAAAAATACAAACTATTAACTCAACCTGTATGGACCTGCATTAATGTACAATACGTGTGCACTTCAGTGTGTTCTGCTCAATGTTCCTTGTTTTGGTTGATGGGAAGGCAGCACAACGGGGAGTGGAACAGGACAGAGACAACTTTATGTAACCTTCTGACAGATTTTGATAATTATCAAACAACAAATTGTCCCTTAGTAGGGTATAGCTGACAAATATAAATATAAAATATTACATCTGTGTTTAAACTACATATGTATCTATATTACATCTAGTTAAGTATACCTTAATTAAGGAAATGTCTTAGATTTAATGTGAATATGATATATATATATATATATATATATATATATATATATATATATATATATATATATATATATTATATGGGTGTACATATGTATTTATGTATTTATATGTGTATAAATGTATTTACAGACATATATAAACATATAAACACATAAATATATATGTATACATATATAAGATGCTCAAAAAACAAAGTATTGCAGTATGCAGTGATGCCTTTTTTATTAGACTAACATAATATTTCAAAGACAAGCTTTTGAGAGTTTTCCTCTCTTCCTCAGGTCTGAAGCAATACTGATCAATCTGACATAGATACATATCACATACAACAAATGGAAGGGAGGGAGGGGGTTGAGAGGGGTGTCATAAAAAGCAGAGTATGTGTCTGAAGGAGAAAATAGCTGAGAATAGCCAGAAAGAGTAAATAAACAGAGGAGAGTAAATAGGCAAGATGAGAGGAAAAAACAAAAGGAAAAAGAAACCAATATAGGACAATAAGATGAGAGATTTTAGAAAGTTATGGTAGTGTGTGAGAAAGCCAGAGTCTACATTAAGTCCTTCATTTCTGTTGTTGAAAAGTGTGATCATTTTCATCTCAAACGTCTTTCGTTCATGAGAGTCTTTGAAATTCCCTTTAAGAACTTTAATCATGAGGTTAAGGATGGAGTGACCAGTCTGGGTGAAGTGATGACCAACAGGGGTACAGTATTCATTTTCCTTGTGGTTTTTGAAATAGTGTCTGTGTAGATTCATTCTGAGATGCAGCTTTAGGCCAGTTTCTCCAATGTAGTAACCTCTGTCACACGCTGTACACTGTATCATGTACACCACATTAGCAGATGAGCACGAATAGGATACTTTAATATTATATGATGTGTTATTGTGTCTGGCTGTGTTGTTGTCACGTATATGTTGACACAGTTTGAGTTGATATTTTTAGATATTGTCCTTCCCTTGTAGCCCTATTGCCTAAATTGCCTAAATGACAGTGTACTCAGGTGCTGATCTCTGACTTTTGTGTCAGAGCAAATGCAGTGATATCTGATAGCTTGGCTGTAGATGATACATTGTTTGGTGTGATTGGGATGGAAGCTGGAATTGTGGAGGTAGCTGTACCTGTCTGTGGGTTTTCTGTATATAGATGAATGAAGGATGCCATTGGTGACAGTTATTGTGCAGTCCAAGAAATTCACACTATGATTTGAAAAGTTTAATTTAAGGTTTATTGACGGGTGAAATTTATTAAATGATTTGTGGAAATCTAAAAGACTTTCTTCTCCTTCTGTCCATATTATGAAAATATAATCAATGTAACAATAGTATGTATAAGGTTTGTGGGGCTGAGTATATAAGAATCATTTAAGAATTAGTAATTAGTTTCAATTTCTGTAATTTGTTTATTATTTTCTATAATTTAGTGTTTGTTTGTTTTTTGTACTTTAGATAATTTAATTTAATTTAGGTTACTGTATTTAATTTAGTTAATTTATTTAATTATAGTGTAGTGTTAGGTGTAATTGTAACTTAGGTTAGGTTTTATTTTACAGGTACTGTTGTATTTATTTTAGCTAGGTAGTTATTAAATAGTTAATAACTATTTAATAACTATTCTACCTAGTTAAAATAAATACAAACTTGCCTGTAAAATAAAAATAAACTCTTAGATGGCTACAATGTAACTATTAGTTATATTGTAGCTATCTTAGGGTTTATTTTATAGGTAAGTATTTAGTTTTAAATAGGAATAATGTAGTTAATAATAGTAAGTTTTATTTAGATTTATTAAAATTATATTAAAGTAAGGGGGGTGTTAGTGTTAGACTTAGGTTTAGAGGTTAATAAGTTTAATATAGGTGGCGGCGGGGTCCGGGAGCGGCAGTTTAGGGGTTAAACATTTAATTTAGTTGCGGCGTGGTCCGGGATCCGCATATTTTATTTATTTAAATTAGATTTAAGTTAGGGGGTGTTAGGGTTAGACTTAGGTTTAGGGGTTAATAAATTTAATATAGTGACCAGTCTGGGTGAAGTGATGACCAACAGGGGTACAGTATTCATTTTCCTTGTGGTTTTTGAAATAGTGTCTGTGTAGATTCATTCTGAGATGCAGCTTTAGGCCAGTTTCTCCAATGTAGTAACCTCTGTCACACGCTGTACACTGTATCATGTACACCACATTAGCAGATGAGCACGAATAGGATACTTTAATATTATATGATGTGTTATTGTGTCTGGCTGTGTTGTTGTCACGTATATGTTGACACAGTTTGATTTGATATTTTTAGATATTGTCCTTCCCTTGTAGCCCTATTGCCTAAATTGCCTAAATGACAGTATACTCAGGTGCTGATCTCTGTCTTTTGTGTCAGAGCAAATGCAGTGATATCTGATAGCTTGGCTGTAGATGATACATTGTTTGGTGTGATTGGGATGGAAGCTGGAATTGTGGAGGTAGCTGTACCTGTCTGTGGGTTTTCTGTATATAGATGAATGGAGGATGCCATTGGTGACAGTTATTGTGCAGTCCAAGAAATTCACACTATGATTTGAAAAGTTTAATTTAAGGTTTATTGACGGGTGAAATTTATTAAATGATTTGTGGAAATCTAAAAGACTTTCTTCTCCTTCTGTCCATATTATGAAAATATAATCAATGTAACAATAATATGTATAAGGTTTGTGGGGCTGAGTATATAAGAATCATTTAAGAATTAGTAATTAGTTTAAATTTCTGTAATTTGTTTATTATTTTCTATAATTTAGTGTTTGTTTGTTTTTTGTACTTTAGATAATTTAATTTAATTTAGGTTACTGTATTTAATTTAGTTAATTTATTTAATTATAGTGTAGTGTTAGGTGTAATTGTAACTTAGGTTAGGTTTTATTTTACAGGTACTGTTGTATTTATTTTAGCTAGGTAGTTATTAAATAGTTAATAACTATTTAATAACTATTCTACCTAGTTAAAATAAATACAAACTTGCCTGTAAAATAAAAATAAACTCTTAGAGGGCTACAATGTAACTATTAGTTATATTGTAGCTATCTTAGGGTTTATTTTATAGGTAAGTATTTAGTTTTAAATAGGAATAATGTAGTTAATAATAGTAAGTTTTATTTAGATTTATTAAAATAATATTAAAGTTAGGGGGCTGTTAGTGTTAGACTTAGGTTTAGAGGTTAATAAGTTTAATATAGGTGGCGGCGGGGTCCGGGAGCGGCGGTTTAGGGGTTAAACATTTAATTTAGTTGCGGCAGGGTCCGGGATCCGCATATTATATTTATTAAAATTAGATTTAAGTTAGGGGGTGTTAGGGTTAGACTTAGGTTTAGGGGTTAATACATTTAATATAGTGGCGGTGACGCTGGGGACTGCAGATTAGGGGTGTCGGGGCAGCAGATTAGGGGTGTTTAGACTCGGGGTATATGTTTGGGTGTTAGGTGTAAATGTAACTTTATTCTCCCATAAGAATCAATGGGATATCGGGCAGCAGTGAACATAAGCTTTCGCTGCTTTCAGACTCCCATTGATTCCTATGGCATCCGCCGCCTCCAGGGCGGTGGATTGAAAAAAGGTACGCAGGGCCGGAATAGTGCTGAGTGTACCTGGTAGAAATGTATTAACTTGCAAAAGTAGTCAGATAGTGCTGAATTTGCATTCGGAACATCTGTAATGACGTAAGCATCGATCTGTGTCGGACTTCTTTGACCGGTGGATCGCATGTTACGTCACTAAATTCTACTTTTGCTGGTCTGTAGGGTTTGCTAAATAAGGGGAATCAGGCTCGCCACAATTACGCTGTGGAATTCCAGCGTATTTGCGGTTGACGGCGTAATAAATAGGCCCCTATATCCCATCGTGCTTTACACTGCTATATAGTAGATGAGAAATTTATAATATACATCCTAATATAGTTAAATGAGTGTAACACATCAGAGGAACTCCCTCTGTATAAATGTCAAAACTTTGTGACTCAATCATTGAGCAACTAGGTCTGTCTCGTGTGTATGTAAAGTTTTCACAGATGTCTAAATTAACAAGTGAATCCTATATAATAAAAGTTGATCCACATACTACTTTTGGATTTAGAATGTTCAAATCCTATTTAGTCAATATTGAATAGTTTAATGTGTCAAGCATTTGCGGTTACAAATAGCCAAAAAGGCTTGTCAGAGGGATGTGTACGTCCCTAGCCTATCCGAAATAGCTGAAGGGGCGTGCATAAAGTATAATGACCTAAAGTCATATGTTACAAATAGCCACATGGACTTGTCAGAAGGGTGTGTGTATGTTCCTAGCCTATCCGGAAAAGTTAGATGGGCATGCATATAGTATGATGGCCTATCGTCACCTCCCACTCTCAGCCACTTATCGGCTTTAAAAAGAACAGAAAATGTGATATATCTGGAAGAGATCTGTACAAATCGTAAAATCATTGGTGTGGCACATTAAAGAGGAGGCTATTAGCTCTATTGATGGGATCATCTCAGAGGTGTGGGGAATTTCACTTACGCGCAATCTGCTCCAAGTCCCACCCCCAAGAGGTGCACAAACCTACAAGCTAGAATAGCTAACTACTAGATATATTAATGTGATAAAAGCCACTTATATGCAAGGGAACCTATACTAGGTGTAAGTGATTCAGTGAGCAAGTGTATCCATTCTTTTAATATGATTGTATAGCCTGAGGAAACAGCCTTTGAAGGGCTGAGAAACGCGCTGCTTTGTATTTAAATAAAATATATATTTTTATGATACACTTGCTGTCTTCTGGGACTTTTTTGGGACCTTACATCGCATAGTGCTGAGAGGATCCTGAGCACTGTCTACTGGGCGACTTATAGGCCCCAGCTAGCCTTTATTGCACCCGGAGGTGCGCTACATCTTGTAAGTGTAATCATTACTTGTGATTATTCAGCGTGTCTCCACTGTACTAGGTTATTGTAGCTATGTTTTATCACTGACAGCTATACACACCTTGCCTGCTGACCATTCAATCGAGTGCTTGAATGCTGGCACACAATGAGCTGGGCCACTGCTATTGATCCAGTTGATCCAGTCTGCCCCATTTGCACCATTGGGTGATTCTCCTTGGTGAGTACCTTTCTGCATCATACTGATTTATCCATTTTTACAGACGTTACTAGGCCATATTGGTGCCTCTGTGTTCCTTCCTTTTTTATGGGGGAATGCGTACTGCTGGAGAAAAAACTGTTTGCTTTCAACTTGTAATACCAGCGCAACATGACTAGCACAAAAATGAAAATCCTAGCAGAGATTTTGCCATAGCGAAAACACAAAATACCGCTCCACTTGTAATGTAGCCCAACATAAATACATGTAAAAGTACACCTACACTTATATAAACACTGCTAAAAAAGTTTTTTTAAATATTTTAAAAATTTATAATGGCTCAAAGATAGATTGTATCGGGTGTTTTGAAAGAAAAAAAGGCCTGCAAAAGGATTTTAACATACTGTATATATACATAAATACAAATGTCTAAATAGATATGTATTTTACATGAACAGTACCAGATATATATAGATATATATTAAATAATAAAAAGTGCATTCTTTTGTATGTGAAGAATATAGGAATGTAAAATATGCATAATGCATTATGCGCATCTGGGTTTGCAAACCTAGGACTAAAGCGGTCGGTTTAGTGCACATGAAGAATTGCTATGTTCAAGGTGCATTATTGAAATATTAAATACAGTATTAACTATTAAAAAATATTAATAGAAATGATTATACATACTGTAAAATATTATTATTTTAGAATATTTTACTGTATGTATAATAATTGTACATTATTTTAATATTTGTTAATAGTTGATATTTAATATTTCAATAATGCAAATTGAAGATAGCAATTCTTTCTGTGTGCTAACCTGACCACGTTAGTCCTAAGTTGCAAACCCTGATGCGTTTTGCACATACTTTACATTCCTATGTTCTTCACATAAAAAAATAATGAACTTTTCATTTTATATATATATATATATATATATATATATATATATATATATATATATATATAGATATATATAGATATATATAGATAGATATATATATATATAGATATATAGATATATATATTTTAGATACTGTTCATGTAAAATAAATATCAATACCTATATATCCATAGGACTAGATATACAGGTATATACATTATATATATATATATATATATATATATTATATATATGTACACATACATACATACATACATACATACACACACACACACACACACACACACACACACACACACACACACACACACACACAGCTTGTCCAGCTACAAGGATTACATTCTACACTACGGGGCCTATTTATCAGGCTCCATATGGAGCTTGAAGGCCCGTGTTTCTGGCGAGCCTTCAGGCTCGCCAGAAACACAAGTTATGAAGCAGCGGTCTAAAGGTCGGGCTGATTAACACCCCCTTCTAGCAGCTGATTGGCCACGAATCTGCAGGGGGTGGCATTGCACCAGCAGTTCGCAAGAACTGCTGGTGCAATGATAAATGCCAACAGCGTATGCTGTCTGCATTTATCGATGTGCGGTGGACATGATACGCTACATCGTATCATGTCCGTCCGCACTATCATAAATAAACCCCTACAGGGTATTGAGGGATAATCATGCAGAATGGCACCTACTCTTGTTGTTGAATGCAACTTTTAGGTAGGAATGTTTATTCCAAATACTCCCTGCGATAAAGGAACAGACATTTCAAAGTACCCTTTTCTTAATGATGAACTGGAGACACTGGTTTCCTGGGAGACTTACTTATGGATCTTCGTTTTCAATTGCGGCTACTTACACCTCTCTCCACCTATGTGTCCAATCCTGAGCGGCTCTCTGAAAGGTTCTGCATTTCCGCCGAAGTCACAAGCTGGTCCGTCTTCACCCCCTTGTCTCCACTCCACTCGGCGGGTGATGTCACACTGTCCCGATCACTTGTGTGCTGTGGGGAGTTGCTGATCTCCCGGATCAGTGATACGCTAAAGGTGCTCACTCCCATCCAAGTATAAGAGTACACGAAGAACACTTCAAAATGTATATTAAAACGTAACATTTATTACATCCATCAAGGTAAAAAAAACAAACAGTTACATATGCAGCAAAGTTGGAGCGAAGTTAGGGGTATCTGCTGGACCTGCTGATGCATTTTGGCTATATGGCCATAATTGTAGCTACAGTCCTTTGCTAAATGTGGCTTTTTAACTTGTTTAAACTATTCCTATTGGTTAAAAACAATAGGGGGAGCTTCTATCACCGTTCCTTGACACCATGTGTCATAATATTAAACCCAATAATTCCTTCACATATGTGAAATCGCTATATAATTAAAAAAAGCAAATACATGAAGATAAGGAAGAGATATATACACAGAAATAAAGATAAGTGAAATTATATTACAATGATTCTTTCTTATTGCTCGTTGTGATACATATAGAGCTATTAAGTCATAGTAACAACCCATAACATTTATTTAATATACTTCTATATCTAACTTCTCAGTGTGAATGAGGAAACTATAGAAAACAAGCAAATATCGTACCCTGCATACATATCAAAGGTGAACCTCTATATCTCTAACCTCTGTGTATAATTAAACAACACTATTTGAGATGACCTTCTCTGAAAACATATGTATGTTTAAATAATATGAAGGTAAATCCCAGGCGCCAATAAATGGCTAAGGTTTAAAGTGTTAAAAATGTTTAATACAGCTCATCATGTAATGTTAAAAATGTAGTTGAAATACAAGGCTAAAAAGCATGGATCCACGCTATACAATAAAAGATCTGGGTCTTGATAAAGGCCCAGAGAAGGCCGAAACGCGTAGACAACACTGGTAAGCCTTATTTCATTTGAGGAATATATTGTGATTATTCTACACATTGTTTTTATCTTTCTTTCCACAGGTTTTATACATATTTTTTTCCCCCTGATTTTTTAATATTTTTATTTTATTTTTGGAATTGTCTGCACTGTGTCATTCAGTGTGCTCTTACCTTCACCACCCCAGCCACTCCAGGCTGGCCACATCTACACTAACATTCTACATTTTTTCTATCCCTTTCTTTTGGAAGCACACCAAAGAGGAGTATCACATTGGATTTATTTTGGATCAAGGTATAAATTTTTGAAAATTTTGGAAATTTTCTCACATACTGACTACCTCTTGCACTGACTTTTTAAGGACACATTTTTTCACTTTGGACATTTTGATACTTGATTTTTTGAATTTTTTTTATCTTTTGAAAGATTTTTTCACTGTTTATATTGCAACCTTTGATGTAATCACCCCAGTTTTAGCTCACTTGGAGTATTACCCCAAGTCACTGTGTAGCACTACTGTTTATATTTTATTGTATACTGTTATTTTCGACTATTAATATCTTTTATTGTATAGCGTGGATCCATGCTTTTTAGCCTTGTATTTCAACTACATTTTTAACATTACATGATGAGCTGTATTAAACATTTTTAACACTTTAAACCTTAGCCATTTATTGGCGCCTGGGATTTACCTTCATATTTACTATTTCTCCAGGTGATAACTAGGTATCACCCCCCTAGGCTGATAAGGTTCTAGTAGGCGCTGGGATATTTTCATATTGTTTACCACTATGTTTAAATAATATACAGGGCAAACAAATTTGAAAATTCCATATATTCCAAAAAGGAGTATCTATCATCATTTTGATATTCTCCTATCTGTTTATCATTAATTTGTGGTTTTGTCCTAATAGTGATGTTCCCTATTGCCAGAAATTTATAACGTCATACTCAGAATTTAACAGTAGTGGTGTTCTCATTTTTAGTCTATAGTTTTAAAAGACCTCATGTTTACCTAGGGCTCCATGTACTAAGCAGTCAGCGAGCTACCCGCAACAAATCTCGCGTCAAAATTCGCAAACTGATATGTACAAAGCCGTCAATTATGTTAAAACTTGCATCTTTAAAATTGCGAGCGTACTTATCCGCCAAACCTCGCTACCGCTCCATTTTTCACTGTAATTAGACACATTTGACCACCAACTCGCCAAAAACGAATGTACTAAAAAATCTATTTGTCCGCTCGCTACAATTTCCGCTCCCACCTCGTTATTTTTGCCTCGCCACCTTTTAGGTGGCGGGCAAGGTACAAAACAATAGGAAAGTCAATCTAGACGCCAGTCTAGACATATATAAAAGGCAGTAATATCAGCATTGTACTTACAGCATAACTGGCGTCTAATTTGTCTCTCATTTCCATGTACATAAATTGCGCCCAATTTGTCGACTGTAATTAAAGAGTAATCTATTTAAATTTGTATTGTATAGTTGTCAATCTTTATAATTATTTTTATATTAATATTTATATATTATCAGATCCAGATGAAGCCATATCCAAATTGTAAATAAATATTACAAAAATAACGCTCTGTTATCACTCTTCAAAAATTTTTGAACAATAATAAAGTTGTTTAGATAAGTTGAACTTTTATAGGAGCAAAATTCTATTCCCGCGACTACTATGATGTTCGTGACACCTTGCATGTCACGTGTTAATAATTGGCCAGACAATTCAACTGAAAGTTAAGTACATCAGCTTAGTCGCGGCGAGCGAGGCGTCAAATTTATCAACAATCCGCAACTGCTTGCGGCGGGCTAGACTTGTCTATTTATTGGGGGAATATTAGTACATAGCGACAGCGGACACCATTTCGCCCGCGGCGAGTAACGGCGAGTTTATCCGCGTCTACAATGACGGATGAATTGACTGCTTAGTACATGGAGCCCCTAGTATGGAGTCCTTGTCCCCACCTCTACATTTGTTGGTAACTGTCTCAATAATTGTCCATTTTAGAGTATTACTCTCCTTGTTGTGTTTATTTTTGAAATGCTGCACTAGAGGAGTTTTTAATTTGCCAATCTTTATATTTAAAAGATGCTCCCTTATCCTATTCCTGACCTCTCTAGTAGTAATTCCTACATACTGTATATCAAAGTCTTGACAAGTGATAAGATAAATTGCATAGGTAGACCTATGGTTTCAGCAATTCTTCTGTTTACATTTTTCACCTGTTGCTTAACTTCTGAAACCTCCTCCCACTTCCAAGTGTATACATGCTTTGCATTGATGCTAACTGCATTTATGTACACCCTTGTGTTGTAACCATGAACTGTTACTTTCCTTTTTGTTTTTTTAGCTGTCTGGGAGCAACCATATTCCCTATAGATTTGCCTTTTCTGAAAGCATATCTTCAACTCTTCGAGATCGTATAAACATCATCTGTTTTCAACATTTAGAAATGTTTCCTTACATAGTTGCATATCTGATTGTACTGATTACTATATTGGGTTATAAATGATACTACCACAAAGGTATTTCTTGTTCTTGGTTTCTCTATTAGATATTCATCTCTGCTCTTCTTTTCTACTTCCAATCTGGTTCGGTCTGTCTGTCTGTATCCTCTTTCCAGGAATCTGTTTGTATGCTCTTCAGCATGAATTTTATATCTCTCTGGTGTAGTACACTTTCTTTTCAGTCTTATGAACTGTCCTTTTAGGACCAAATTAAAGACTCTTTTTAGATGTCCACTATGTTCGTGTATCAAAGTGTTACCTGATATAGGTTCAATAAATACCTCTAGATCTACCCCTTTATCCTGATTCCCTTTTAGGGTTACATCTAGGTAGTTTTCCGCCCAATTCAAAAGTAAATTGAATTCCCACTTTGTTTGTGTTGAGGTGAGTTACAAAGTCCTTAGCTTCATCTTGGCTCCCATCCCAAATTAAAAGCAGATCATCAATATATCTACGATAATACTTTATATGATCTTTTAGGGAGTCCTCACATCCAAAGATGTGGGACAGCTTCCACCAACCCATAAAAAGGTTTGCATAGGAGGGGGCAAATTTTGCCCCCATCGCTGTCCCACATCTTTGGAGGTAAAACTCACTCTCAAACACAAAGAAATTGTGGGTTAATAGGAATTCCACTACCCGAATGACATATTTACAAAATTCCTTACTATAATATATACTACTTCTCTCCAAGAAAAATTGTAACGCCTTTAGGCCCATATCATGCAGTATTGATGAATATAGAGCTGTTACATCCACTGTCAACAAGCTGAAATTTTCTTTCCATATTACAGACACCATTTCCATCAATAACTGCTTCGTGTCTCTCAAATAGCTTGGAAGCTCCTTTACCAGAGGTTGCAAAATTCCATCTTACCACTGGAATAGATGCTCAAATATTGAGCCAATACTGCTAATAATTGTCCGACCAACCACATTTACAAGCGATTTGTGAACTTTTGGCAGAAAGATGAAGGTGAGGATTACAGGATTGTCTATTAGAATAAATTCACTTGTCTTATCGTCTAAAAAAACATATTCTCTCCCATCACCAACTATCTGTCTCAGTTCACAGCTAAAGTGGATCGTGGTATTTGTGTTCAGCTTAACATATTGTTGTGGATCATTTAAATGTCTAAAGGCTTCATTGACAAAATATGTCTTATCCATAACAACCGCAGACCCCCTTTTGTCCGCTGTTCTAATTGTTATGTTTTCATTTTCACCCAAGTTGTTTAAAGTTAGTCTTTCTTCCCTTGTCAAATTCTGATATTTCTTGCAATTTGTGGCATAAGCCAATTTAGTAAGATCTTGTTCAATCCGTTTCTGAAACTTTTCCAATATTTCACCTCTTGTTTGTATAGGATACAATCTGGAGGCGTCCCAAAAGGAGGGACCTTTATTCTTAGTGGTTTCTTCTTTATCTTGCCTACTCACCTCTCCTTCCCTATAGAGACTCTCCGGATTTTCTAAATCACAAATTTTCTGAAACGTTAAATCACTTCTCTGCTGATCAACTTTTCTTTCTCCTTTATGACCCAAAGTCTGATGCTAGATACTCAGTTTTAAAGAATTTTTTTAAGGTTAAATTTCTTATCAGTCTATTAAAATCAATAAAAGTGTCAAACACGGGGCGAAATTTTCAGATGTCACAAAATTCAATCCTAGGCTAAGTACCCTTCTTTCTATATAACTTAAGGGGTAACTAGATAGATTTATTACCGTGTTTAGCTGTACTTCAATTTGGACCTTCCCCTTCTCGGTGGTAAAGGTTTTTCCCTTTGAGTATTTATTTCTCTGCCCCCTTCTGGTTTTCTTGGGGGCCTGGAAAAAACCTTTGCTATGTCTATCCATCTCTCTAGACTCTGTCTAAGAATGGTCTTTTGCTTGCTTATTTTTTGAAGTTTATCCTGATATCTAGACTCCCTTTCATTATCATTTGAATCATTTTTCAATATAGGGGGTCCGGCTTTGGGTCGAACTGCCAGTTCTTTCCCAGGCTCCTTGTCTATTGCCATTATAGGCTGCTCTTCTTCTCTCATCTCACCTGAAGTAGAGCCTTCCCCTGAGTTTTGGCCCTCATCTGAGAATCTTATTAAGATTGTTGCTCCATATACTGTATGTGATGTAAGATAGGGCATACAGCTTTAATGGTCATATGGGTAGAATCTGAGTGTAGAGCCTGAATATGCAGGTGTATGCAACTTATCAATTTGTTAACAAACCCCTTAAAAGGGAGGATATGGTTCATTTGAGTTAGGTAGGAGCTATATAAAGCAGGTGTATTGGTAAGGTGCATACTATGCCTGAGGAAATGGCCTTATATCCCAGAGAAACACGTTGCATGTATAGGGGGACATTTGGATACCCTTATTCCACTTTTGTATTTGTTTTTAAACCATTTTAATAAATACCATATTTTACAAAAAAACAAATTGAGTGGAAAGACCTTACCTACCTGTGATTATTGAGTTCCTATTGGAGTACCATTATTGGCACTTCCCTGCACCTGGATCCTGCTCATTGGGAGAACCACAGTGGGTGAGCTGACACACCTGCTATAAATCTGTCAGTCTGTATCTGCCAGCACATTGGTGTGCTTGGTGAATATGTGAGTACCCATTTGACATTAGCAAAATATATGGTTATACTCTAATTGATCTGCACATGTAGTGCCTTCTATCTATGCTTTATATCCATTGCATCACACTGAAAATCCCAGCTGTGGATGAGCTGATAATTCTACAGCCTGCACCTACTAGCACATTGGTGTGCTCTATTAATATGTGAGTACCCATTTGGCCTATATTATATAGAGTTCATATTTGTGTTTGATGATTCTACACATGAGGCACCCCTCTGTTCTTCTTTATATTCTACATCTTTAACCCGGATCAATCGGTGAGGAGGAGGCATCCAACATACAAAAATGTATTTTAAGGAGGATTCTCCTATATCCAAGAAGTATATTTTGTTCACTTGGGACATTTCTTTGTAAAATCTGAATCTATACTTAATATGGTTATTTGTATATTATACATTGTATCAGACATACTGTATACTGCCAACTATTAAGCAGTTTTACTCTTTTACAAGTACCCCCTTAGATTGTATTATATTATCATGCTTCTTGTACTCTTCTATTCCTGCAGAAAAGCCTAAAGGAACCCTCCAATGCACTGAGGTCTCAAGACAAAATGAAATTGAGGCAAAAGAGAGAAAAATATAAAGACCCTATCCAGCACTAACCCATATACAGCATAATCATATATATTCCAGTGAGCAGGTAACAAAGACTCCAGTTTATTGTCATCTATGGTTGGTAGCATATATTGCACTGAATATAGTTTACAAGACTTGAGTATTGGTCTCTGACTAACATTATTATTTTTTTTTATATTATGAACTTTTTAAAGGCTTCGATATTCAGTGCTTTGAAAGGTATACAGTGTATGCATAAATTACACTGTTCGTGACTTTGGCAGACTTTATTGCAATAATTGTTGCGTGGTAAACTTGATATCTTTTGATTAAAAGCAAATAAATTGGAGTATTTGTTACCTGCTCACTGGAATGTTAGGATTATTCTACATATGGGTGAGGCTGGATAGGGATTTTCTATATTTCTCTCTTTAGCCTCAATTTCACACACACATATTTATTTATTTTTATATATATATATATATATATATATATATATTGTGACCTGGGATCTTGGAAACACACAGTCCTTAAAGCTGGAAACACCACACAAGGTTGTAGCTTTATAAAATACAGTCTGTTTATTATCAGGTCTGGCAAAAACAGGCAAAATAAACATAAACAAAACAAAAGAGGCTTGCTCCACTGAGCACTTACTAACAAGTACAACTGTCTGCACTAAGTAGCTTTTCACAAAAGTAATATTGCACAGACCTTTCAAACTTTGTCCTTTAGAGATAATTCCTCTCAGTCTCTCAGGAGAGTGTTTGCAGTTTTCCTTTACTGCTGGCAAAAATCTACCTCTCAAACCCTGACTGGGGATTTTATTAGCACCTGCTGTCAATTACCATATGCAGGTGAGTAGCTAGCTGAGTCAGACAGAATTCCTGGACTGGACTTTTTGACATAATGTGCTACCTGCAAACTGCGGGGTGGAGCACTGCAGCACTTTTGAGGGAATATAGACACCTTCCATTACTATGCCTTGGGTTCTGTCACACATCCTCCCCGCCAGCTCAGACCTAGTGGGGTGAGCGACCATGGCCAAAAGCGTATGCATACGTGAAAGGCCATCAGCATTACCCTGTTTACTTCCTGCCCTGTGTTCTACTGAGAAGAGATAGGGTTGCAAACTAAGGAACCAGCGTGTAACTCTACTATTATTATCCTTATTTTGACTCATCCATTTGAGAGGTGCATGATCAGTAACTAGTCTAAATTTTCTGCCCAACAAATAATATTTGAGAGTTTCAACAGCCCATTTAATTGCTAGACACTCCTTTTCAACAATCGAATAGTTCTTTTCTCTAGGTTGAAGTTTACGGCTCAGGTATAGTATTGGGTGCTCTTCACTTTGACTTTCCTGGGAAAGCACTGCTCCAAGCCCTACATCAGATGCATCCGTCTGTAAAACAAACTCCTTTGAAAAATCAGGGGTGACTAACACTGGTTGTCTACAGATGGCTTCCTTGAGATTTTGAAATGCCTGTTCAGCTTCAGAGGACCATTTCACTATTACTGGAGCTTTTGCTTTCGTGAGGTCAGTTAAAGGACCTGCTATAGTAGCAAAGTTGGAGATAAACCTTCTGTAGTAGCCAACAAGCCCAAGAAATGTTCTGACCTGTTTCTTCGTCATAGGTAGTGGCCAATTCCTTATGGCTTCAACTTTAGCAAGTTGTGGCTTTACTATTCCTCTTCCAATGGAATAGCCAAGATACTTGGCTTCCTCCAAGCCAATGGTACATTTACTCGGATTTGCTGTCAGACCGGCATTTCTTATGGAATTAAGGACAGCTTGCACTTTTGGCAAGTGAGACTCCCAATCTTCGCTATGTATGACCACGTCATCTAAGTAAGCTGCAGCATAATGAGCATGTGGCCTTAAGATCCGGTCCATCATTCTTTGAAATGTTGCTGGAGCGCCATGTAGGCCAAAAGGTAACACCTTGTATTGGAAGAGCCCATCTGGAGTAGAGAAGGCAGTCTTTTCCTTTGCCCGTCCTGTAAGCGGCACTTGCCAATAACCCTTGGTCAAATCCAATGTGGTAAGGTACCTGGCTCTCCCGAGTCTCTCCACAAGTTCATCAACCCTTGGCATGGGGTATGCATCAAACTTGGATATTGCATTCAGCTTCCGGTAATCATTACAAAACCTGATTGTGCCTTCAGGCTTTGGTACAAGCACAATTGGGCTACTCCAGTCACTTTGGGATTCTTCAATTACCCCAAGGTCCAGCATTTTCTTTACTTCCAATTTGATTGCTTCCCTCCGGGCTTCAGGTATTCTATATGGCTTTAGATTTATCCTTTTTCCCGGTTCAGTGACAATGTCATGCTCTATTATCGTAGTTCTTCCTGGGACTGAGGAGAAAACATCTTTATTTAATCTGATGAAGTCTGTTACCTCCCTCTTCTGGTGGATAGTCAGGGTTTCTGAGATATTGACTACGGGTTCATGCTCCTCCATTTTAGGGAGGTCTGCTGTTTTTATAGCCACAAGTGTTTCTCTTTCTTTCCACGGTTTAAGTAAATTCACATGGTAAATCTGTACCTCCTTTCGCCTCCCAGGCTGTCTTACTTTGTAATTTACTTCCCCCACTCTGTCAATAACTTCATATGGCCCATGCCATGTTGCCAAAAATTTGTTCTCTACAGTGGGAACCAGGACTAGTACTCTGTCTCCTGGATTAAACACACGAACCCTGGCATTTCTATTATAGCTCTTCTGCTGGTGCTGTTGGGCATTTTCCATGTGTTCTCTAACTATGGGCATAATGGCTGTCATCCGATCCTGCATCTGAGTTATATGTTCAATCACACTTCTGTGAGGGGTTGACTCCTGTTCCCAAGTCTCCTTAGCTATGTCTAGCAACCCTCTGGGGTGTCTTCCATACAAAAGTTCAAAGGGCGAAAAGCCAGTAGAAGCTTGAGGGACCTCTCGGATGGAAAACATTAAATAAGGCAAAAGGAAATCCCAGTTTTTTCCATCTTTATCAATTACTTTTTTGAGCATAGCCTTTAGTGTTTTATTAAATCGCTCTACCAGACCATCAGTTTGTGGGTGATATACGGATGTTTTCAGATGCTTTATATGAAGAAGATTACACAACTCCTTTGTAATTCTCGACATAAATGGAGTGCCTTGGTCTGTTAATATTTCTTTGGGAATCCCAACACGGCTGAACATTAACATTAACTCTTTAGCAATTGCTTTTGCTGAAGTAGTACGCATGGGTATTGCCTCAGGGTAACGTGTAGCATAGTCTACTATTACCAATATATACTGGTGCCCCCTTGCAGACTTTACAAGAGGACCCACAAAATCCATACCAATGCGTTCAAATGGGACCTCAATTATGGGTAAGGGCACCAAGGGGCTACGGTATGCTGTAAGAGGGGCAGTTAATTGGCATTCAGGACAAGAAGAACAATAATTTGTGATAGATGCCATTACACCTGGCCAATAAAACCTCCTAAGAATTCTCTCTCTGGTTTTTTCAATCCCCAAGTGCCCCCCAAGTATGTGGCTATGTGCCAGATTTAATACAGTGTGTCGATATGCCTGGGGTACTAACAGCTGTTTGACAGACTCCTTTTTCCCAACTCTGTACAATAAATCATTTTCCACTTCAAAGTATGGATAGGTGAGTGCTTTATCAGTATTAATGGGGGTGCCATTTCTTACGGAAATATAGTTTCTAGCCGCAGCTAAAGTTGGATCCTCCCATTGTGCAGCCCTAAAGTTACTTGGGCTAACCTCTAGGTCAGTTATTTCTACATCAGGTTCAGATATATTAGATTGACCTGTATTATTCTGTTCAGTATTACCTCCAACTAGGGTTTCCATAGGGGTTGAGTGTTTCCCTCTAGCAGGAGTTATTTTGTCTAAGTCATCCCCCAATAAATCAAAAAAGGGAAAGTCACAAACAGCGCCCTCTACTGAATCCGGTGAATTTTCCTCAGCAGCATCCCATAGATTCAAAAAATGGGGAAAATCTCTGCCTATTATCATTTCATGGACTAATTTATCCACTAAACCAACTCTATGATTTATAGGGCCATTTTGAGTTTCAATAAGTACTTTAGCAGTTGGATACTTGTGTATGTCCCCATGGACACAAGCAATATCTAGGTTCTGGTAATTATCAATAGGAGTATTTCTCAACAGACCCCTGTCTATGAGCGTAACCATGCTACCAGAGTCCAGCAAAGCTTTAATTTCATTTCCCTCCACCCTTACAGTGCACCAAGGGTGGCCATTTAAACAATCATTTTTGGTAATTGCATATACTGAGCAAGTGTACAATGAATAATTGTCTCTCATATTGCCAACATTACATTCCATAGCAACATCATTCTCAGGGCAGTCCTTTGCAAAATGTCCATACTCTTTACATTGAAAACATTTAATATTAGCATTAGACAACATCTTTGAGGCTATTGTGGACCCTTCCTGCCTCACAAAACTCTTGTCCCTTGCTGTAATGTCCCTTGGGTTGTAAAAACCCATCTGCTCCTCCCGATACCCCCTTTTCCCTGGAACAGTCTTACCCAATTTACTGGGACTCTGGATCTTCGGGGTTCTAGGTCTTTCCTGGTTGGGGATTTGTAGAAACTCTCCGGCAGTCAAATAGCGTTCCACCAGGGCAACTAGACCGTCAGCAGTTTTAGGTTCACTCTGGCTGACCCACCGCCGCAGGGAAACAGGCAATCCTCGCAGGAACCGGTCCATCACGAGCTGTTCCACAATGTGACTAGCTGAGTTGACCTCTGGCTGTAGCCATTTCCTGGCAAGATGTATCAAGTCAAACATCTGTGACCGCACGGCTTTGTCTTGACTGTAAGTCCAGGAGTGAAATCGCTGGGCCCTTACTGCTGTCGTTACTCCCAGGCGGGCCAAGATTTCTGTTTTTAGCTTTTTATAGTCACTGGCCTGCTCAGGCTCCAAATCATAATATGCCTTCTGAGGTTCTCCACTCAGAAATGGCGCAAGGAGACTTGCCCATTCAGACGCAGGCCACCCTTCTCTTTCGGCTGTCCTTTCAAAAGCCATCAGGTAAGCCTCCACATCATCTGTAGCCACCATCTTTTGCAAATAGTTACTCACTCTCAGAGTCTTAGAACTGTGTGGAATTTCTGCAGCACACCTGCCCAGTCTTTCAGATAGGCCTCTAATCTCCTGCTGCATGGTACGTGTGATATTCTGCTGTTCCTCTCTTTGTGTTAATACCAGTTTTTGTAGCACTGCAATATTTTCTTGCTGGCTGGCAGTAGCTTGCTGCTGTGTGGCAGTGGCCTGTTGCTGTGAGGCCGTAGCCTGTAGTAAAGCCTTTACAACTTCCTCCATTTTAAGTGTGGTATTGTTTCCTTAACAGACTATCAGTGTGTTGCCCGCATTCTCCACCATATGTGACCTGGGATCTTGGAAACACACAGTCCTTAAAGCTGGAAACACCACACAAGGTTGTAGCTTTATAAAATACAGTCTGTTTATTATCAGGTCTGGCAAAAACAGGCAAAATAAACATAAACAAAACAAAAGAGGCTTGCTCCACTGAGCACTTACTAACAAGTACAACTGTCTGCACTAAGTAGCTTTTCACAAAAGTAATATTGCACAGACCTTTCAAACTTTGTCCTTTAGAGATAATTCCTCTCAGTCTCTCAGGAGAGTGTTTGCAGTTTTCCTTTACTGCTGGCAAAAATCTACCTCTCAAACCCTGACTGGGGATTTTATTAGCACCTGCTGTCAATTACCATATGCAGGTGAGTAGCTAGCTGAGTCAGACAGAATTCCTGGACTGGACTTTTTGACATAATGTGCTACCTGCAAACTGCGGGGTGGAGCACTGCAGCACTTTTGAGGGAATATAGACACCTTCCATTACTATGCCTTGGGTTCTGTCACAATATATATATATATATATATGTCTTAAAGCCTGTGTACATGGGCCAAAATGTGCCCAACTCCCTCCTCCTCCCTCATTTACCCACCTCTCCCTCCAGGAACTTTTCCCTACACTCGAACCCCCTCTCCCTCATACCCCCTCCCTCCTTCCCCCTCTCTGCCTCTCTGAACATTTTTGTTCTGCAGCATAGCGGTCCCACCCCTTCCCGCCCCTCTCCAGCAATGGGCCGCCCATCTCCCTCCAAACCCTCCCACGCCCCACACGATCAGCATCGCCGCTTCACACAGAGTGTCCCTCTCTGCTTAGGTAGCTCTGCAAGACTATTTCTGCACAGAAATAGCACAATCTACTTTTAGCGAGATTGCGGCAGAGAGAGGCCTAGGTCTTAGCAACCAGCGCCATCCTCACACAGTCTCTACTGTGCATCGTTGCTGGTTATTAAGGGGTTAAGGCTAGGTATGGTTAGATAAAGCTTCTAAACAGGGTACAGGTAATGTTTAAGGGCAAAAAGTCAAATTTAGACCGGTGCTTAAGTAAATGGATTATATATTAAAAGAAAAAAAAAGAAAAAAGGTACTTTTTTGGATGGCGTCCCTTAGATTCTGATTGGCTGATAGAATTCTGTCAGCCAATCGGAATTAAGGTAGAAAAAATCCTATTGGCTGATACAATCAGCCAATATGATTGAAGTTCAATCCTATTGGCTGATCCAATCAGCCAAAAGAATTGCGCTCGCATTCTATTGGTTGATTGGAACAGCCAATAGAATGCAAGCTCAATCCTTTTGGCTGATTGCATCAGCCAATAGGATTGAACTTCAATCCTATTGGCTGATTGCATCAGCCAATAGGATTTTTTCTACCTTAATTCCGATTGGCTGATAGAATCAGCCAATCAGAATCTAAGGGACGCCATCTTGGATGACGTCACTTAAAGGAACCTTCATTCGTCGGGTAGTCGTCGGATGAAGAGGATGCTCCGCATCGGATGTCTTGAAGATGGACCCTCTCCGCGCAGCACCGCACAGCCTCTAACGCAAAACTTGCAATCTAGCCGCAAGAGAGGCCGTATTTAGGAAAAAAAAGTCACTCACACTGTTAACGACTATGCAGAAATCAAGGCTAGGAATTTTTGTCTCCCGCAGTCTCTATAGCGCATGACTGCATCGGACAAAAGTACTTGGCCTTTTATAATATAGAATAAATAAATATATATATATATATATATATATATATATATACGATCACTGGATGTTACCCACAGCTGGCAGCCGTAAATCCTGATAAATCCAAAAAAGCAGGCAAACACAGGATTTCCTCAATCGCCTTTATTCAGCAAGGAAAGGCTAATTTTCAAACGTTTTCGGCTCTCGCAGGAGCCTTTCTCAATGGAAGCCAAACAGACATACAGTGAACACACAAGACCCTCCCCTATATACCAGCATGACCTAGTTTGTACCAATCAGAAAGCAGCAACTATTTATCTCAATCTTATAGGTAACACCTGTGCACCATGCTTTTAGTATGGGCGATTGCGGATGACATCATCAGACCGCATCAGCCTGAGCATACATAGATACTGCTGGTTGTCATAGAGACAGACACAGCAAATATACGCACAGCTGTTACACTAACAACAGAAGGAGCATTTAAACATAGAGCCACTGTCAGAGTGATATTATTCCATAAATGCAAAAAATAACCCAAATTAAGTAACTAAACATATATAAATATACACTATCAGAAACCTAAAGAGAATATAAAAAGCACAACATTGCACAACACTTAGTAGTAAATAAAACTGCAGAATCTGGGTTACCCTCTATACCCACACGGTATCAGGGTAACTCCAGAGGAACATGTAGTAAAAGCATTCATATGTGAGTTAACCTAGACACATTTATCAGGAGGAAGGGTGCAGAGCGCCCCTGGGTCATGCCTAATAGAATTAATGAAATGAAAAAGATGACTCGCAAACATGTCAGATTAGGCCCTATAACAGCAGCCAAAGTCTATGTTAGTGTTAAGACCACGGGAGTAACCGTGTCCAGATTGAATATCCATGAGCTTCCATTCGCAATAACGTGAGTGCCCTGTTGCCTCCAGATCTTGGACGAGGTACATGATCTATAAGCATGGTTCGTAAGGAGGAGATAGGGTGGCCTGCAGTCAGACAGTATATATATACATAAATATGTATTTACAATAAAAAGCACATTGTTCTGTATGTGAAGAACATTGGAATGTGAAATATTCATAGCTCATGTTTGGTTTAGCACATTTGAATAAACGCAATCGGGTTTGATCGCAAGTACAGTATGTTTTTTTTACTTTGCCATCTATTGATGTCTATGGGGGAATATGTTAATGCAACGTCACAAAATCTATCTTTTTACGTGCGTCAGCGCTCGTGGACAAATTTTTTTATTTTAATCTTAATATGAGTGCAACCAGATGCACGCAAAAAGCCTCTATCTAGCAAAGTTAATGCGGGAGAGGGAGCGCAAAATAGCCTTCCACTCTTAATCTTGCTCTTGATGGGATATCATGAGCACCTTTTTGAGAAAGATGCTAACCTGCACACACTATTCACAGAAAAATGCACTGACTTTCTCTTACCATGGGTGCCTAGTCTCATAGTTTCCATTATATGTAAAAAAAAAAAAATCATGAATAATTAATTTTGGTTTTGCTAGGACTGTAGGATTTAATTCTAACCAAGATGTGAATACATACAATAGCAGCTGACATCAGTTATACCAAGGAAATTAGGAGACAATTGGATACAAATTAAAGTTTTAAGCAGAGGAATCCAATGACCCAAAGCCTTTTAAGAATAAGGAATCAAGATGGCGATAAGTTGGATCAGTGAAGCGGGTTAAAAAGTCAGATAAAATGGACTCAAACAGATGGAGGGCAGAAAACGAGCCAGACAGGTCAGAAAGTCAGACAAGCTTTACTAACACAGATGGCAGACAGGATGTTCAGCAACATCAGTGCAGGCAGCATAAGAGATATGATAGATTAATACATGAGCATGCCACAGTATGGCAGGAAGTAAAAGCTGTTACATAGTCTGAAATATTACGAGTATTGCATTATTGTGTATAATACACAGGTTTTAGGGGTCTGCCTACTGTGCAGTTTATGTCATGCTGAGAGTTTAAGACCCAAAGTAGCCACAAAGAGTTTTTAATAACCCTCTAGGGCAGGTATTTTAGTTATAGAAATCCTATATAATCCAGATTTGTTTCCAAGTTAAACTCAATAGTGATTTTTACGTTTAGAATGTTAAGCAAGTTAAATGCATGTATTTATGTGAGCAATGACTTATCAGCATTTGTACTTTTAGTGGTATTAGCTTCTCTGTACAGTATAGCATATTCATTATAACTACACAGGTAAAAGTATGCACCCAGTGCAAAAATATAGAAAATGATCAGTTTCAAGCCGTTTGTAAATGGTTACATCACTATAGTGGTTCTTTAAAGTGCTAACCTTTCTATTGCTTATTAAATTAATATATTGTCATAATTGGATGTTTCACTATCAAATCACATTTAAAACTCCATTTATCAAGATGTGGATGCAGCTTGGAATCTGATTGATCACTGACTGCTTCTTTCTAACTTCTCCACCTTAGAGGTCGCAGAGTTAAATCCCTCCAGACTTATTTTTTCCGAGATGACTGACAAGCACTGCTTCCATGCAGTATGTTGTGCAAGAGCAGGAGCAGGGATGCCCAAACAACTGCTCTGGCAATGTTAAATGCAGGCAGCAGGTGCCGCCTTTTAAGCCCGGAATAAGTTTCTACTTGCATGTTGATAAATGGACCCTTTTTTATATTTTATACTGCACATATGGAATATAGTACATTGGGCAAATCATTAAATTTATATAAAAAAGAGGACTAGATTACAAGTAGAGCGTGTATTAAAAGTTGAAAGTAAACATGTTTGCTTGACTGCAATCTAAATTAACACACGTTGGGCTAGCGAGATTGAAGACCCTAACGTAAAGAGTTTGAGTTAAAATAAATGTGCACCAAACACAACATAAATATATTAAAATAAACTTTTACATTCATATAAACACAATCTGATAAAAATACTATATGATATAAGGGTTAAAAGGTACATGGTATCTCACAAAATCAAGTCCGCAAACTCAGGACTGGCAGGGTATGTTCATGACCAATGGAATGGTAATCTTTATGGTGGATAATCCCCTTCACAATGAAGTGTATTAATATGGCAGAATAAAAACAATACAAATGGGGGGCGTGTCCTAGCAGCGGCTCGGTGTAGTCGCACATTTCAAGAGCTCCGGGAGAGTGGCCTATAATCCGCTGAAAATGAGTCCACAACTTCAGCAATTAACGCTAAACACGATTACATTTGTGTGCCTGAGCGAATTCCAATATAACTTGAACCATTTTGTTGTATTTATGACCCCAGGGCCGGAATTGGATATTTGAGGCCTGTAGCAGTGGTGATCCTACAGGCAGCCATCCCACCTAATACCTTTAAATACTTATAACATCTATCACTTTTTTCAACTACAATAGCCTGCCAAGTGGCAAAATTGCAAAGAACGGTACGATGGTTTTCACTCCAGCTGACACGAGGGATGAAAGCCCTTCTACTATGCATGATCTAATACGCCTTAAACTAGAGGCAATCTTCCAGCCGCTAATAGCAAAGGCGCCTTCTGAACATGAGCTCCAACTCCTCATGCGTAGGATACCGCCAGCAACAATGGGAGCACTGTTGACCCAACAATCTAACCCTAGGGCCCAGGGAGGCCGTACAACTCAAGGTACTACTGGCTGGGGATCATTCAACCGACCACCCACCAGCTGACGGCACAGAATAATGCTGATTCATTGCCAGAGATAGTAAACAGAGAAAACAAACAAGCGGCATCCCTTCTTCTGCCAACAGCTATGACAGAGCAAAATGTAGCTGACCATCAACTCAAAATGGCGATCTATCTGATACATCACACAATAACACTTAAAGACTCAGATACCACTGCCAACAATATTAAAGCCATACAGGGAATATCCTATAAACTATCTCAACCCAGGGATCATCGTGGAACAGTAAGATCACATTTACAAACCATACAAGGACCAGAGTCTGGGAGATTGTCTCAGGGTTTTAAGGTGGGGGGGGCTGGGAAGCCGTGGACTCGGTGTCAAAAAGAAACCTATTTCCCAATGGTTTGCCAAATAGTGCTTCATGGTCTCTGAATATATAAAAAATACCTTACTTCAAAGTTTTGCATCCAAACCTGAAGATCCCTGAAGGCTGATAATTCTTAGGCAATGTATAACTCTTAGACAGCAGCAAAAGTTCTAATTAAGATGCTGGAACTCTAGACTCTTACAAGTTTAAAGGTTCTTTTATTTTTACATGTACTTAAGTTATGAAAAGTGTTTTCATTAGATAAACATTGTACTAATGTCTTGTGTTATTTTAAAATGAATAGCTCACACATGCATAAATGCTATAAAACACAAATAGCCACTGTACCCACAAGGTAGAAAACCTAAGCCACACTTATGTATCATTGTATCCTCACAACCTTACATATACCACTCAAATAAGTAGCAAACTGGAGACTTTCAAATGTCTTTATTATGGTTAAATAAGCTTGATATTCAATGTGCACCCATATGTGGCCTTTCCTTGCACCACCGGTGGCCGAGGTGGTGTGTGGGAGGTCTTCTACAAACTCAGCAAGTATACTACCATTGTCTGACTCTTTGGAACTACTACATATAACTTGTGAGGTATGGTGTTAGATATGTGAAGCCCAAAACTATTCATGTGACATCACTGTTAAAAAGTTCTACCTGTAAATGATAACGCAAGTGTGGTTATATTGTAAGTTAACTTACTCAGTCTTGGTGATTTACATTTACTTTTATATTAAGGTTTATCTAATTAAGCCACAGCAACATTTCTAATCTTAACAAGATGCAAAGTTTTGTGTTATTATTTTTGTTCATGATGATACCCCAGCACTTATTTATATTGTTCATAAAGGGCCAAAAGAGCCCAACTTTATTTTGGGGGTAAAGAAAAGATGACTGAATAATTGTGAATACAAGTCTAGCTATCAAATATGTTAATATTTGTACAATTGTATTTTATACTTTAACTGAATTTTTATATTTCTTCTAATGTCCTTAATAAAAAAACAAACAGACAAAAAAAAAAAATACAAATGGGCAAACAGTCTACTCACATTAAATATCCTCAATCAAATAAGGTCAGTACTGTGATCTTTAGAAGATGGACTTCTTCCCACAGTGAACGTACTTCAGAGTCTCCAGAAAAGTAGAAATTATCAGATAGATTATGAGTTTTGTGGTAAGAGGGGTGCGGTGCTAACTTGCACGTTATTGTCACCGCTCACTTCCCTACAGCCCTGGTATTACAAGTTTTCATAAACCCGGCGTTATTAGGCAAGAAGTGAGTGTAGAGCAAAATTGTGCTCCATACCGCACTCCAATACCAGTGCTGCTTAAGTCAGCGGTGAGCTGGTTTTACGTGCTCGTGCACAATTTCCCCATAGACATCAATGGGGAGAGCTGGCTGAAAAAAAGCCATACACCTGCAAAAAAGCAGCGTAAAGCTCCGTAAGCAGCCCCATTGATTCCTATGGGGAAACTAAATTTATGTTTACACCTAACATGAACCCTGAGTCTAAACAGCCCTAATCTTACACTTATTAACTCCCAATGTGCCGCCCCCGACATCGCTGACACCTACTTTATACTTATAAACCCCTAATCTGCCGCTCCGAACATCACCGCCACTATAATAAACATATTAACCCCTAAACCGCCACACTGCCGCATCACAAACACTAGTTAAATATTATTAACCCCTAATCTCCCGCCCCTAACATCGCCGCCACCTACATTACTGTTATTAACCCCTAATCTGCCGGCCCCAATGTCGCCGCCACTATACTAAAGTTATAAACCCCTAAACTTAAGTCTAACCCTAACACCCCCTAACTTAAATATAATTAAAATAAATCTAAATAAAAATTAATATCATTACCTAAATAATTCCTATCATTAACTAAATAATTCCTATCATTACCTAAATAATTACTATTTAAAACTAAATACTTACACGTAAAATAAACCCAAAGCTAGCTACAATATAACTAATAGTTACATTGTATCTAGCTTAGGGTTTATTTTTATTTCACAGGCAAGTTTGTATTTATTTTAACTAGGTAGACTAATTAGTAAATAGTTATTAACTATTTACTAACTACCTAGCTAAAATAAAAACAAATTTACCTGTAAAATAAAACCTAACCTGAGTTGCACTAACACCTAACCTTACACTACAATTAAATAAATTACCTAAATTAAATACAATTAACTAAATAACAAAAAAAAACCCACTAAATTACACAAAATAAAAAAAGAAATTATCAGATATTTAAACTAATTACACCTAATCTAATAGCCCTATCAAAATAAAAAAAAGCCCCCCAAAATAAAAAAGAACCCTAGCCTACAATAAACTATCAATAGCCCTTAAAAGGGTATTTTGCGGGGCATTGTCCCAAAGAAATCAGCTCTTTTACCTGTAAAAAAATACAAACACCCCCAATAGTAAAACCCACCACCCACACAACCAAACCCCCCAAATAAAAACCTAGCTAAAAAAACCTAAGCTCCCCATTGCCCTGAAAAGGGCATTTGGATGGGCATTGCCCTTAAAAGGGCATTTAGCTCTTTTTCAATAGCCCAAACCCTAATCTAAAACTAAAACCCACCCAATAAACCCTTAAAAAAACCCTGAAGATCCACTTACAGTTTTGAAGAGCCGACATCCATCCTCAACGAAGCCAGAAGAAGTCCTCAGCGAAGCGGCAAGTAGTCCTCAACGAAGCCAGGAGAAGTCTTCATCCAAGCCGGCAGAATTGGTCCTCCCGACGGGCAGAAGTCTTCATCCGGATGGCATCTTCTATCTTCATCCATCCGGCATGGAGCATGCTCTTCTTCCGATGACTAAAGACGAATGAAGGTTCCTTTAAATGACTTCCCAAAACTCCAGCCGCTGCAAACGTGGAAGTGATAGCTTGATCCGGGGAGGAAAGACAGAGCAAACCAACGTACACAGGCTGCAGGGGTGCAAGCTGCCGAAAAAACGGTCGATGCAGCCGCAAATGAACACAGTACAAGGAGGGCAGGCAGCTGCTCAGTAAGGAGTGAAGACAAGGGCTGCCAAAAAAGTTAAAAAAAATTAAACCTTTATATAATCATTTAAAATATAGGCAGTACAGGGCACACAAACTCCCTGACTAGTTTCGTGCTCAGTTGAGCACTTAATCATAGGGTGAGTTTGTTCAGTGTTCATAGCCTATTTAAAGGCACAGAACACCTGAAGACAATTACACATTCAAGATGGCGTCCCTTGAATTTGGATTGGCTGATAGAATTCTATCAGCCAATCGGAATTAAAGGTGAAAAAGTCCTATTGGATGATCGTATTGGCTGTCACACTCACATGCATCCCTTAACATTATGAGGCCTATTTATCAAATGCCTGTCGGACCTGATCCGACAGTGCGGATCAGGTCTGACAGACATCACTGAATGCGGAGAGCAATACGCTCTCCATATTCAGCATTGCACCAGCAGAGCTGCTGGTGCAACGACACCCCCTGCAGACACGGGCAATCGTCCGCCAGCAGGGCGTGTCAATCAACCCGATCGTATTCAATCGGTTTGAATTGTGGCAATCTCTGTCCGCCTCATCAGAGCAGGTGGACAGGGTTATGGAGCAGCAGTCTTTAGACTGCTGCTTCATAACTGCTGTTTCTGGTGAGTATGAAGACTCGCCAGAAACACAGACCCTCAAGCTTGATAAATGGGCCTCTATGAGGTATATTATCAGCATTTTTGGAGCACACACAATGTGAATGGTGAATATGTACTAAAAGTTCTTAAATTAAAAGTCTAATAATTAATATGCAGGAACAATTAAAATAGTAGTATGATTGGAGGTCCCACAGCTGTACCTTACACGTTTCAATATCTTCTTCGTTAGAGGTATGGGAGTTTTTTCCCACACACAAAAGGTGTAGCTGCGGGACCTCCTGGCATACTGCTATTTTACTATTCTAAAGAGCACACTACTTACCTCATTTTATTGAGGGTATCTCATGTGAGTAGACCGTTTGTTTTGTTTTTATTCTGCCATATCAATACACTTAAATATGAAGGGGATTATCCACCATAAAGATGATCATACCACTGGTCATGAACTTACTCTGCCAGTCCTGAGTTTGCCGACTTCATTTTATTTATTTATTGATTTATTTGATATTGCATTTGAGTTCCTCAATATAGGATAAAAATCCATATTAATGCCTGAATATTATTGTATAGAGACAGTATTGGATTTGACCTTTAAGTATCACCTCCTACTATTAGCGCTGTGAACTTGTTTTTTTCTATAATTCTCCAATGACAATAACCTTTTGAGGGTTCAGGTACTTTCCTTTTTTATCACATAGCAGCTATTTTAGGATAACACTTCACGAGCGCTATATATATATATTTGATGCATATTGCAAAGCACTCCATCCTGTTAAGTATTCTCATAACCTGGGTACAGTCCTTGAGTTTATCATATAAATTATCATTAGTAGATAGCTTGTGCATTCTAGCAGAACGGGAGTGCGGCCTGGACACTGCACTATAATGTTTGATTCATGTTACTTACAAAGCATGTTGGTTTCAAAAAGGCTTGATGTAGAGCCGAAACGTCAATTCCTGACTTTTATCATAATTGGAGAATAAATATGAGAGTGCCCTTCTACTTATGACTTGTTGCTGACTTGTTGCTTAGGTTGTAATTTCCCTAAATAATATGCTAGATTCATTGTTCTTTAGATTTTTTTAATTTTTTATTTAAATTTCTCTATTATTTGCTTTTATTTCTCCTTTATTGTTGTCTGGCTAAGGGGTCTATATATGTTTTTCTTGACAGGAGAATTGTTGTATTAGCTGTATTTTCTGCTAGTGTTAGTTTAGCTACTGCCTTATAGGGCAGACATGTAATGTTGGTTTATAGCTGGCCTTGCCTTATACCTCTATGTCTACAATTATGTTACTTACAAAGCATGTTTGTTTCAAAAAGGCTTGATGTAGAGCCGAAACGTCAACTCCTGACTTTTATCATAATTGGAGAATAAATATGAGAGTGCCCTTCTACTTATGATAAATATATATATATATATATAGTTATAAGTAAGAGTGCACTCACCAGGACTTGTATCACAATTTTATTCCTCAAGCGCTGGGCTTATGTTCCTGACTGCTTCCGGGTGGTAAATCGCCATAGAACAAGCCACTGAGCTGTTGTTCGTTCCTGGTAGAGCGCTTCTCTCTTTGTATGCAAATTATTATGACCCTGGGGAAGTCTCCCTATGGGTGATGGGGGAAACCAGACGTGGACTCCTTGCCCAGTGTGCTTAGAGGAATGTGGCTGCACCTCACTGACGAGGCCCATAGGAGGCCGAAACGATCGTCTGGGGTTGTCATGTTCCTTGTTCAGAGGAGAATTGCCTGGTATTTCGGGGCTGGACTGACCTTACTTGGCGGGATCAGACTGATATACTTCAGGAAAGTTTTCTTCTGTGAAAAGCACACTGGTCTAAAAGAGGCTGCTTCCGGATGGTAAATCGCCATAGAACAAGCCACTGAGCTGTTGTTCGTTCCTGGTAGAGCGCTTCTCTCTTTGTATGCAAATTATGTTCCTGATACTCAAAGGGTTGAATACACATCTTGATTGGCAGGTGTGCTTATAATGGCAGGCTTGTTAGGCTCATTTAAAAATACCACGTGCAAATTGACCTGCCTGGACTCTGTGTTGTGTCTACAACATGTTAGTCTTTGTTGCTTAGGTTGTAATTTCCCTAAATAATATGCTAGATTCATTGTTCTTTAGATTTTTTTTAATTTTTTATTTAAATTTCTCTATTATTTGCTTTTATTTCTCCTTTATTGTTGTCTGGCTAAGGGGTCTATATATGTTTTTCTTGACAGGAGAATTGTTGTATTAGCTGTATTTTCTGCTAGTGTTAGTTTAGCTACTGCCTTATAGGGCAGACATGTAATGTTGGTTTATAGCTGGCCTTGCCTTATACCTCTATGTCTACAATTATGTTACTTACAAAGCATGTTGGTTTCAAAAAGGCTTGATGTAGAGCCGAAACGTCAACTCCTGACTTTTATCATAATTGGAGAATAAATATGAGAGTGCCCTTCTACTTATGATAAATATATATATATATAGTTATAAGTAAGAGTGCACTCACCAGGACTTGTATCACAATTTTATTCCTCAAGCGCTGGGCTTATGTTCCTGGCTGCTTCCGGGTGGTAAATCGCCATAGAACAAGCCACTGAGCTGTTGTTCGTTCCTGGTAGAGCGCTTCTCTCTTTGTATGCAAATTATTATGACCCTGGGGAAGTCTCCCTATGGGTGATGGGGGAAACCAGACGTGGACTCCTTGCCCAGTGTGCTTAGAGGAATGTGGCTGCACCTCACTGACGAGGCCCATAGGAGGCCGAAACGATCGTCTGGGGTTGTCATGTTCCTTGTTCAGAGGAGAATTGCCTGGTATTTCGGGGCTGGACTGACCTTACTTGGCGGGATCAGACTGATATACTTCAGGAAAGTTTTCTTCTGTGAAAAGCACACTGGTCTAAAAGAGGCTGCTTCCGGATGGTAAATCGCCATAGAACAAGCCACTGAGCTGTTGTTCGTTCCTGGTAGAGCGCTTCTCTCTTTGTATGCAAATTATGTTCCTGACACCCTGATACTCAAAGGGTTGAATACACATCTTGATTGGCAGGTGTGCTTATAATGGCAGGCTTGTTAGGCTCATTTAAAAATACCACGTGCAAATTGACCTGCCTGGACTCTGTGTTGTGTCTACAACATGTTAGTCTTTGTTGCTTAGGTTGTAATTTCCCTAAATAATATGCTAGATTCATTGTTCTTTAGATTTTTTTAATTTTTTATTTAAATTTCTCTATTATTTGCTTTTTATTTCCCCTTTATTGTTGTCTGGCTAAGGGGTCTATATATGTTTTTCTTGACAGGAGAATTGTTGTATTAGCTGTATTTTCTGCTAGTGTTAGTTTAGCTACTGCCTTATAGGGCAGACATGTAATGTTGGCTTATAGCTGGCCTTGCCTTATACCTCTATGTCTATTTTAGGCTTTTAAAGTCTATTCCTTTACATTTTGATATATGATATGCTTTTTGTTAGATTGTTACTTTATTATTGCTAGGGGTATATGTTTATTGGTATTTTGTGCATATCCTCCTGTTTGTGCAAGCTATGTTCTAGCCATGCATCTGCAGTTCTTTTGGGGAAACGTTTCCTATTGGCTGGTGCAGCCTTTGGGGGGTAGTTATCAACGTGTACTTTCCTGCCTTCGCCGGCCCAATACGCCCGCCTAAGCTCGCCTACCTTCGCCGCTGCGGACCTGAAAAAATACGCCTAAGTTATAAAAAAAAGCTGTCAAAAAGCCGCGGGGCGATGAGCAGCGGACTGTGAGAGTTATCACTCATCCGATCTCGCTGCTCTTCGGCTGTTTGACAGCTTTCTTGCTAGCCTGTCACTAAGCACTCACACTAAACTACACTGCTCTAACCCTATACCGGCGCCCCCGGAGCCCCCCGCAACTAAATAAAGTTACTAACCCCTAAACCGCCGCTCCTAGACCCCGCCGCAAGTCTTATAAATGTATTAACCCCTAAACCGCCGCTCCTAGACCCCGCTGCAAGTCTTATAAATGTATTAACCCCTAAACCGCCGCTCCTAGACCCCGCCGCAAGTCTTATAAATTTATTAACCCCTAAACCGCCGCTCCCGGATACCGCTGCCACCTACATTATACCTAGTAACCCCTATCCTGCCCCCCCCCTATACCGTCGCCCTCTATAATAAAATTATTAACCCCTATCCTGCTGATCCCGCACCTCGCCGCAAATAAATAAATAGTTTAACCCCTAAACCGCCGCTCCCGGACCCCGCAACCTATAATACATTTATTAACCCCTATCCTGTCACCCACTACACCGTCGCCACTGTAATAAAATTATTAACCCCTAAACCTAAGTCTAACACTAACCCTAACACCCCCCTAACTAAAATATTAATTAAATAAATCTAAATAATATTTCTATTATTAACTAAGTTAATCCTATTTAAAACTAAATACTTACCTTTAAAATAAACCCTAATATAGCTACAATTTAAATAATAATTATATTGTAGCTATCTTAGGATTTATTTTTATTTTACAGGCACCTTTCAATTTATTTTAACTAGGTACAATAGCTATTAAATAGTTATTAACTATTTAATAGCTTACCTAGCTAAAATAAAGAGAAATTTACCTGTAAACTAAAAACTAACCTAAGTTACAATTACAACTAACACTACACTATACTTTAATAAATTATTCCTATTTAAAACTAAATACTTACCTGTAAAATAAACCCTAATATAGCTACAATATAAATAATAATTATATTGGAGCTATCTTAGACCTAGATTTGGAGTTTGGCGTTAGCCGTGAAAACCAGCGTTAGAGGCTCCTAACGCTGGTTTTAGGCTACCGCCGGTATTTGGAGTCACTCAAAATAGGGTCTAACGCTCACTTTTCAGCCGCGACTTTTCCATACCGCAGATCCCCTTACGTAAATTGCGTATCCTATCTTTTCAATGGGATCTTTCTAACTCCGGTATTCCGAGTCGTTTCTGAAGTGAGAGTTAGACATCTAACGACAAAACTCCAGCCGCAGGAAAAAAGTCAGTAGTTAAGAGCTTTCTGGGCTGGTTTATAAAACTCTTAACTACTGTACTCTAAAGTACACTAACACCCATAAACTACCTATGTACCCCTAAACCGAGACCCCCCCACATCGCCGACACTCTAATAATTTTTTTTAACCCCTAATCTGCCGACCGCCACCTACGTTATCCTTATGTACCCCTAATCTGCTGCCCCTAACATCGCCGACCCCTGTATTATATTTATTAACCCCTAATCTGCCCCCCTCAACGTCGCCTCCACCTGCCTACACTTATTAACCCCTAATCTGCCGAGCGGACCTGAGCGCTACTATAATAAAGTTATTAACCCCTAATCCGCCTCACTAACCCTTGGGGCATGCCCCGCAAAGGGCCCTGTTCAGGGCTGGTAAGGTAAAAGAGCTTTGAACTTTAGTTATTTAGAATAGGGTAGGGCATTTTTTTATTTTGGGGGGCTTTGTTATTTTATTAGGGGGCTTAGAGTAGGTGTAATTAGTTTAAAATTGTTGTAATATTTTTCTTATGTTTGTAAATATTTTTTTATTTTTTGTAACTTAGTTCTTTTTATTTTTTGTACTTTAGTTAGTTTATTTAATTGTATTTATTTGTAGGAATTGTATTTAATTAATTTATTGATAGTGTAGTGTTAGGTTAATTGTAGGTAATTGTAGGTAGTTTATGTAATTAATTTATTGATAGTATAGTGTTAGGTTTAATTGTAACTTAGGTTAGGATTTCTTTTACAGGTAAATTTGTAATTATTTTAACTATTTTAGCTATTAAATAGTTCTTAACTATTTAATTGCTATTGTACCTGGTTAAAATAAATACAAAGTTACCTGTAAAATAAATATTAATCCTAAAATAGCTATAATATAATTATAATTTATATTGTAGCTATATTAGGATTTATTTTACAGGTAAGTATTTAGCTTTAAATAGGAACAATTTATTTAATAAGAGATAATTAATTTCATTAGATTAAAATTATATTTAATTTAGGGGGGTGCTAGTGTTAGGGTTAGACTTAGCTTTAGGGGTTAATACATTTATTAGAATAGCGGTGAGATCCAGTCGGCAGATTAGGGGTTAATAATTGAAGTTAGGTGTCGGCGATGTTAGGGAGGGCAGATTAGGGGTTAATACTATTTATTATAGGGTTAGTGAGGCGGATTAGGGGTTAATAACTTTATTATAGTAGCGCTCAGGTCCGCTCGGCAGATTAGGGGTTAATAAGTGTAGGCAGGTGGAGGCGATGTTGTGGGGGGCAGATTAGGGGTTAATAAATATAATATAGGGGTCAGCGATGTTAGGGCAGCAGATTAGGGGTACATAGGGATAATGTAAGTAGCGGCGGTTTACGGAGTGGCAGATTAGGGGTTAAAAATAAAATGCAGGGTTCAGCGATAGCGGGGGCGGCAGATTAGGGGTTAATAAGTGTAAGGTTAGGGGTGTTTAGACTCGGGATACATGTTAGAGTGTTAGGTGCAGACGTAGGAAGTGTTTCCCCATAGCAAACAATGGGGCTGCGTTAAGAGCTGAACGCGGCTTTTTTGCAGGTGTTAGGTTTTTTTTCAGCTCAAACAGCCCCATTGTTTCCTATGGGGGAATTGTGCACGAGCACGTTTTTGAGGCTGGCCGCTTGCGTAAGCAACTCTGGTATCGAGAGTTGAAGCTGCGTTAAAAATGCTCTAAGCTCCTTTTTTGGAGCCTAACGCAGCCTTTTTGTGGACTCTCAATACCAGAGTTATTTTTATGGTGCGGCCAGAAAAAAGCCGGCGTTAGTTTTTCGGGTCGTTACCGACAAAACTCCAAATCTAGCCGTTAGTATTTATATTTATTTTACAGGTAACTTTGTATTTATTTTAGCTAGTTAGAATAGTTATTAAATAGTTATTAACTATTTAATAACTACCTAGCTAAAAGAAATACAAAATTACCTGTAAAATAAATCCTAACCTAATTTACAATTAAACCTAACACTACACTATCATTAAATAAATTAAATAAACTACCTACAAATAACTACAATTAAATACAATGATATAAACTAACTAAAGTACAAAAAATAAAAAAAGTTAAGTTACAAAAAATAAAAAAAATAAGTTACAAACATTTAAAAACATATCACAACAATTTTAAGCTACTTACACCTAATCTAAGCCCCCTAATAAAATAACAAACCCCCCCAATATAAAAAATGCCCTACCCTATTCTACATTAAATAAAGTTCAAAGCTCTTTTACCTTACCAGCCCTTAAAAGGGCCTTTTGTGGGGGCATGCCCCAAAGTTCAGCTCTTTTGCCTGTAAAAGAAAAATACAACCCCCCCAACATTAAAACCCACCACCCACATACCCCTAATCTAACCCAAAACCCCCTTAAAATAACCTAACACTAATACCCTGAAGATCATCCTACCTTTAGTTGTCTTCACTCAGCCGAGCCACCGATGGAACTGAAGAGGACATCCGGACCGGCAGAAGTTATCCTCCAAGGGGCGCTGAAGAAATCTTCCATCCGATGAAGTGATTCTCCAAGCGGCGCTGAAGAAATCTTCCATCCGGGCGAGGTCATCTTCCAAGAGGCGCTGAAGAAGTCTTCTATCCGGGCGAGGTCATCGTCGAAGCCGGGTCTTGAATGTTCATCCCGCCGACGCCGAACATCCTCCTTTCCCGACGAACTACCGACGAATGAAGGCTCCTTTAAGGGACGTCATCCAAGATGGCGTCCCTTCAATTCCGATTGGCTGATAGGATTCTATCAGCCAATCGGAATTAAGGTAGGAAAAATCTGATTGGCTGATGGAATCAGCCAATCAGATTCAAGTTCAATCCGATTGGCTGATCCAATCAGCCAATCAGATTGAGCTCGCATTCTATTGGCTGATCGGAACAGCCAATAGAATGCAAGCTCAATCTGATTGGCTGATTGGATCAGCCAATCGGATTGAACTTGAATCTGATTGGCTGATTCCATCAGCCAATCAGATTTTTCCTACCTTAATTCCGATTGGCTGATAGAATCCTATCAGCCAATCGGAATTGAAGGGGCGCCATCTTGGATGACATCCCTTAAAGGAGCCTTCATTCGTCGGTAGTTCGTCGGGAAAGGAGGATGTTTCGCGTCGGCGGGATGAACATTCAAGACCCGGCTTCGACGATGACCTCGCCCGGATAGAAGACTTCTTCAGCACCTCTTGGAAGATGACCTCGCCCGGATGGAAGATTTCTTCAGCGCCGCTTGGAGAATCACTTCATCGGATGGAAGATTTCTTCAGCGCCCCTTGGAGGATAACTTCTGCCGGTCCGGATGTCCTCTTCAGTTCCATCGGTGGCTTGGCTGAGTGAAGACAACTAAAGGTAGGATGATCTTCAGGGGATTAGTGTTATGTTATTTTACGGGGGGTTTGGGTTAGATTAGGGGTATGTGGATGGTGGGTTTTAATGTTGGGGGGGGTTGTATTTTTCTTTTACAGGCAAAAGAGCTGAACTTTGGGGCATGCCCCCACAAAAGGCCCTTTTAAGGGCTGGTAAGGTAAAAGAGCTTTGAACTTTATTTAATTTAGAATAGGGTAGGGCATTTTTTTATTTTGGGGGGTTTGTTATTTTATTAGGGGGCTTAGATTAGGTGTAAGTAGCTTAAAATTGTTGTAATATTTGTAAAATGTTTGTAACTATTTTTTTTATTTTTTGTAACTTAACTTTTTTTATTTTTTGTACTTTAGTTAGTTTATGTAATTGTATTTAATTGTAGTTATTTTTAGGTAGTTTATTTAATTAATTTAATGATAGTGTAGTATTAGGTTTAATTGTAACTTAGGTTAGGATTTATTTTACAGGTAATTTTGTATTTCTTTTAGCTAGGTAGTTATTAAATAGTTAATAACTATTTAATAACTATTCTAACTAGCTAAAATAAATACAAAGTTACCTGTAAAATAAATATAAATCCTAAAATAGCTATAATGTAATTATTATTTATATTGTAGCTATATTAGGCTTTATTTTACAGGTAAGTTATTTAGTTTTAAATAGGAATAATTTATTAAAGTATAGTGTAGTGTTAGGTGTAATTATAACTTAGGTTAAGATTTATTTTACAGGTAAATTTCAGTTTATTTTAGCTAGGTAAGCTATTAAATAGTTAATAACTATTTAATAGCTATTGGACCTAGTTAAAATAAATTGAAAGTTGCCTGTAAAATAAAAATAAATCCTAAGATAGCTAGAATATAATTATTATTTATATTGTAGCTATATTAGGGTTTATTTTAAAGGTATTTAGTTTTAAATAGGATTAATTTAGTTAATAATTAAAATATTATTTAGATTTATTTAATTAATATTTAAGTTAGGGGGGCGTTAGGGTTAGGGTTAGACTTAGGTTTAGGGGTTAATAATTTTATTACAGTGGCGGCGGCGTAGTGGGGGGGCAGGATAGGGGTTAATAAATTTATTATAGGTGGCGACGGTGTAGGGGGGGCAGATTAGGGGTTAATACATTTATTATAGGTGGCGATGGTGTAGGGGGGGCAGGATAGGGGTTAATACATTTAATATAGGTTGCGGCGGGTTCAGGGAGCGGCGGTTTAGGGGTTAATACATTTATTATAGTTGCGGTGGGCTCCGGGAGCGGCGGTTTAGGGGTTAATATGTATAGAGTAGCTTGCGGTGGGCTCCGGGAGCGGCGGTTTAGGGGGTAATAACTTTATTTAGTTGCGGCGGTGTAGGGGGGACAGATTAGTGGTGTTTAGACTCGGGGTACATGTTAGGGTGTTAGGTGCAGACAGCTCCCATAGAAATCAATGGGATGTCTGGCAGCAGCGAACTTGTACTTTCGCTATGGTCAGACTCCCATTGATTCCTATGGGATCCGCCGCCTCTAGGGGCGGCGGATTGAAAACCAGGTACGCTGGGCCGTAAAAGTGCAGAGCGTACCTGCTAGTCATTTGATAACTAGCAAAAGTAGTGAGAATGTGCCGCACTTGTGTGCGGAACATCTGGAGTGACGTAAGAATCGATCTGTGTCGGACTGAGTCCGGCGGATCGAAGCTTACGTCACAAAATTCTACTTTTGCCGGTCTCGAGCCTTTGATAACTAAGGCGTATCAGCCTCGCCACAAATACGCTGCGGAATTTTAGCGTATTTGAGGTTGACGGCTTGATAACTACCCCCCTTTACCTTTTGATTTGATTGGTTGATTTGGTCTCTACTGGGTACATGGCCTTTGCATTGATTACACTTTGCAATACATCTTATTCCCCCTGCCTCTCTTGCATTATTATGTTGCTTATTTTTGTTTATTTCTATGTTCCGCTTTAGCTGTTTATAACATCCGTTTGACTAGATTTGTACCCTGGCTTGTTTTCAGCTTGACACAGCCTGTCAGCATCAGGCCAGCTGTTTTTAAGACAAGCATGATATTTGGCACTTATGATTGACCAAGCAAGGCGGTTTGGCCATGACCACTGACCTGTGCTGATTGGTTACCGTTACAGATGACGATTCCGATTCATCGTTTAAGCAGATGTAATTGTTTGTTGGCGTATGCTCCTCTTCTCGTCCAAGTGATGTGCTGATTTTTTTGATGTATGTTATTCAATAGACATTGGTATTAGAAATGTGTATTTGTCACTATTATTACAATGTCCGTAATGCCGCGTTGCCTTTGATGGTGACGTCACCGTGTGGTGGCGACCTACTCAGGAGAGCATGTGGATGGCGTAAGCACATAAAAGAGTGTTTTGTGTGGGGTAAGTTCATTGCTGTTTTTCTGTATGTTTGAGAAGGGGTTAAACTCCCCGGAAACATTCACACTTGAGGAATAAAATTGTGATACAAGTCCTGGTTAGTGCACTCTTACTTATTCCTGTGCATTTTTCTGTTGCACCCCAGGCAATTTGCATTTGTGCTCTGGAGTGTTTGTCTGTTTGGATATAGATATATATATATATATATATATATATATATATATATATATATATATATATATATATATATATATATATATATATATATAATGTATATATATCCCAAAAAAGAAAGCACTCTCCGTTTTTCTTGATCAGATTTTACTATGCAAAATACATATAAATGTGAAAGTTTTTCGGGCATCCGCCCGTCCTCAGACATACATTTAAAATACTTTACCACTCTTATATGTACTCCCCATGCTATCTCCAAAGTGATCCGCTCTGCCACATCAGGAAACCCTGCAGTGTACATACGGCACAACTGCGCATTCGCTGGCAGAGCTACGGAGTTCCATCTGGGCCAATGGAGAAAAAGCAAAGATTAAAAAAATACTAGCATGTGTGTTCTGGGTCACAGAAATGCACAAAGGTTATTGAAATATGCACAAACATTATTGAACTATTCATGTTATTCGCCAATAGCTTATAACATATGGGGTAAGGCAATACAAACGTATCGATAGGAGCCAATACAGATACGTTATATCCTAATCCATACATGTAATATAAGACAGAAAATCTGTATTATGCATTATTTATAGATCTCAACCTCAGATGAAAAACATCTCAATTCTATAGACGACAAGTCCCATGTATGACAGGAGTGGACACAATTGGTTCTTCAATACGTTGTAATCATGGGGCACACTAACTGTCAGGAAGACATATACTCCTATATAATAAATGAACCTGTATTAATGGATCAGAAATAACAGTACCCTATGTATATATTCCTCAACTGAATTTTTTTTATATTCTCATTAATATAATACCCTAAATGCAATAAATGGGCACACTAACTGTAAAAAAAAATATATACTTAGATGATGGAAACAGACCCATTAAAGGTCATGTAAACAAGTCAGTTAAGCTGATAGAGGAATGTAATACCCAAGCATCCAGATAGAAATGGGTACCTAGATAAATCACAGTCCAGAAAAAACAGCAGCACTCACCACTTATACAAAAGCTTCCATCTTTATTGGGACTTCAAAGAAAAGAAAAGACAACGTTTCGGACCTCTAGTCCTTTGAAGTCCCAATAAAGATGGAAGCTTTTATATAAGTGGTGAGTGCTGCTGTTTTTTCTAGACTGTGCAATTTTATTGGGGATTTGTATGGTACCCCTACAGCTTGCACCACCCACTACCTCAGTGCTGTGCCGCATGAATTTTGTTACCTAGATAAATCATCCTGAGGCAATAAATACAGTTAAATTTACAAAAAACAATGAAGGTCAAAATTGGTATTAAGACCCTTAGGCATAAGTTTATCTAGGGTATATATCCATTTAGACTCCCTCTGGAGAAGCATTTTTGCTCTATTCCTGCCTCTAATAGGTACTGGGATGTGATCAATGACTATATACCTAAGATCAGACACATTGTGCTGGTGCATCAGAAAATGTCTCTGTTCTTGAGTCATAGATAGCGATTCTTCCAATGAGCTTTGTAGGTGTAGGAGACCATATCCCCTCTGATGGAACTTCTGATGCATTCTTTCAATTGGTGCTCCTTCTTACTCGGGTCTGTGTTGTTCCTCACGACCCTCTTGAATTGTGATCTTGGCAGGGCCTTTTTTAGACTTGGGTGATGGCAACTGGTAGCCTCCAGCAGAGAATTTTCGATCCGTTGGTTTGTGAAACAATGTGGTAGTTAACTGATTACCCACTTTTAGGATCCATAGATCTAATAAATCAATCATTATCTTGTCTTGTCTTGTCAGGTCATTTTGAATTGAATATATATATATATATATATATATATATATATATATATATATATATATATATATATATATATATATACATATATATATATATATGTGTGTGTGTGTGTGTGTTGAAACAATAATTCCATTTACTAATGTGTTTTACAGTGTATTTACTGCAAATATTTAACTTTCCAATGTTCTTTATAAATGGAAACATTTTCTTTGTATTTTTAAATCAATATTCCTCTTTGTATCTGTATAAATCTATACCTATATATATTAATATAGATACAGGGAGTGCAGAATTATTAGGCAAATGAGTATTTTGACCACATCATCCTCTTTATGCATGTTGTCTTACTCCAAGCTGTATAGGCTCGAAAGCCTACTACCAATTAAGCATATTAGGTGATGTGCATCTCTGTAATGAGAAGGGGTGTGGTCTAATGACATCAACACCCTATATCAGGTGTGCATAATTATTAGGCAACTTCCTTTCCTTTGGCAAAATGGGTCAAAAGAAGGACTTGACAGGCTCAGAAAAGTCAAAAATAGTGAGATATCTTGCAGAGGGATGCAGCACTCTTAAAATTGCAAAGCTTCTGAAGCGTGATCATCGAACAATCAAGCGTTTTATTCAAAATAGTCAACAGGGTCGCAAGAAGCGTGTGGAAAAACCAAGGCGCAAAATAACTGCCCATGAACTGAGAAAAGTCAAGCGTGCAGCTGCCAAGATGCCACTTGCCACCAGTTTGGCCATATTTCAGAGCTGCAACATCACTGGAGTGCCCAAAAGCACAAGGTGTGCAATACTCAGAGACATGGCCAAGGTAAGAAAGGCTGAAAGACTGAACAAGACACACAAGCTGAAACGTCAAGACTGGGCCAAGAAATATCTCAAGACTGATTTTTATAAGGTTTTATGGACTGATGAAATGAGAGTGAGTCTTGATGGGCCAGATGGATGGGCCCGTGGCTGGATTGGTAAAGGGCAGAGAGCTCCAGTCCGACTCAGACGCCAGCAAGGTGGAGGTGGAGTACTGGTTTGGGCTGGTATCATCAAAGATGAGCTTGTGGGGCCTTTTCGGGTTGAGGATGGAGTCAAGCTCAACTCCCAGTCCTACTGCCAGTTTCTGGAAGACACCTTCTTCAAGCAGTGGTACAGGAAGAAGTCTGCATCCTTCAAGAAAAACATGATTTTCATGCAGGACAATGCTCCATCACACGCGTCCAAGTACTCCACAGCGTGGCTGGCAAGAAAGGGTATAAAAGAAGAAAATCTAATGACATGGCCTCCTTGTTCACCTGATCTGAACCCCATTGAGAACCTGTGGTCCATCATCAAATGTGAGATTTACAAGGAGGGAAAACAGTACACCTCTCTGAACAGTGTCTGGGAGGCTGTGGTTGCTGCTGCACGCAATGTTGATGGTGAACAGATCAAAACACTGACAGAATCCATGGATGGCAGGCTTTTGAGTGTCCTTGCAAAGAAAGGTGGCTATATTGGTCACTGATTTGTTTTTGTTTTGTTTTTGAATGTCAGAAATGTATATTTGTGAATGTTGAGATGTTATATTGGTTTCACTGGTAAAAATAAATAATTGAAATGGGTATATATTTGTTTTTTGTTAAGTTGCCTAATAATTATGCACAGTAATAGTCACCTGCACACACAGATATCCCCCTAAAATAGCTAAAACTAAAAACAAACTAAAAACTACTTCCAAAAATATTCAGCTTTGATATTAATGAGTTTTTTGGGTTCATTGAGAACATGGTTGTTGTTCAATAATAAAATAAATCCTCAAAAATACAACTTGCCTAATAATTCTGCACTCCCTGTATATAGGTATAGATGTATATATTAAATTAACATCATTAGATAAATATATGATTAAAAATATAAATATTTGCAATGTTAAATATGCGCAATCCAATTTGGTTAATGCACGTAAAGAATTAGTTTTCTTAAGGTGCATTATGTAAATATTAAATATAAAATATTGAAAAAAATATTTATAATAATTAATAATAATTATAATTACTGTAAAATATAGATATATATTAAAAAAATCGAATTTTTAAGAACATCTATAATATTTATTAATAATCATTAATATTTCTAAATATTTTACAATAAATATTTACATAATGCGCCTTAAGATAACAAATTATTGATGTGCGCTAACTCGACACTGTGCGAAAACCAAAGTTTGTTACACTTGCTTTGCATTCCAATGTTCTTCATGAAGAAGAAAAAACATTTTAATTTTTGAATATATATATATATATATATATATATATATATATATATATATATATATAATCCCAGAAAGAAGCAGGCACTCTCCGTTTAACACTTCAATATTTTACTTAGTGACGTTTCGGGGTTTCACCCCCGTCCTCAGACTTACAGCAAATGTGACAATAAACAGTGGCATATTTATACCCCACCCCGCACCAATTACCAAATGCATTTAAACAATCAAACAATTAACTTAGTGCAATACAGTCACCTCAACTTCCCCATAGTGCCTCAGCTTGCAGCGGTGTATACCCGGCGCTTCCAACACGTCATCTGCAGGGAGACGCCACGCTCTATTGGGTCATACCCCCGGAGACCGAGGCACTATGGGGAAGTTGAGGTTAATTGTTTGATTGTTTAAATGCATTTGGTAATTGGTGCGGGGTGGGGTATAAATATGCCACTGTTTATTGTCACATTTGCTGTAAGTCTGAGGACGGGGGTGAAACCCCGAAACGTCACTAAGTAAAATATTGAAGTGTTAAACGGAGAGTGCCTGCTTCTTTCTGGGATTATTTGTTGTTTTTGCTGTGCACCCCGGACCTTATTTGAGAGTGCTATACCACTGACTGTTGCTTATATATATATATATATATATATATAATGTTAATGTAAAATATAATATATAGAAATATCTGTTTAAAAATACAAATAACATGTACCACTATGTGAAGAACATTGGAATGTGAAATATTAAAGGGACAGTCAAGTATAAATTAAACTTTCATTATTCAGATAGGAATTTTAATTTTAATCGACTTTCCAATTTACTTTTATCATCAAATTTGCTTTTTTCTCTTGGTATTCTTAGTTTAAACTAAACATAGGTAGGCTCATATGCTAATTTCTAAGCCTTTGAGAGCTGCCTCTTATCACAGGCTTTTTAAATCTCTTTTCAACACAAAGAGACAGAAAGTACATGTGGGCCATATAGATAACACTGTGTTCAGGCACAGAAAGTTATTTAAGATCTAGCACAATACAATGCTAAATTTAAGACAATAGATAATAAACAGTCACAGTCATGTGATCAGGGGGCTGGAAAAAGGTTCCTAGATACAAGGTAATCACAAAGGTAAAAAGTATATTAATATAACTGTGTTGGTTATGCAAAACTGGGGAATGAGTAATAAAGGGATTATCTATCTTTTAAAACAACAACAATTCTATGGTTGACTGTCCCTTTAATAACTCCTGTCGGGTATAGTGCTGTGCTGTGTGTTTAATATGGTGTCAGGTTAGCATGTGAGCAATAAATAAATAATGGGTGAAGGGAGTTAGATAGAATGGGTAAGGAAGGACTCAAGGAGGAATTAGAGATTTAACCGTATGAGACTTGACAGGTGGCAAATCCAGGTAACCCACAGGGGCATATTTATCAAGCTCAACCCCTTGTTTCCAAAAAAGAAATTATAAAGCAGCGGTCCGTATGGAACTTGATGTTCCGTGTTTCTGGCAAGTCTTCAGGTTCGTAAGAAACAAAATTTATGAACCTGAACACAAAGACGGATGGCACAAGGAGACAGCGTACCTACCCTCACCAAGTATGCACATATAGCACTCTAGGCCCTGATTATTGGGCAGTATAAATCCAAACGGGTTTAAAATATAACTTTTATTAACAATAGCTAAAAATAAAATAACACACAGCAATAAAAATGTCTCAAACACTGGTTAAGACTGTTTGTGTACAGTTATGATCAGTAGGATAATATGTAAATAGGTCAGGCCTATTGGTAACTTCAATAGTTTATGCCCCTCAATACTAGTTGTAAAGAAGCTCAAAAGCAAAAAATAATAGATCACCCGGTATGGGTTTATATATCCACCACTGTAATATACTCAATGTAATTGGGAATGTGCTGTAAGTGTGTCACTATTGAGTCCATGAAGTACTCAGTGTATTACAATCTAGGGAAAATCATATAGGTTGAACCTATCATGTGGGTTAAGATTTACCATAGATAAATCAGGTTCTAAACAATCCAGGATTCAACAATATTGTTAGTTCACTCGCTAACTATGTAATAATCTCTGGCCAATCAGAATACTCATGTACCGCTCAGTGATAGCGAATTTAATATAATTTAAGACTTAAATAATTTAATTTTTGACGTGATCTACACACCTAAGGTCTAATATGGTATTATAATAATTAATTGAATACCTATTGGTTCCAAAATCACGTATAAATGGTATAGCGTAGTAAATTATATATCAAAGTTATTATAGATTATTCATCATAGAGCTCTATGATACAGATAGTATTCAGTCAGAATTAATTATTGGTTGTATATATTTCATATACTGCTTTCTGACTGTGTATATTTGCCCAGTAATATTCTAAATCAGCTTGATGTAGACTGTGAGAGCTTTCTTGTAACAAGAACTCTTAGAAATAATATATATTGTGTCTAAATAATTAGGTTTCTGTCCCTTTAAGTGTTATGGTACTATGTACCTTGCTGTAGTTAATAAACGCAATATATGTTATATTGTATTACACTATCAATGCACATTAAATCTCCTTTGTGCACACTGATGTGTGTGACTAGTGTTGAACAACAATAAAAAATGTAGTAGTTTGTAGCAAATAGTTGCTCTTTATAGCTTTTTCAGCAGTGAGATTTAAGCGTGTACACTCTATATATTGCCACTGAGTAGCTATTAACGTAATATTCCACCTGCTGCTGTGTATATATAATAGTAACCCTCTTCCACTAGTTCCTTAATCAAGTTTGGGCTGAGAGAATATATATGTGGTTATCTTGTAAATGTATTAATGCACATATATTGAGTCAACCATATTTCTGACCCCCTTTACCTCCGAATTGGAGGAGTAACTATATCCAGGTCTGGTAACAGTGTGAGCATACTGTGCTAATCAACTAAACAGCGGGTAGGATTGCTCCGTGATGACAAGATGCAGTATCTAAGTCTGGCACAACCCAGACTGTACAACATAGTTAAATATAGTTGCGTAAATGCGAGCAACATAAAGAAACCAGTGTCTGGTAATTAAAATAACATGAGCGTCAACACGCTCTCAGCTCTTCTCTGACGCTTTTTCGCCCCTCCAGGATTTATCAAAGGCGGCGAGCCGCCGGTTCTTGGGGGATTTAAACCCTGGTTCCCAGAAGTTCCACCCTAACAAGATTCTGATTGGTTATATCCAATCATTTCCTCAGAATGATTGACAGCAGGTCGATAATCTTATTGAAGAAGAAAAAGAGAGTAAAAGGGGTTATTGTGAAAAATATATCAACTCGCATCAGTCATATGTTATACTACTGTATACATAATTTTTGTGAAAAATATATTAGTTACAGATTAGGAAATGATAAGCAGAAGAACTCTGGTCAATCCGATTTTTACAATAATACAGATAGTATCTATATTGGGCTCGTACATTATTATGTAATACTCTATCAGAATTATATACACTTGTGTAGAATGTAATTGACTGTGCTGGATGTGGCATATTGAAGGTTCCATACTATATACCAACTTCATAGGTGCACCGTATTATTCCCATATTAATTACTGAGACAAAATTTGTGAAGTGATCAGCTGTGAATGTGATGTAAATAATGTGATGATAAAGGAATAAAATCAATATCCATAGTCTTGGGTGCTGAATGTGTTTCCCTATTAACACCCTAAAAAGTGAAATATTAACAAAAGTACAATTTAACGAACAAAATGGTCCGTGATTACTACAAGAATGTGTGACATATATTTTTACTGAACCAAGTGCTAATATGTTACAATCAATCCAATATTATAGGTCTGTCAGAAACACCACCAAGTGACTAGTGTAAATATTGAGATACAGTGTAAGTGTCCATTGGGAATAAACTCTAAAATACAAAATGTACAATGAGACAAACTAAATGTACTACGTGAACACAAAATGATGTTGTAAACAAAAATAGAATGACACTGCAATAGTGTCATGTTAAAGCTGAGTCTCTCCATTCTAGGGGATTCCCAGATTCATAGGTCACAGAGAATTGTATTCATAAATATTGGTAAGATTAAATCATCCACTGGTCATCTTGAAGTGAATCTGGTCCTTCTGGTAAATACAAGATCACACAATTATTTACACCATTGGTTTAACACTTGAAGTGTATATTATGTATTATTGCATATTAGATAATTGCTGTATATGTAATATATCCAAGTAAATCTGATGTAATATCTATTAGAATACTATAGATAGACATAATAATTATTTTGTTCATTCAATCTCCAAGTTGGACTGAATTTAATAAGTATATCCAACGACTTTTAGATTTTAATAGTGCTAACTCCAAATTTCCTCCTCTCATACCAAGACTTTTTCGATCCCCCAGCATTGTAAATCATAATGATTCGAATTGTGAAATTTTAGAAAATGTGCAGCTACACTAGTACGTGTTTTATGTTTTTCTCTGTCTTTGGCAGCATTTTTCATGTTTCTGAGATGCTCCATAAGTCTTAAATGGAGTTTTCTTGATGTCTTCCCAACATAAAATAAATTGCAAGTACATAAAATTACATACATACATAACACTTTCTGTATTGCAGCTTATATAGCGTTTTATTTTGTGACTTTTACCAAATCTATCTGTTTCTGTATTGTGCATGTACTTGCAAGTACTACAATTGCCACACTTGTGTGCTACTGGATTAAAAGTAGAAATGGTTTTCTTCCTCCTAAAGTGGCTACTTGTTACAATATCCTTGATGTTTTTAGTTCTCCTGAATCCAAAAGAAGGTCTTTCTCCCAGCGTAGTTTTTAATGTGGGGTCCATCATTAGTATATCCCAATGTTTATTTATTATGTTTAAGATTTGAGGAGTTTGTGCAGTATTGGTCATGATCAATCTAGGTGTATTTGAGCCACTCTTAGTTCTTTTAGACAATAGGTTTTGTCTCAGTGTATGCAAGGCTCTATGTTTGGCTCTTTTAATTGATCTCTTACTATACCCTCTTTTGGTTAATCTTTTTTCCAATTCTGCAGCTCTCACTTTGTATACATGGTCTTCTGAACAGTTTTGATGAAGCCTTAAAAATGTGCCTGTTGGTAGACCTCTCATTGTGCCAGGAGCCTGTGCACTCGTACTGTGCAATAAACTATTTGTAGCTGTTGGTTTTCTGTATAGATCTGTACTGTACTTTTACTGATTGTTATATCCAGGAAATTGATCTTGGTTAAACTTGCTTTGTGTGTCAATTTAATATTAAGTGGGTTCTGGTTTAAATGAGCAAGAAATTGTTGTAACTCAGAATGTGTACCTTCCCAAATGAAGATGTCATCAATGAAACAAATCCATAAGGGTATATGGTCAGTATAGTTTTGATTATTTTCTGTAAAAACAAATTCAGTCTCCCACCACCCGAGGAATAAGTTGGCATATGTTGGCGCGCATGTTGTGCCCATGGCTGTACCTTGTGTTTGAAGGCAAAATTGTCCATCAAACACAAAGAAATTGTAATTAAGTACAAATTCTAGTAATTTTAAAACAAAATGTTCATGTTCTCCATTTTCCTCTGAGATTCTGTCCAAGAAGTACTTGATGGCCTGTAAGCCTTGTTTATGGTTTATGGAGGTGTATAGGGATTCCACGTCTGTGGTAACCAGCCAGGTGGATTCATTAAGGCTTAAATGCTCTAATCTCTGTAAGACCTCCATAGTGTCTTGGACATAGGATGGGAGCTCTTGCACATATTGGTGCAATCTGTGATCAATATATTCACTTGCCATTTCACTTAAACATCCTATCCCAGACACTATGGGTCTACCTGGTGGGATTTCTTTATTTTTGTGAATCTTGGGTAACATGTAAAATGTTGCTACTTTTGGTTTGTCTACAGTCAAGAATTTTCTCTCCTTAGCTGTAATAATCCCTTCCATTAAGGCTCTATTAATCAGATTGTTATAGATTTTCATATAGCCTTCCATGGGATTATGTAGTAGTTTAGTGTAGCAAGATTTGTCTTTCAGTTGTTTAGAGGCCTCTTTTAGATACATATCAATCGGCCAAATTGCAATGTTACCCACCCTTATCGGAGCCCCTTATCACCACCTCATCCCATGTCCTCATATCTTGGACCTCTAAATGTTCCTTTTATGTCAAATTATGTTTTTTCTGAGATATTTTCAGAGAGGTAATATCCTGACATACTAGGTCCCTGAAGATTTTGATCTGTGGAGCATTTGTATTCTTAGGTACAAAGGTGGATTATTATTTAGTTTGTCTCTCCATCTGCCTGGTGTTTGGGATTCTGATTCAGTCAATAAATATTCTAAGTCTCTTAGAAGCACTAGTTCTTCTTCTGACCAGCCTTCTTCATTCAGATTCTGAGAGAAATGTTTTTTTAACAATAACTTTCTTATGTATAGCTGCACATCCTTAAAAAATTTCGAATTTGTCAACATCACTTGATGGAGAAAAAGATAATCCTTTGGATAACACAGAAATATAGTCTTGTGTTAGTGGCAATTTAGACAGTTTTATCATTCTTAATGATTCAATTGAATCTGTGAATAGGGACTCTGTTCCCTCCTCGGTGGTCTCCATGGTCCCTGATGGTCTCACCTGGCTGGTTACCACAGATGTGAAATCCCTATACACCTCCATAAACCATAAACAAGGCTTACAGGCCATCAAGTACTTCTTGGACAGAAACTCAGAGGAAAATGGAGAACATGACCATTTTGTTTTAAAATTACTAGAATTAGTACTCAATTACAATTTCTTTGTGTTTTATGGACAATTTGTCCTTCAAACACAAGGTACAGTCATGGGCACCACATGCGTGCCAACATATGCCAACTTATTTTTCGGGTGGTGGGAGACTGAATTTGTTTTTACAGAAAATAATCAAAACTATACTTCCTATATACCCTTATGGATTTGTTTCATTGACGACATCTTCTTTTGGGAAGGTACACATTCTGAGTTACAACAATTTCTTGTTCATTTAAACCAGAACCCACTTAATATTAAATTGACACACAAAGCAAGTTTAACCAAGATCAATTTCCTGGATATAACAATCAGTAAAAATACAGTACATATCTATACAGAAAACCAACAGCTACTAATAGTTTATTGCACAGTACAAGTGCACATGCTCCTGGCGTGATAAGGGGTCTACCAACAGGCACATTTTTAAGACTTATCATGTATACAAAGTGAGAGCTGCAGAATTGGAAAAAAGATTAACCAAAAGAGGGTATAGTAAGTGATCCATTAAAAGAGCCAAACATAGAGCCTTGCATACAGCGAGACAAAATGTATTGTCTAAAAGAACTAAGAGTGGCTCAAATACACATAGATTGACCATGACCTATACTGCACAAACTTCTCAAATCTTAAACATAATAAATAAACATTGGGATATACTAATGATGGACCCCACATTAAAAACTACGCTGGGAGAAAGACCTTCTTTTGGATTCAGGAGAACTATAAACATCAAGGATATTGTAGCAAGTAGCCACTTTAGGAGGAAGAAACCCATTTCTGCTTTTAATTCAGGAGCACACAATTGTGGCAATTGTAGTACTTGCAAGCAGTGGCATCACTAGGGGGTGCGAGGGGTGTTGGCCGCACCCGGGTGATACCCTCCAGAATTATTTTTTTTAAATATATTATTTTTTATTATTATTTTATTTAAATTCAAATAAATACAATGCATAGATTTTTTTTATTAGAGGGGCCAGCATTTGTGAACATTAGTGAGACTGGGGAAGTTGTAGACACTTAATTTTGTTTTGTGTCTGTGTCTGAGTGTTTTTGTGTGTGTGTCTGAGTGTCTTTCCGAGTGTTTGTGTGTGCATCTGAGTGTGTTTTTAAGTGTGTCTGAGTGTTTGAATTTGTGTGTGCCTGTGTTTTTGTGTGTCTGCTTTCTGAGGGGAGGGGGGGTGACACCATAACTTACCGCACAGGGTGACACCAACCCTAGTGACGCCACTGCTTGCAAGTACATGCGCAATACAGAAACAATCAGAGATAAATTTGGTAAAAATCACAAAATAAAACGCTATATAAGCTGCAATACAGAAAGCGTTATATATGTACTTTTATGTACTTGCAATTTATTTTATGTTGGGATGACATCAAGAAAACTCTGTTTAAGACTTATGGAGCATCTCAGAAACATAAAAAAATGCTTCCAAAGACAGAGAAGAACATAAAACACTGACTAGTGTAGCTGCACATTTTCTAAAATTTCACAATTTGAATCAGAATGATTTACAATGCTGGGGGATCGAAAAAGTCAATCTTGGTATGAGAGGAGGGAATTTGGAGTTAGCACTATTAAAATCTGAAAGTTGTTGGATATACTTATTAAATTCAGTCCAACCTTGGGGATTGAATGAACAAAATAATTATTATGTCTATCTATAGTATTCTAATAGATATTAAATCAGATTTACTTGGATATATTACATATACAGCAATTATCTAGTATTCAATAATATACACTTCAAGTATTAAACCAATGGTGTAAATGATTGTATGATCTTGTATTTACCAGAAGGACCAGATTCACTTCATATATTTGGGTTCAAGATGACCAGTGGATGATTTGATCTTATCAATATTTCTGAATACAATTCTCATGGTGACCTATGAATCTGGGAAGCCCCTAGAACGCAGAGACTCAGCTCTAACACAGCACTATTGCAGTGTCATTCTATTTTTGTTTACAACATTATTTTGTGTTCACGTAGCACATTTAGTTTGTCTCATTGTACATTTTGTATTTTAGAGTTTATTCACAATAGACACCAAGAGGCCCATTTATCAAGCACCGTATGGAGCTTGTGGGCCCGTGTTTCTGGCGAGTCTGCTGCTCCATAACCCTGTGCACCTGCTCTGATGAGGCGTACAGGAATCGCCACAATTCAATCGCCACGATCGGGTTGATTGACACCTCCCTGCTGGCGGCCCATTGGCCGCGATTCTGCAGGTGGCGGCGTTGCACCAGCAGCTCTTGTAAGCTGCTGGTGCAATGCTGAATACAGAGAGCGTATTGCTCTCCACATTCAGGGAGGTCTTGTGGACCTGATCCGCACTGTCGGATCAGGTCCGACAGACATTTGATAATTCGGCCTCTTACACTGTATCTCAATATATACACTAGTCACTTGGTGGTGTTTTTGACAGACCTATAATATTGGATTGATTGTAACATATTAGCACTTGGTTCAGTAAGAATATATGTCACACATTCTTGTAGTAATCACGGACAATTTTGTTAATTAAATTGTACTTTTGTTAATATTTCACTTTTTAGGGTGTTAATAGGGAAACACATTCAGCACCCAAGACTATGGATAATCCATTATCATAACATTATTTACATCACATTCACAGCTGATCACTTCACAAATTTTGTCTCAGTAATTAATATGGGAATAGTACAGTACACCTATGAAATTGGTATATAGTATGGAACCTTCAATATGCCACATCCAGCACAGTCAATTACATTCTACACAAGTGTATATAATTCTGATAGAGTATTACATGATAACGTACGAGCCCCAGATAGATACTTACTGTATTATTGTAAAAATCGGATTGACCAGAGTTCTTCTGCTTATGATTTCCTAATCTGTAACTAATATATTTAACACACAAATTATGTATACAATAGTATAACATATGACTGATGCGAGTTGATATATTTTCACAATAACTCCTTTTACTCTCTTTTTCTTCTTCAATAAGATTATTGACCTGCTGTCATTCTGAGGACATAATTGAATATAACCAATCAGAATCTTGTTAGGGCGGAACTTCCGGGAACCAGGTTTTAAATCCCTCAAGAACCGGTGGCTTGCCACCTTTGATAAAGCCTGGGGGCGAAACGCGTCAGGGGTGAGCTGAGAGCATGTTGACGCTCATGTTATTTTAATTGCCAGACACTGGTTTCTTTATGTTGCTTGCATTTAAGCTGCTGTATTTAACTATATTGTACAGTCTGGGTTGTGCCAGACTTAAATAGTGCATCCTGTCATCACGGAGCAATCCTACCTGCTGTTTACTAGTGGATTAGCACAGTACGCTCACACTGTTACCAGACTCGGATATAGTTTCTCCTCCAATTCGGAGGTAAAGGGGGTCAGAAATATGGTTGACTATATTATGAATATTGAATATATGTGCATTAATACATTTACAAGATAGCCACATATATATTCTCTCAGCCCAAACTTGATTAAGGAACTAGTGGAAGAGGGTTACTATTATATACACACAGCAGCAGGTGGGATATTATGTTAATAGCAATTCAGTGGCAATATATAGAGCGTACACACTTAAATCTCACTGCTGAAAAAAGTTATAAAGCGCAACTATTTGATACAAACTGCTACATTTTTTATTGTTCAACACTAGTCACACACATCAGTGTGCGCAAAGGATATTTATGTGCATCAATAGTGTAATACAATATAACATATATTGCGTTTATTAACTACAGCAAGGTACATAGTACCAAAACACTTAAAGGGACAGAAACCTAATTACTTTAGTCTCAATGTATAGTATCTCTAAGAGTTCTTGTTACATGAAAGCTCTAACAGTCTACATCAAGCTGATTTAGAATATTACTGGGCAAATATACACAGTCAGAAAGCAGAATATGAAAAATATACAACAAATAATTAATTCTGACTGAATACTATCTGTATCATAGAACTCTATGATGAATAATCTATAATAACTTTGATATATAATTTACTATGCTATACCATTTATACGTGATTGTGGAACCAATAGGTATTCAATTCATTATTATAATACAATATTAGACCTTAGGTGTGTAGATCACGCCACAAATTAAGTTATTTAAGTCTTAATTTATATTGAATTCCCTACTTGGGTCTCCTATCACTAAGCGGTACATGAGTATTCTGATTGGCCAGAGATTATTACATAGTGAGCGAGTGAACTAATAATATTGTTGAATCCTGGATTGTTTAGAACCTGAGTTATCTATGGTAAATCTTAACCCACATGACAGGGTTCAACCTGTATGATTTTCCCTAGGTGTTATTGTAATACACTGAGTACTTCATGGACTCAATAGTGACACACAGCACATTCCCAATTACATTGAGTATATTACAGTGGTGGATATATAAACCCATACCGGGTGATCTATTATTTTTTGCTTTTGAGCTTCTTTACAACTAGTATTGAGGGGCATAAACTATTAAAGTTACCAATAGGCCTGACATATTTACATATTATCCTCCTGATCATAACTGTTCTCAAACAGTCTTAACCAGTGTTTGAGACATTTTTATTGTTTTGTGTTATTTTATTTTTAGCTATTGTTAATAAAAGTTATATTTTAAAACCTGTTTGGATTTATACTGCCCAATAATCAGGGCCTAGAGTGCTATATGTGCATACTTGGTGGGGGTAGGCACGCTGTCTCTTTGTGCAATCCCTCTTTGTGTTCATATTATATATAGATGCACTAGCACCATTTACTCTCTATATCTGGGAAACTAATTACATAAAATACCTACTTATCTATTGACAATAGAGGAAAAGCCCATTTAGTGAAATTGTTCTTGTGTTGTGTCACAAGTTATGAACCTGTTCGCCTGCTCTGAGGCCTATGGAGTTTGATGCCCTGTGTTTCTGGCGAGCCTTCAGGCTCACCAGAAACACAAGTTATTGACCTGTCCGCCTGCTCTGAGGCCGCGAACAGACATCGCCAGAAATCAACCCGAATACAATTGGGTTTATTGACACCCCCTGCTAGCGGCCGATTAGTCGCAAATCTGCAGGGGGCGGCATTGCACCAGCAGTTCACAAGAACTGCTGGTTCAATGATAAATGCCGACAGTGTATGCTGTCTGCATTTATCGATGTGCAGCGATGTGCAGCAGACATGATACGCTACTTCGTATCATGTCCGCTTGCACATTGTTAAATATGCCCCAATGAGTCAAGTGCACAAAATAAAAGAAAGAGGGGGTAACAAGAGTTTGGGTAGGTCAAATGAGACCAAAGAGAAAGTTCAGGAAAGTACAGGAAAAGAACAGCTTTAAATGAATTTGTGTCATAAAGAGCAGAGGGGCCACACATTTATATGTGCTAAAAACATTTTTTTTAAAATGCCCTTAAAGATTCCAATGTAATGTTTTCTAACCCAGAGATTTACATTACGTTTCTTCTTTAGGTAGTTATTATCCAAGTTTATTTAGAATGGCCTACCAGCTTGGCTAGATGTGCAAGTTAGTTCTAGTTCTCATGCACCTGCTGATTTAAAAAAGTAGTATATGATCTGGGGGGCGGAGCCAACTGCCGAAGCAGCAAGATGCATCTTTCTAGAGCTCCTGATGTTTGTCTAAATATCTCATTATATTGAGCAAATTGAGGAATCATATGCTAAGTTCTATTTTTCATTAAGCTCTGGAGTGTAGAACAAACGTTTCAATGATACTGAAAACATACTGATAGACACCACATCGCCACAAGAATCTTTTTGGCCTGCTATAATATCTGAATGGGGCAAACCACCATCTTAAAGAACAACTGCGCACTCTTGCTCATATTGGAGACTTAGCCGTATACTACACTATGGAGAGGCACTTTATAGCTATGTTACACAACTTGATGTCCACTTTGGATGCTCATCAGTGCGAACTCGTTACAGTGCTTGGAGCAGCTATGAACCAGAACCGACAGCAAGTAAGGCTGTGGACACTACTAGAGGATGTATACCGGATGCACCACATGTGAGTTGCCATATATCTCAATACCCAGAGAACTCGCACAGTGCAGTTAGACGACGTCCTGAGCCCCATAGAGCATAAATTAACGGAACGCTGCAACCAACTAAGCTCCCTGTAGCCCTCTACCGCTAAAGAAGAAGAGACAAGTCCTCAGCAGTGAGAAGCTGGGACTCTAGTCTCAATGTTTATGCACACTGGTAATAACCTAACGGACTCACCAGCATGGCCGTGGTCGGATCCTGTAAGAATTTTGATACCGGAGCTGGATCCCCTTCCTGACAGCTCTTGTGTTGAGTCAAAGTTGCTCATTGATGCTCTGTTTATAGATTGCGAGGCTTTTCTAAATGCCATCCCTGGGAGGGCTGTGGATGGTTCTCCCCCTGAGGTCAGACAGCCATTATGGCACTGCCGGCGACAAGCTGGATATGAGCACTACTCCTCTCGCAAGTTGGTGGGCATTGGATGAAGCAGAGGGACACATTACAGTAAATGAGAGACTTTAGTTCTCAAAATATTGAAGTACTCTATCTTCCACCTACAACGTTATGTTTTTGTTGTTATGTTTTTCTCTCATAAGTTCCCTGTTATATCTTTGGCTTGACGTTTGCTAGCCTATTTATGATCAAGACTTTACATTTAGGTTCTTCTAACTTTACATATGCTCTTCCTGTGTATTTTTTGGATGTTTTTGTCACTGTACACAGTTCATAGCCATTTAATAATGCTCGGGAGACCTAGATTTGCACAATAGAACTGTCTCTTTTCATAACAGCTATCCCCTAGTATGTTAATCCGAAAAGCTGTTATCACACTACTTTTTTTTATTTTTTCCTTTTTTTATTTTTTTATTATTATATCATTCCTGGTACACTAGTGGAGGACGTATTTCATACCTGCCTACTTTTAAACCCTTAACATTGTTTGCATGTTACAAGAAGGGAGACCCTCCTTGAATGCTATAGTGTGGTATGTTTTCCACTCGTGTACAATCTACTGCAGGTTCCTACTAATTATAAAAAGCTAGCACTTTTTAATATGTATTACAATAACACCGCTGTTCAATTACATATACTCTTTTAGTCCTCTAGAGTGTTATTTTCTCTCACTGGGGATAATAGCTATGTTAATTGACCGTGAAACGTCAGCCCTATCATAATAGCCTAGTTTGGATTCCGCATGAGTCTATTCTATAGCACTAGAATATATTTAGCTGTCTGATGTACCCTATATTCCCATATATACCTGCTGGAAACTCAGTAGCGCAATCCTGTCTATACAAACTTACATTTGATATAGGGTCTAGTGACACATCCCCACATCTCTCATTTACATTATTAAGTTAAATTCCTGAGCATATTGTACTCTTTTATTGAACCACTACTATATAGATTCCTCATGTTTCTCCTTTTTTTTAATGTTGCTCTCATGAACCTATGTTGATAAGTATGTGTTCCTAAGTTTTATCTCTATATCTATCTGTGACAGGCTTAGTTGTGTATCTATATATGTTTCAGAGAAAGCAGACTAAGTGCTGATTATTACCTTACATATGTGTATATATGTGTATATGTATATGTGTGCCGGTGCGTATATGTGTATTTATTTTCTCTAACTGGATCAGTTCTAATTCTCATCCAAATATTACGATCAGTCCACCTACTGCAGTAGTGGTTGATAGTACTTACTAATAAGGCCTGTGCTTATTTCACTTACATATAGTTCTACAAATTATCTAGCACGTCTAATATTCAGCTGGCTGTTTTATTAGTTGTCACATGGCCTCCTGATTATATATAATTAGAAATCTGGTATAAGATAGATCATTAGATTACTGGAGTCTTACACATTGCATCTTGTACTAAGGGCCGCTTATGTAGCCATTTAGTTACTTTATACTTGACACTTTGACGTTGTATGCAGAGTATATGTCAGGTTATTAGTTAAGAGGGCATGCTAGTTACTAACGCTCACTGACATTTACTATCTCCAGGCTGAAAGCTGTATTGTCTACTCACTATTTGCTGAATGGCCCTAGCTGTGCTAATCTTATTTACAGGAAAAAGGATAACCTTGCACACAGCTACAACATCATATATATGCATATGTGTATTACTGTTTATTCTACCTAGTTTGGTTTTACCACCGAATCATCTAAAAATTTTGCATAGCTTACCTGAGGTAGGTCTGATTTATAATATAAAAAGGAAAACAATATACAGAGGTGCAAGATGGAAAAAAACACACAATATTCTGTACAAATGAACTAAGAACTGATACTCTCCTTTAGGTCAGACCGCAGCCTTCTTGCAGTCTCTCCCTTGTGACTGTGTATAGATAGATAGTAGTAGTAGATGGCGCTGGTCTATTGAGTGATTTTCTCTAGTAAGTGAACAGAAAAAAGGCTTGATGCTTATATTGAAGCCAATTAATATGGCTGCAGTATACTCACTCCATAAGATGAATCTTTACAGCTGAAAGGGAACGTAGCGTCAGATGGCAAGAGTCCACAGGTTCCTGGAGTCAAATACTGAATTTTCAGGTTTATCCAAAAGTGGACTATAAATGAATAGAGACCCAAATGACAAAAGTATCCAGTGTATAATTGAAAAAATTTAGTAACTTACTCCATAAATAAGGAGATTCCAGCTCAGCACAGCAAAACAAGATCTTGACAATCTTTCGACAAAGGATAAAAGTTTTTATTTGCTCAACGCGTTTCAACGTATTACACGTCTTTATCAAGAGCATACATTAAAACAAGTAAAACAGGTAAGTAAAACCAATAAAATAGGTAAATATAAGTTGTACACGCTACTTGGCCTATCCTACGATGTCAGGCTTCATTGCATCTTACATAGGTATGAACTACTTATTGCTAAATTTATATATAACATGTCCTCCTAGTGCTTCTATTGTGAAAGAAAACAACACATTTCTCAGTTTTTCACCTTTACTCATAGTATAAATGGGAGACAACCTTTCTTGTATTTTATATTGAAAGCTCAGAGGCCAGAGAGCGCTTACTAGTTTGATATCCTGACTGGCTCCGCCCTCCCACCTTCCCACTTACCTTATTTAGAGTGGCTCTCGCCCGCTGTATCCCCCTCCCCCAAAAAATCATTAAGCCAACCCCCCCTTGCTCTAATTCTATTCAAATAGATATCCTAATCTTTATTTTCTATGACAATGTGGGGCCCAGTATTATTTTTCTATGATATTATACTACTAAACTGAAGTCTCACTGTAGAGTGTCCAAATCCCCTGCTACCACTTTAGATAAATTAGCTTATAATATTTATTTTACATATCTTTCTGGCCTAAGTTGGCCTCATTGCTCCTTCATTTCTCTAGTCACATGTTGCCTCATCACTTTGATAATAACTGCCTATACATACTTCTTTTTAATCTCACAATTGTATTGTACTATAGGTAGGCATAACTTGTATTAGTGGACCTGCCAATATTTCTGTAATAGTACTGTATGCCTTTTTATCTGTCATTGTTTTAGGATGCATTCCTTATGTTGTATTTGTTTATGACTTCAATAAAAATTGAAAATTAAAATAAAAAATTGATTTAAAAGAAAAAAAAAAGTAGTATATGATCTGCAATATAGCTCCACTATACTTATCTAGTTCATAATGTATTTTTCCCTTTTCTGAAACTCATGTATTGCTTTTAAGGGCTAGATTACAAGCAGCATGCTAACAGTTACACGCGAGCCAAAAGGGTTTTATCGTGCCTGTTTGAATGCCCTGGTTTTATTGATCATTCTATTAGTTAAAAGTAAACTTTCTCTTGAGTGCAATTGAAGTTAATGTGGGTCAGGATACTGAGTCCTCTGGTTAAAGGGACAGTCAACACCAGCATTTTTATTGTTTAAAAAGAAAGATAATCCCATTATTATCCATTCCCCAGTATTGCATAACCAACACTGTTATATAAATACACTTTTTACCTCTGTGATTACCTTGTATCTATGCCTCTGCAAACTGCCCCCTTATTTCAGTTCTTTTGACAGACTTGCATTTTAGCCAATCAGAGCTCACTCCTGGATAACTTCACGTGCATGACCTAAATGTTATCTATATGAAACACATGAACTAATGCCCTCTAGTGGTCAAAATGCTTTCAGATTAGAGGCAGTCTTCAAGGTCTAAGAAATTAGCATATGAAACTCCTAGGTTTAGCTTTCAACTAAGAATACCAAGAGAACAAAGCAAATTTGGTGATAAAAGTAAATTGGAAAGTTGTTTAAAATTACATTCCCTATTTAAATCATGAAAGGTTTTTTTTGGACTTGACTATCCCTTTAACTATTTCATGAGGAAAAAAGTGTCACAAAACTCATACAAAATGCATTACAGAGTATAGTTAAACTCAGAATAACACTATTTAATAAAAAAAAATATTTAATAGAAAATATTGCACAAAAAAGTTATAAGGACTCAAAAATATGAGGTCTCAGGTGTTAAAAAAAAGGCAGGTAAAGTGCTGTAACATAGGGATACATACCTATACAAATCTAAAGATGTATATGTATTTATGTATTTGTATATGTATATGTATTTACAGGCATAAATGCACATATAAACACATAAATACATATTTATACATATATAGACATATATTGGAGCCCTTTGCAGTTAAAGGGACATTCCAGCCAAAACTGGAATCCACATGGATGCCTTTCAGTTTTGAATAGAAGCATTTTTATAATATACAGTAGCTGCAAAAATGCTTCTAATAAAAGCTATAGCTGTATCAAAAGTGTATTTAAGTATGCACCGTGCACCAGAATTTTAAACACTAAGGTGCTTGTACCATCTGGTAATGGCTCAATTTGTTAATTGCTGAAATGATACTAGCCCCACTGGTGCTTTGAGCAACTGGAGTATATAAAATGCTGGTGCACTGAGAATACCTAGCTATACTTCACATGCACGTGCAGAGAAAATTGCACTAAACACTAAAACAGCAATAACATATACTATTTTTTGCCAGTACATGTACAGTGTATATTGCAAATGTTTCTACCCAAAGATTTAATTCATCCATGTGCATTTTAATTTTGACTGGAAAATCATATTTATGCAATATTAATGTGTGTATTCAACTGTAAATATTTGTCATTCCAATGTTCTGCACATAGCAGAATATGGTCTATGAATTTATAAGTAGATATTCCTATATATGTATTTGTATATATCTATACCTGTATATAAACATATATATATATATATATATATATATATATATATATATATATATATATATATATATATATATATATATATATATATATATATAGCTAGATTACTAGTGGAGCACAATATTTGTGCTCCACTCAGTAATACCAGTGCACGCAAATATAAAGTAAAAGCACAAGTAAAGTACAATGCAAACGCGACCTTGCGTTCACATTGCATGGAAGCTTTGCGCTCACGAGAGCATGCTTCCAATGGGAGCATCGTTCTGATGCCGATAGACAAGGCACAGAACCTAGCACACAGAAGGGGGTAAGTTGCACAGCATATTTAAAATATATATGTTTCTGAATATATACATATATATTTATGTGTTTATATGTGCATATACACATATTAACACAAAACTATATACTGTATGTGTATTTAATTAATGCAGACTATCAATTTGACTGTCTGCAATTACATTGGCTTATTTTTTCTATGTATGTATGTATTTATTTATTTGGGGTGTATTAGCTACTGCAACATTATGTGTGGTTGGTTTGACTATCTACAGATTTAAAAAAAAAAAAATGTAGTGACATGTTTACAGCAGCCATGAATTTATCAACAGAAATGTGAAAGTAAAAAAAATAAAAAATAAAAAAACAACACTATAATATTATAAAAAAAATTAAAATATTAAAAAAAGTAATCTTATGGTGCACACAAGCAGAATCCTGGTACCAAAAGGTTAAATGTTCTTTAAAAAATCTGACATTTCAAAGCTTTTCTTTCAAGTTATTGTTACAAAATGACTGTGTTTATAGAGACCTATTGTGTGGCATTTGATGGAAGACTCCCGGGCATTTAAGTGATCCCTTTCATGTAACCAGGTCTTTAAGGAAAGCCATAAAGGTTATTTATGCGAGTACCTGAATATTAAATTGCTATCTTTTGTGTGTTTAGTGCCTCAGCCATTAGGCTATTATGCCCCTTGAATGTTGAGTGATTTCCTACTGCTCTATTTCTCAGTAGCCTTAATTGGTTGTTCTAACCCTAGGCTGATGTCTTCTCTGGTATAATATATAGCTTTTTGTTTGATTCTAAATTTTTCCTGTAACAACATCTGAATATGATTTATATTCAGAGTAGTCTAACATGTTACCATTTCAGTACATAGATATGACTTGTAAGCTTTCACATACAAGAATATATGTATAACCGTGAATTAACTATTTTTTAGTTGTAATAATTTGATAGCACCTATCTCTTCTTTTATATTGAAAGGCAAATCTCATTTTTAATGTACATACTTTTGCTTCATACAAATCTTGTTCTAGACTCTGGGCTTGATTTATCAAGTCTCGAGCGGACATCGCTAAATGCAGACAGCATACGCACACGCATTTCACCAGGGGCTGTCAAATATCCCGATCATATCAGATCAGGATAAATTCTTAACCACTAAAAGGTGGTTAAGGAGCAGCGGTCTTAGGGGCCTCTGCTGCTTGAAAAATGGAGCCCTTTGAGTTAAATTGTGTGAATATGTTTAAATTGCTGCATTTTATGTTGAAGTTTAAACAAACAATAAAATTGTTTGTTAAAAAAGTAATTTTTGTCTATAGCTATGTAAAAAAATCACTGTTGCTCATCCTATCAACAGTAAATGATTTGTAGACCAATGAATTCTCCTGATCGGTTAACTCAATGGGGCATATTTATCAAAGTGTGAGTGGACATGATATAATGTAGCATATTCATGTACGCTGCACATCGATAAATGCTGACAGCATACATTGTCGGCATTTATCATTGCACAAGCAGTTCAACAGAACTGCATGTGCAATACCGCCCCCTGCAGATTTGCGGCAAATCGGCCGCTAGCAGGGGGTTACAATCAACCCAATTGTATTTGATCGGGTTGATTTCAGTCTGCCGCCTCAGAGCAGGTGGACAAGTTATGGCTCGCCAGAAACAAGGGGCATCAAACTTCATTCAGAGCTTGATAATTTGGCCCCAATATATCAATCCAGCTGGGAAAGGATTAACAAATTCTATAAATGTTTTGTCCAATCTATGCTCCACACACATTTGAAACTACTATTTTTGCTCTTTCAAAGCTAATGAAATTTTTTTATAGATTGATCTAGGTAGTGCATATGCATGAAAACATAAACTATAATGATATATGCTGTTTAGAAACGTTGATACCTATAATGAAGAGTGGTTATAGAAGCAAATATTTTTTGCTTCTATAACCTCTATATTATATATATATCTATATATATATATATATACAGTATATATATATATATATATATATATATATATATATATACAGTATATGTCATGATCCGATCATTGCTGTGTCGCCGCGGCTCCCGGATCTCTCTCTGTATCACTGCGTCATGTTGCCTAGCAACATTCAATTCCTTGTTTGGTCTACAGTATAGCAAATTTAAGCTGCCTTTTACACACATATCAAAATAAGTGGAAATATATAGGTAATACGAGAAAATACATTAAGTCAACATGATACCATTGTTGGCAAATGCTCCCACCCACAATTTTGACATAGACATATAGACAATCCAGCACTCAGTAGATAAAAGGCAAATTGGGATGGTTAGTTAGAGCATTTGGCCTAATGGTAATAGGGCAAGGATTGTACCAAGGTCAATTCCCCCCAGGTACCAAACTTACAGCCACACATATTGGGCAATATTACAAGAGACATGCTAAAATAAATTCCCAATCACGTGTTAACTGCACTCAAAGTTAAAAAAATGAGCACGGCCAAAAATAAAGCATCTGAAATACCAAGTGAGTTAAAAAAATGAACTAACAGAGTGGTAACTGTCTGATAGTAACAAATTGCAATTCAGTAAAATCTCACTGTATAATAAGGGTGGAACATGAAAATAAAAGAAGGTATGGTAACTGTAAAATACACTATCAAGAAATCTTAGTCTATAATCAATATGTATGTCAGAACAAAATATATGATGGATGTTTTGTATAACAAAAACAAAAGCAATGAGTCACTAAGCCTTAGGCACAAAAACAGACCATAATAAATAGCAGTAGGAGAAGTAAAATATAAACAGGATTTTATGCCCCATATTACAAAGAAAAAAAAAATCAATGACCTCTCAAAAGATAATTCAGATTCAGACAATGAATGGCATCAGGAAAAATAATTCTAACACCTACCATAATTAACTAGTCCAAATTCCTAAAAAATCTATTAGAATATTGCAGTATGTAGCATACCTTTGTACTAAACTACACATCTGAAACTTGGAGAAGAGGGGAAATTTCTGAATGTGTGTTATTTTTTTCATATATCATATGTATGTGTGCTTGTGTGTGTATGTGTGCGTGAGTGTATATATAGGGAAATTTAGTAAACGTATCTCTCCTTACTGCCAACATTTAACATTGTGCAAGCACTAGCTTGTACTGCCCCTCGTCTGCTTTTGCACAACAACCAATTGCATGAAAGTGAGGCTTGTCAGTCACCCAAAATCACTCAGGATGACTTAACTCCACCATCAAAAAGCTGCTTAAGACAGCTGTTTCATAAAGGGGCAGTAAGTATTCTTGATAAAATGTTGAATTATGCATTATTAAAAAAAATATGGAATGCAATTTCATTGGTTATTTTGCCTGCTTTTCCTGTAATTTAACTTGGTTAACTGAAGTGTTTCCACTAATCCCTATAGAAGATGGAGTGAATTATGTGGAATACAGACTCACCCATGTCATTCCTACATCCTTCACAGTGGTTTGGTGATATGTGCAGGTAGTTGTTTATATATGTCCCTAATTGGGCACAGCAAAGGACGCAAGATTCAATAACATTGAAGAAGCATTTTAAGGGATGTGTACTGGCCCTGAAAAATAATGCACAGTTTGCTATTAAAATATTCATTTTGTATGTAGATATTTTGTAATAATTTTGGATGCATCAATAAGAAAAATTACTTTACTGTCTCTTTAATTTATAATTGAAGTCTTGCTTGCAAAGCAGCACATGCACCCCCACTCCCTTATCATTCCAGATTCGGTAGGTGATTGGCTGTATCCCCATTACAATCAATTAGAATAGCTGTTTGAAAAGTTATTACCAATGTTCAAATTACTTTTGTTTAATTTCTGAAGCCATTCTAATCCTTTGGAAGCACCTCTGTATGGATTATTAAAACCTACTAATATATGTATGCAATGTCAAAGGGAAAAGGAAAACAATCGCCTAGATTAAGAGTTTTGCGCTAAACAGAGTGTGAAAATAACGCCAAAAAGTTGGTTATTGCACTCTCCATAGTGCTGACATTACGAGTTACTGAAAAGTCTCTTTCTGCTGTGCATTATGGTGTGTTAAGCTCCATACCACACAAAAGCTGAGGGCTAATTTGACATGCTTGTGCACGCTTTCTCCCATAGACATCAATGGGGAGAGAGTGATAGAAAAAAACCTAACACCTGAAGTGTGGAATGGCGATCGCTATAATGCAACCCCATTGATATCTATGGGGGAAAGAAAGTTAAGTTTAAACGCCCTAACATAAATCCATATGCTTAACACCCCTAATCCGCCGCCCCCGACATCGCCGACACTAATAAAAGTTATTAACCCTTAATCCTCCGCCCCCGACATCGTCGACACTAATAAAAGTAATTAACCCCTAATCCGCCGCCCCCGACCTCGCTGTCACTAATAAAAGTTTGTAACTCCTAATCCGCTGCTCCCCGACATTGCCAACACTATAATAAAGTTATTAACCTCTAAACCTCCGGCCTCCCACATCGCCACCACTAAAAAACCTATTGACCTCTAAACCTCTGGCATCCCACATAGCAAAACACTAAATTAAACTATTAACACTATTAACCTAACATCCCCCTAACTTTAAATTAAAATTACAATATAACTATATTTAAATAAATAAACACTTACCTTAGAAATAATAATAAACCTAATATTAAACTATAAATTAACCTTACCTTACTATTCTACTAAAATTTAAAAAAAAATTCCAATTAAAAATCCTAAATTACAAATTTTAAAAAAACTAATCCTAAGAAAAAAATAAAAAAATCTAACATTACAAAAAAATAAACACTAAAATTTGAAAAAAAACAAAAAACACTAAGATTACAAAAAATAATAAATGAAATTATAAAAAAAACAATTACACCTAATCTAATAGCCCTAAAAAAATAAAAAAGACCACCCCAAAAAAAAAACACCCCCTAACCTCTAACAAACTACCAATAGCGCTTAAAAGGGCCTTTTGTAGGGCATTGCCCTAAGTTAAACAGCTCTTTTACCTGTAAAAAAATACAAAGTCCCCCCAGGAGTAAAACCCACCACCCAACCAACCCCCCAAAATATAAAACCTAACTCTAAAAAAAAAACTAAGCTACCCATTGACCCTAAAGAGGCATTAGTATGGGGAATCCCCCTTAAAAGGGCATTCAGCTCGTTTGCACTGCCCTTAAAAGGGCATTCAACTCTTTTTACAATTTGCCCAAAGCCCTAATCTGAAAATAAACACACACTCAAAAAAAACCCTCAAAAAACTAACACTAACCCCAGAATATCTACTCACAGTTCCTGAAGTCCAGACATCCATCTCGACGGCGAGAAGTCTTCATCCAGGCGGCGAGAAGTCTTCACCAAGGCAAAATATCTTCATCCATCCGGGGACGTCTTCTATCTTCATCCCGGCAGCGCAGAGCGGAGCTATCCTGGAAGCCGATGCCATCCTGGTCATCGCCGCACACTGAAGCTTCAATGCAAGATACCCGTTTCAAAATGGCATACCTTGCATTCCTATTGGCTGATTTGATTCTTCAAATTCAAATAAGCTAATACAAAACAGCCAATAGGATGAGAGCTACCGAAATCCTATTGGCTGTTCAAATCAGATAATAACGAAATCTAATAAACATTATGCACAAAAAAGTTATAACGGCTCAAAGATATGAGATCTCGGGTGTTAGAAAAAAAGACGCCAAAGTACTTTAACATATAGATACATACAGATACATTGCTAAATGTGTATTGGTATGTATAGAGATATGTTTAACTATGTATTTACTGTAAATATTTGACATTCCAATGTTCTGCACATAGTAGAATATATGCTATGTATTTTTAAATAGATATTCCTATATACATCTGTGTATATCTATACCTATATATATTCATCTATATTTATAGGTATAAATATATATTTGTTTAAAAAAGCATCAGATATGTAGAGATATTTATTTATGAATAAATAGAACATATTCCGTTATGTTAAGAACATTGGAATTTAAAATATTCATATTTTCATGTCGGGTTAGCGCAATTGCGATATTACTATAGTATTTGCGCGAGAGAGTAGGTGTTTTTTTGGACTTATTTTTCCCCATCGACTTTTATGGACAAATGCGAAAACACGATCGCAATTTTCTACTTTAAGCACGATTTGTGTTAAAGCTAGAGCAATTGTATATAGAGAGAAAAACAAAAAAGATGTCTGCTCTCACTGCAGGTTAAAAGGACCCTTAACCCAAATTTTATCTTTCATGATTCAGATAGAGCAGGCAATTTTGAGCAACTTTCTAATTTACTCCTATTTTCAATTTTTCTTCATTCTCTTGATATCTTTATTTGAAAAGCAAGAATGTAAGTTTAGAAGCCGGCCCATTTTTGGTTCACAACCTGGGTAGTTCTTGCTGATTGGTGGATAAATGCTGTCTAGGGTTCTGAACCAAAAATTGGCTGGCTCCTTAGCATAGATGCATTCTTTTTCAAATAAAGATAGCAATAAAACAAAGAAAATGTAATAATAGGAGTAAATTAGAAAGTTGCTTAAAATTGCATGCTCTATCTGAATCAGGGTTTAGTATCCCTTTAAACACATTTGAATAGTTTGTAGTTTCAACTAGCAAAAACATCTATTTCAAATAAAAAAGTAAATGGGCAATTTTCCATACATATTATAGTCTGTAGTTGGTATAATTGGATAATTGGTATTAGAAGTATTCTAAAACACATTAAGGGGAACACAATTTTAGAGTACACTGTCTCTTTAGTTAATGGATATATATCTTTATGCATATTTCAAACACATGTACGTATGCTTAGTCCACATTCTTTTCAATTTGATTATTGATAATATCTTATAGAATTATGTAGCTTTAAATAAATATTGCTTTATAATTTTTCTTATACCTCATGTTTGAATGATTTCAAAATGATTATGTACAATTACTATATTTCTGTAATAATTGCTTAAGGTCTTAACCCCCTATTACGTCCTACGTAGTGTAGCATACCTGAATAAAAGACAAACACACCATGTTGGGAGAGAAAGACCGGTCACGGTCACGTTTATTAACATAAACGGATAACTAGTACCTAAGTGTTAACCAATTATCTTAGGCACTTTAACTCTTAATACCAAACTTGGCAACAAGTTCGTAACACTACGTTGGCGGCATCTTACCCTAACCTAGCCCCTTTAAGCAGATGGTCAAGGCCCCTTTCGGTGTTTGCAGCGTGACACCCGGCTGTTCACGCCCAATGGCACTGAGAGAGAGCTGTGATGGTTTAGAGATATTCGGTCTTATCCGCAAGGGAGAGGACCCCCAGGCCAGCGCCTGGCGGGCGTAACCCCTCCCCAATTTAGACCGTCACTCTTCCCTCTCGGTGCCCGCTCCCCAGGGCCCTGACCACCCGCCTGCCAAGGCATACATCCAACCCGGTAAGGTAACCTCTAACAATCGAATTGTGCAACCCTATTGAAAGAGGTGGATGACTATATTAAGAACCCGGGCTTACCAAAGGCTAGCTCAAGTAAACCTACCCCAGCCGGGTTAATTCACCCTACCAAGCCACATCGCCGCCAATCCACAGCTACTCCAAGGATGGGTGGGCGGGAAACTTTCTCCTTGAAGTCTGGAACCGAAAAGAGGCCGGACACCCTGCTGCAGGAACCTATAAAGGTAAGCACAAAAGACCTCCTCCTCGCCTGCAACATTGTAACAAACACACTTCACAATTCTCCAGACTTCAAGTTGGTAATCCCTTAATGCTGTTACAGACCCACTAGAGGGCCCTCCACTCTCATAAGGTCTTAACCCCCTATTACGTCCTACGTAGTGTAGCATACCTGAATAAAAGACAAACACACCATGTTGGGAGAGAAAGACCGGTCACGTTAATTAACATAAACGGATAACTAGTACCTAAGTGTTAACCAATTATCTTAGGCACTTTAACTCTTAATACCAAACTTGGCAACAAGTTCGTAACACTACGTTGGCGGCATCTTACCCTAACCTAGCCCCTTTAAGCAGATGGTCAAGGCCCCTTTCGGTGTTTGCAGCATGACACCCGGCTGTTCACGCCTAATGGCACTGAGAGAGAGCTGTGATGGTTTAGAGATATTCGGTCTTATCCGCAAGGGAGAGGACCCCCAGGCCAGCGCCTGGCGGGCATAACCCCTCCCCAATTTAGACCGTCACTCTTCCCTCTCGGTGCCCGCTCCCCAGGGCCCTGACCACCCGCCACAAGAGCCAAGCGTTCTCTTGCCGCCATTTACAAACCGACAGGCACCTATAAATAGCAAAACCTTACAACTGTACAATTAACTTAAATAACAATTAACAATCAACCACCCTTTTTTTTTTTTTTTTTAACTAAATAACTCGCAACAAAGCGCTCCTAATGTCTTTTAGGAATATGTCCAACCCAACATCCGTCAGGTGAACCCCATCAGGTCAAATAGGTCCTTTTTGTCAGCCGTTATTCCGTCGTGACGAATCACGAAGCCCCCCAGGGCAGTGACCGTTCTCCCCAACTCTCTATTGACCTTCTTGCGCACATTATAAGCCGCCTTCTGGGTCACGATGTGCCTACAATGCAGCCGAGCAACCACATTGGACCACCCGATTTTGACCTCCTTCAACCACGTGTGTACCCACTTAATATCGGCTGTCATCCTTTTAATAAGGTCTAGAGCCGGCAATGACCCCAAGTCATTACCTCCCAGGTGTAGCACTATCACATGGGGCTGCCCCCACCTTTTGTGTGCCTCCTGCAACAATGCTGGCAAATCATCCCAAACAAGACCCCTGCGTCCTAACCACCGGAAGTTGGCCCTGGACGTTTGGAATCCAAGCTGCTGCCCTTCCGGCATCCGCAGGGCCCTGATGGAAGCCCAATGGATAAAGGAGTGGCCTATTATCCAAACTCGAACCGTGTGAGAACTTCCCAATGTACCTGGTGAAAACAGACGATACCCTATTAGCTGGTCACGCTCTGACCCCTAACACAAACACCCACAGTTAACTCCAATTTCAGCCCGCGTCCCTCCCCAAAAAACCACACAACCCGTGAAGCTTGGGGTACCCCTTCCGAGAACCCTACCCGTACCTCTAGGGGTCACGCTCAGCATCCGCCTCAGCAATGCGTTCCCGGTGTGGGCCTAACATATACTTTGAACTGCGCTGACTTCCACCTCCCCAGTCTCTTTATTTCCGCCTGGGAGTCGCCCTTCTCAGCCGCACTAGTCGCGGCCCCAATCCTGAACGAATGGGCAGCAATCCTCTTTGGATCCAGGCCCGCGACCACCGCTGTTTTCGCGAGCACTCTTCGAAACTGAAATATCGACAGCGCTGACCCGTCCTCATGGACGAGAAACTGGTCACACTGCGCCGGCCGGAGTTTAGAAAACTCCTCTACACAACGGGCTGGACAGCACAAAGCTTCCTCCTGATTGGCCAAGGGTAGCCAAGTCCCACTACCCTCTTGATCCGTTTTGGACCGAGGGACAAATAATAGCACCCTCCCATGCGCCAAGCGCACATGTTTCGCCAGGACTCCCCCTGAACCCTCCCTTTTGGATGATGAGACTAACTCGCTCACCCGAAGGGCCCCGGCGAATGCTATTGCAAAAGCCGTTTGAAAGAGTAATATCTCGTACTCGGATTTACACACCTCCGTTAAACCGAAGGCCAACTGCCTCAGTCTACTGGCTGTGATTGGTTCCCTGGGGTCCTTAGCCCTAGGAACCATCCTCCCCCAGCCCTTCAGAATTTTCTGAACCAGAAACGTCCTGGAGTGATCCCTGAAACCGAGTGCTCTGTTAAAGAATGCCACAGCTGATAGCCTACCCGCAGCTCCTGCCTTGCTAACTCCATCCCTTCGCAGCTATGCCAGCCATTCCAACACATGCACCCTAGTGGCCCCTTGTACCTGTACGTCCTTCTGACAACAGAATGCCTCCCATCTGTTCCAGTGGCCCAGGTATGTGGACCAAGTCTTCGGAGCCAAGGATGCCTTAACTAAGCCGAGGATGCCTTCCCATCCTTCATCAGCTGCCAAAGATAAGATGGGCACATTAGACCTTCCTCCGCCGCCTTGGGTGCTGCTTTCCTAAACTGCCCCCAATTAAATCGAGAGAGTGCGTCTGCTATCACGTTCTGCACTCCCGGGACGTGTTTGGCGGTGAAGCAGATGTTGAGCTGCAAGCAGCGCAACACTAGGTGCCTCAGATAGCGAATGACATTAGGTGAAGTTGCCGACAACCTATTAATGGCGTACACCACACTCAGGTTATCCGTCCAGAATACCACTGATCTGTTCGCCAACTTATCCCCCCATATTTCCACCGCTACGATTATCGGAAACAACTCCAATAGAGTCAAGTTCCTGACACATCCAGCTGCTATCCATTCGCTGGGCCATGGAGCCGCGCTCCATTCCCCTTCCAGGTATGCCCCATAAACGGAGCTCCCTGCTGCGTCCGTGAAGAGGTGTAGTATTTGGTTGGACACTGGTGGATGCCTCCAGAGGCAAACCCCATTGAAGTCTTTTAGAAAGTTTTCCCAAACTCCCAAATCTTCCTTTATCTCGTCCGTTATGCGTGCCCAATTTGCTCGCCCAGAATGACCCTTCATTTGGCCCTCCAAACGGCGGTTGAAAACCCTACCCATGGGGATCACCCGCCCCGCAAAGTTCAAGAGGCCCAGCAATGACTGGACCTCCCTAATGGGGACCCTCTCGCTCCCCTTGACTGCACGGACCGTCTGCAACATCCGCTGCACCTTGTCCACCGGCAGTCTGCAAACGGCCTGCACGTGTCGATTTCTATTCCCAGAAATGTTATACACGTACAGGGACCCTGCGTCTTATCATCCGCCAGCGGTACCCCAAAACGTGCCATCATGTCTACCATGACTTTCATGAGCCGTTCGCACTCAGCGCCCCCAGCTCCTCCCACCAAGAGGAAGTCATCGAGGTAATGGGCAATCGCCCCACCCCCGGACGCTGTCTCGACCACCCAGTGCAGAAAAGTACTGAAACACTCGAATAGCGAGCAGGACAGGGAACACCCCATTGGGAGACACCTGTCCACGTAGTACGAACCCTTGAACTTCATCCCCATAAGCCTGAAAGCTGAAGGATGAAGCGGCAATAGCCTAAATGCAGACTCAATGTCCAGTTTTGCCATCAGCGCACCAGGACCACAAGCCCTGACCACTTCTAGCACATTATCAAAGGATTGATAATGTACCGAACTGAGTTCGGGGTCAATCGCGTCATTGACCAATCCCCCTTTTGGAAAAGACAGGTGATGAATCAATCTGAACTTCCCCGGGTCCTTTTTTGGCACCACTCCCAAAGGCGACACCACCAGGCCGTCAATTGGGGGCTCAGCGAACGGGCCAGACACCCGCCCCATCGCTAATTCTTTAGCCAATTTTTCCCTCACCACGTGTGGGAATTCGTAGGCCGTTTTCAAATTCTTGTGCCCTTTCGCTCCCAGTACCTCTCTAGAGATTGGTATCTCAAAACCCCATTCCAGACCGGCCCGAAGCAGCTCCGCCGCCACCCGGTCTGGATAATTAGCTAGCCATGCTAGCATCGGAGGCAGCTTAAGCGGGGTTGGGGCCCTTACCCACAGCTCCTGGTTTCTGAGCTGGTTTAAGCTGCCCCTGATCTTTGCGTTTAACGCAATCCATCCCTGAGTGGGGGCCTCCGCAGTATCTGCAGATGTGCCGAAAGGAGCAACTGCTCCCCCTCTCGCACAATTTGTCCTGGAATTTCCAGCACTCGCGTCCCCGCCTGCTTGTCCTCGCGCCTGGCCGGGGCAACCCCTGCCGCGCCTGGGTGGGTGGCGTTGCGCCTCCCTCTAGCCCCAATTTCGACCACAAGTGCATGTCTTGCGTGTCGAAATGCAGTAAGGTGTTCCCCACCATTTTCCTCCTGAAGGCCGTGTCATACTCTCTCCACGCCCCCTCTTTGAATCTAGCGTGGATGTCCTCTATAGTATCTTGGTACTTAAAGAGGTTGTGGCCCTGTAGCGGCCACCTATCCACGTAGCAAGCCGCTAGCACTCTGAAACATTTAAGCCATTCTTCATATGTTTCAGGCCTGCGCACCTTTTTTGGCCCGGACCCATCCAGGGCCCTCTCTTTCACCCGAAACGCATCAAGGGAGAGGTCGAAGATATTCACATATCGACCCTCCTGTATCTTTTTTACTACTTTTGTCTTCAGATGCCCGTACAGTGAATGTACTAGGCATAGGTATGTGTCCCCTTGCGCGGCCACCTTCCGTGGCACAGGGACCCCTGGCCCACTGACCCCAGGCCCGTTAGGCCCGTGCTCCTGGTCCGCCGGCCCTGGTCCCCCAGCCCTATCCTTCATGTGCCCCGCTGCCATTTCTAAACATCCTACGCTGCCCTTTCCCAACCAGCCCCAGGTCCTCTCCACTCTCCGAACCTGACCCACTAGTTGAAGACCCCGTGTCAGCGTGTAATGTTTGATGTGCATAGTACTCACGAGTTCCAGTTCCCTCAGCGTCGACGGGTGTTTGCGCAGAAGTTCCTGGATGAACAGCCTGTTCCCTGCTTGAACCCGCCACCACCAATGCACTGGATGCCTCAGAAGCCATCGTTGACACAGACCTATTTTGCACCTGTGGAGACAAAATAACTTTTGGGGAGTAATCTGGCCGACGGGGGGAGAGTCAAAAGAAACATTCCTACCCTCCACCCTGGGTTCCCCCACAGTATTCACCCCCAGGGCTGATGAGACAGCCCTTCTTATCATGGCTTCCTGACCAGGCCCCTCCAGGGCGTGGGCACGCAACCCTTGGGGGGCCTGTTGCCTGGCCACTTCCCGCAGCGCAGCCTCAACTGCCTTTCTTATAACTTCCTCCTGCACCAAGTCACTATGCCCCTGGGCATCATTCACAGAACACACGTGCCCAACCTGTCTCACTCCGCCCTGCTCCCGGGTCGCAACCACACCTCTGTGTCCTCCAAGCATCACCTCACCACACCTGTCATGCAGTGCTCTGTCCTCAACAACATGCGTTATCCCCGCATGTGCCCCCCTTCTTTCACCGTATTCATGCCCGTGAAATCCCCTCTCGCTTCCATCCATGACTCCCCCTTGTGACCTCACAGCGGGTCCAGTCATACCCCTGCTGCCACTCGTGCCGCCATGCAAGCTTGCTTGTGCTCCTGCCCGGGGCACCACCATGCCTGACCACACATCGCTGCTCACTCTCTGCCCCCTTTCTCCAGCCACACTTGTTCCACTCGCCAAACCGCAAGCGCTCATACCCATGCGCGCATGCACAGTAGTGCCAAGGCCTCTGACCGCCGCGCGCGCATGCGCGCTTGTACTGGGCCCTTCTCCTCCACTGTCTCTCGCCTCTGACTCGCCTGCGGCCCTGGCCGCACCAGGTACATGCGCCCGCTGCCCTCCAGAGCCTCCGTTTGGCCCACCACCCGCGACCGGAAGCCTCCCCAAGTTACCTGGGCCACTCCGGTCGCGCGTTGCGTCTCCTCCGATTGCCCGCCCTCCAAGATGGCGGCCGCGCTCCTCCTCCTCTGAACTAGAGGAGTACATCTCGCGGGATCCGCCATCAGAGAGGGCGGGTGCTGCTGCGCACTCTGCCTGAGCCTACAATGCATGCCCCACACCTCCGGCCTGCGCAACGGCCCCACCACCGGCCGCCGGGGCCGCAATCCGGTCCTGCCCATGCCCAGGAGGCAATTGAGACAAGGTTTGGGCCAAGGCCAGGACCGCCGCCACGGCCTCCGGTGTTAGAGCCGCCAAGTGACCCGCCACCTCGCCACCTCTTAGACTGCTAGGCGTCCCTGATACCATAGGGTCCTGCTGACCTAGACTAGGCCCTGACCCATCCTCACTACGGCCTAAACCAGGCCTCACCTGGCCCTCCCCGGGAGGTGCTATATTACCCACACCGGCCTTGGGCCCTGGTCCCCTCCTCCCGCCCTTGGCAGGCCCCTTCCCTTTATTAAAACTCCTCTGGGGCCTATCTTTCTGGGGAGTAGGGGGTACCACTTCATCAGACACATGCTCCTCCATCTGTCTTGCAGGTCCTCTCTTCCTGGTTGCCATTTCCACGACCTCCCTGTATCTCTTAGGTGGCAGAGATTTCCTCCTGGATCTATCCATTTCCAACTATTACTTCAGGAATACAGCAGAAACTTTCTCCTTGAAGTCTGGAACCGAAAAGAGGCCGGACACCCTGCTGCAGGAACCTATAAAGGTAAGCACAAAAGACCTCCTCCTCGCCTGCAACATTGTAACAAACACACTTCACAATTCTCCAGACTTCAAGTTGGTAATACCTTAATGCTGTTACAGACCCACTAGAGGGCCCTCCACTCTCATTCTGAGCCTTTTAGCTATTTCAATTACTATATTGCTCATATTTTTCTCTAGATGTTAGGTAAGTGCACGTCAGTGTGCATTTAGTGAAATTAGTATGTGTTAAATCGCAGAAGAGTGGTATTTAATTGTAAACTCATAGGCAATCACTGAAGACTGTTATATTCCTTTATAAAGTTTGATATAAAAAGTATGTGTGGGTTTGTTAGGAAAGTTATGCATACATTACATATCAGTTTCTGTACAGTTTATGCACAAATAAATAACAAATGGATAAAGATATGCAATATCAGTTACTTATAATGTCATTCATTATTTTATCTGAAGCTTAAATAGATTCCATTAAAGTTTACATTAATTAAACATCATAGTGTCCTTTAAATGGGTTTGGTGGGTCCATGGCTGTCCGCAGAAATTTATATACAGTATATGCTAAACTTTAATACACTTTAACAGGTTTTTTTTGGGTGTAATAAAATGAATGTCTTTATCAAGACTCCTAACCTTCAAATGAAAATAGAAGGAGCATATAGTTTTATTTATTACTTAAAAACATAATCAAAATAAAACACAAAATAATCAATATAAGTTATCCTATATATGCAGTATAAAGCCTAAAACTACTAACAGTACATTATCTAAAATATGCAAAATAAACATTCCTCTATTTGTGCTATTGCCAAAACTTTTAACAAACTATTCCAGTATGTGAGTAGGAATAGGATAAATCTGCACATAAAATGTTAACTCAGAGCACATTGCTATTAATGAATTGATGAGATACATTATACTTCATTGCTGTTAAAAAGGTGGTGGGAATGGAAATCCCCCAACATGGCTCATAGCACTAACAGAGCATTGACGAGGGGGCGTGACCTCATGCAAAACGTTCTGCCTTCCATGAAGCTCACTCCCCACCTTTGTATAATGCATGCTGAGAATTAGAGTCTAGAATTGCAGTGACACAATACTTAGAGGAAAATAGTGAACTATAAATTCCAGAATGCTATGTAACTCCTAGAATACTGTGCTTCTTCCCCTAAAAGGGAACTGCATTCAGAGGAATTAGAAGAAAACAACGGATTTTCAACATCTCCTTTTTCCTTCCAAGGAGGGACTGCTGTGGTGAGGTAACGTTTAAGCGGTCTGTCTATCCCAGCTTTTAGCCATAGAGGCTCTGTTCTTAAATTCAGCAAAGCTGTTTGAAAGTTTTTGGGATAGTCACATAGTGACATTTTGGGACAGAGAATCCTAGTTTTTTGGCATATATATTGTATTGTCTACAAGACTTATCTAAACCTAATGGTTTCCAGAACATAATGGCTATTTGAATTTTTAAATAAGGTGGTAAATTCTGAACTTCCAAATAAGGTGGTATTTTTATTTTTTGATAGCGGATTTAAAGGGAGACGTCTATTTGAACGTATTGAACATTTTTTGAACATACTATCTTTCTGAATATATGGTTGTTTGAACATATTGAACATATTAAAATACTGTTGTTGATATACAAAAGTATATACTGTAGATATATTGCTGCTATTACATTGCTGCTATTATATTGCTGTTGATATAATATATTTTTCCAGTTTTTATCTACATGATCCTAAATATAAAAAAAATGAATCTTTTGAGATCTACTGAGATTTTTTTTAAGTGTCAGCTGAAAAGCTCCCTTTTCATTTTTTATTTATCTTAAAAATATTGCATCATTTTTGTACTTTTATCTTTTGTACCCATGACAGCGCTGCAGAATTTGTTGGCGCTTTATAAATAAAGAATAAGAATAAAGAATAAGAATAACATATTTCAATATACTATTTATTCACAAATAGGATTATGATGAGCTAATGGCCTCTATTTATCAAGGTCTGTCGGACCTGATCCGACAGTGCGGATCAGGTCCGACAGACCTCGCTGAATACGACGAGCAATACGCTCGCCGTATTCAGCATTGCACCAGCAGCTCACAAGAGCTGCTGGTGCAACGCCGCCCCCTGCAGATTCGCAGCCAATGGGCCGCCAGCAGGTGGGTGTCAATCAACCCGATCGTACTCGATCGGGTTGATTTCCAGTGATGTCTGTCCGCCTGCTCAGAGCAGGCGGACAGGTTATGGAGCAGCGGTCTTTGTGAAACACAGGGCATCAAGCTCCATTCGGAGCTTGATAAATATGCCCCAATATGTGCATCTAAATATTTAACATTTTTTTCCAATAAATTTAAATTATATGAAAAATTTAACAATTTTGCTTTAATTTTACTGTTCCCTCCGTGTATTGCTATGTAATCGGATGGAATCCATTTTGGAAAACAAATAATTTTCAGACATAGGGTAATAATTTACAGTTCACACTTATGAATTCAAGATATGGTTTACACTACTGATGTCAAATACCACCTAGATGTAGTTTGTTAAATCATTATCATTAGCATATTTTAGTATGAAAAGACTTGTAGAATGAAAAAAATGCATGATTTTATTTTATCTTTTAAATATTCTTTTTCCTACCTAACGGCTAGATTACAAGTTGTGCATTAGGCTTAAAAAGCAGCGTTTTGACCAGACTTGGAAATACCGCAAATCAAGTTACATAAATCTAATCAGCCAATAGGATTGAGCTGGCATTCTATTGGCTGTTCCAATCAGCCAATAGAATGCCAGCTCAATCCTATTGGCTGATTGCATCAGCCAATAGGATTTTTTATACCTTAATTCCGATTGACTATCAGCCAATCAGAATTGAAGGGACGCCATCTTGGATGACGTCATTTAAAGGAACCTTCATTCAGTGTTAGCCGTCGTCAGAAGAGGATGCTCTGCCTCGGATGTCTTGAAGATGGACCCGCTCTGTGCCGTATGGATGAAGATAGAAGATGCCGTCTGGATGAAGACTTCTGCCCGTCTGGAGGGCCACTTCACCAGGCTTGGATGAAGACTTCTCCCGGCTTCGTTGAGGACTTTGGCCCGGTTGGATGAAGACTTCTCCTGGTAAGGTGATCTTCAAGGGGTTAGTGTTAGGTTTTTTTAAGGGGGTATTGGGTGGGTTTTAGAGTAGGGTTGGTTGTGTGGGTGGTGGGTTTTAATGTTGGGGGGGATTTGTAGTTTTTTTTACAGGTAAAAGAGCTGATTACTTTTGGGCAATGCCCCGCAAAAGGCCCTTTTAAGGGCTATTTGTAATGTAGTGTAGGGTAGGGCTTTTTTTATTTTGGGGGGGGGGGCTTTTTTATTTTGTTAGTGGGATTATATTAGGTGTACTTAGTTTAAAAATCTTGTAATTTGTTTATTATTTTCTATAATTTAGTGTTTGTTTTTTTTGTACTTTAGCTAATTTAATTAATTTAATTATAGTGTAGTGTTAGGTGTTAGTGTAACTTAGGTTAGGTTTTATTTTACAGATACTTTTGTATTTATTTTAGCTAGGTAGTTATTAAATAGTGAATAACTATTTAGTAACTATTCTACCTAGTTAAAATAAATACAAACTTGCTTGTGAAATAAAAATAAAGCCTAAGCTAGCTACAATGTAACTATTAGTTATATTGTAGCTATCTTAGGGTTTATTTAACAGGTATTTCGCTTTAAATAGGAATAATTTAGTTAATGAAAGGAATATTTATTTAGATTTCTTTTAACTAAATTTAAGTTAGGGGGTGTTAGGTTTAGGGTAAGACTTAGGTTTAGGGTTAATAACTTTAATATAGTGGCAGTGACATTGGGGGCGGCAGATTAGGGGTTAATAAATGTAGGTAGGTGGCGGAGATGATAGGGCCGGCATATTAGGGGTTAATAATATTTAACTAATGTTTGCGATGCGGTAGTGCGGCGGTTTAGGGGTTAATATGTTTATTATACTGGCGGCGACATTGGGGACAGCAGATTAGGGGTTAATAAGTGTAGGAAGTTGGCGGCGACATTGGGGCCGCAGAGTAGGGGTTAATAAATATAATGTAGGTGGTGGCGATGTTGGGGGCAGCAGATTAGGGGTTAATTAGTATAATGTAGGTGGCGGCAATGTCCGGAGCGGTAGATTAGGGGTTAATAATTATAATGTAGGTGTCGGCGATGTCGGGGATGGCAGATTAGGGTTAATAAGTGTAAGATTAGGGGTGTTTAGACTCGGGGTTCATGTTAGGCTGTTAGGTGTAGACATACATTTTATTTCCCCATAGGAATAAACGGGGCTGCATTAAGGAGTTTTATGCTGCTTTTTTGCAGGTATTAGACTTTTTTTCAGCCGGCTCTCCCCGTCGATTTCTATGGGGAAATCATGCACGAGCATGTTACACCAGCTCACCGCTAACGTAAGCAGCGCTGGTATTGGAGTGCGGTAATGAGCAAAATTTTGCTCAACGCTCACTTCTTGTCTGGTTTGTAAAAACCCGTAATACCAGCGCTGTCTGTAAGTGAGCAGTGAGGGAAAACTGCTCGTTAGCACCGCACAGCCTCTATCGCAAAACTCGTAATCTAGGTGAAAGAGTATTATAACCCTAGTTTAGAGGGACTATTTAAATTGTCTTGTTTAACTTTACAGAGGACTTTTAAAATGTAGACTATTCCACTTCACTGAAAAGAATGCTAACACCCTTTTCTTATTCTTATGAATTTCTATTTACTCTACACTATGTTAATACCAATACCATAGTTTGCATTAATACATTAAAGGGCCATAATATCCAAATGTTTAAACACTTGAAAGTGATGCAGCATAGCTGTAAAAAGCTGACTAGAAAATATCACCTGAACATCTCTATGTAAAAAAGAAAGATATTTTACCTCAAAAGTTTCTCAGTAGCCACATCCCATTATAAAGGACTTCTAAGCAACAAATCAGTATGTCTGTCCCAGGAGCGAGCTTTCGTGCACACTCATCTTATTTCCCTATTCAGTGTAAGGAAGTTTACAATGAAATCTCACGAGAGTTAAGTGAAATCTCATGAGATAACAGTAAAAGAGTTCATGACCTCAGCACTGTTGATGCTGATTGGCTGCTGTTCATTTCTTCATTTTTTAATTTTTTTTACCTGCAGCTGGGCTGCAGCTGAGTATAACTTTTTACACAGAACTTACTCTGCTTAACTGAGGAAATTGTGAGGTAAAATATCTTCCTTTTTTACATAGAGATGCTCAGGTGATATTTTCCTGTCAGCTTTTTACAGTTATACTGCATCAGTTTCAAGTGATTTAGCATATGAGTATTATGTCCCTTTAAGCCATTGCAATCAATTAAAAAGCAAATTTCAAATACTTTTTTGAAATTTTCTAGTTGACAACCTTGGCCACTTGAAAACAAATATTTTTTGCCTGTTTCAATTTGCATATCTTGGCAGCTCACAATTTCTTTTCTAGTGAGTCTTGTGCTTATCTATCTATATATATCGATACACACACACAGAGAGAAGTGCACTCACAGGAATGAACAAGGGGCAACCAGACGTGGACTCCTTGCTCAGTGTGCTTGCTCGTTCCTGTGAGTGTGCTTCTCTGTGTGGGTGTGTGTGGGTATATATATATATATTGGCGTATATACATACATATATACACATATTGTATAAACACATATACACACACACACACACACATATATATAAGAGAGGGGATATAAGACCCAACAAATCAGCCAGATGATGAAGGAAGTGTCACAAATAACACAAGCACAACTATTGGCCCAAGAACCTAGACAAACCAGGGATGACAGAATTATACTGGCAACTACATTTTCTCCTAGTACCAGAAATGCTGGACTCTCTTTAAGGACACATTGGCCTATCATTTCCACTGATCCAAAATTACAATTTAGCAAACATCTTACGCCTATGGTCGGTTACAGGAGGGGCACAAACCTGCGAGACTTATTAGTCAAAACTGACTCAAAGGCAAGCTATAATCCCAGGACACATACCAACATCAGAGGATCTTATCGATGCTTAGGATGCACTACCTGTAATGGACTTATAAGTACCAGAATATTTAACCATCCCCATACCAACAAGCAGTTCCACATACGACATTCGATTACCTGTACGACCACGTTTGTTATCTACTTATTGGTATGCCCATGCTCTTGGCATTATGTCGGTAAAACGACAGGTACCCTGAGAGAAAGGATGGCCAATCATCGGCATGCCATAAGGTCGGCTCACAAATCCGGGGAATCAGAACAACCGGTAGCGAGACACTGTGCAGAGTACAGACACTCGGTGGCATCAATAAGATACACACTCATTGATCATGTACCCCCATTAGATAGAGGGGGAGACAGAGGTAAAATACTTCTGCAACGGGAGGCACAATGGATGTACCGACTGGGTACCATTTATCCAGGGGGGCTCAACACCACCCCTGACTTTAAGGCTTTGGTGTAATACAGCTATATAATGTGATACAAGCGCAGGGTACGGCACCTAGACTATAATGACTATAATGTGCGCCATATGGTCGGCGTGCCTCGTTCTAGGGGTGCCCCTAAACCATGTTGGCACACAGCACCAGGGGTAGGAGTCTTTGGTATTTCTAATACCTGCGTGGAAGTCGGATAGTGGTGCCTTGGAGTTACCAGTTTTTTTCACACATAGCAGTACACATAGCCAAAACTGGACACTAGATCCTTAAGCATCCCAGGAAGAAGAAAACAACAACATGGAAAATAATTTGATGGCACAATAACCAGGAGAATATGATGCATACTAAGCATTCGATCCTAAAGGCAATATTAACCTAGAGGTCCAGGGGGCAATAGAAGACAACGAAGAACGCACAGAAATAAACACAGAGCGGATCACATTATACATAAATACAGAAGTGAATGACTAAACGTTCTTTATTCTGCATATACGAAAATCAAGGACTATTAGAGCTAAATCCATCCCGAATGGGATAGTGTTTAAATTAATGGAAAGACCGTCACATCAATTGCTTTTATTTTTTAAGTTTAAGTTTATTCATCTTTTGTACGTTTGTGCTTAAACGCTTTGGAGTGTTTAAATAGGGAGCATATGAGGGCATTGTTAGCCACAAGATAGGAGTGGAATATACATATATGACCCACGTAGCTCTTATAACGAGATTTAATATGGTGTTAATATATAACCCCATCACTCAATAGGAACTAGGTGAGCGGTATAAATTTCAAAAATACATAAAGGGTTTTTGACAGAGGATAGGAATAGTATGCATGTTAATAGCTCATACTAATGGGAAGATCGCAGATAAACGATAATCGTTAATATTTTAGTTATGTAGAATTTGAAGGCTATATATCTGAGGTACATATCTCCATATGAGATTCCTTTATGAATATTGGACATATTGACTCAATATCTTCAACATAAGGTAACACTACACATATATATATAGCACAATATGTCAGCTGGCGTGCCTAATAATTAGATTTGTTTATCCTCCTTTATCAATATATACACCATCTTTAAACACTCACATTGTAGCCAAACATCATGCCTGTTTTAACACACTTTGGTGTATTCAGAAACATAGTTACTGTTAGTCTGTCCCTGTATAGGATTACACTCCAGCATTGTTTAAGTTGTCATGGCAACAAGCGGCTGTCACATTTACTATCACTATTCAATGTATTAGCACAATCGTTTGCACGCTAAGAGTTTGCTTTATGCGTTTAGATAATATGCCACAATGGTTTTATAATTATGGCATTCACATAGAGAAAGCCGATTATTTACGGCTATAGAATTTTGACAACCGGAAGTAGTTTGGCGCACTACTTCCGCCACTTAGCACATTTGGAACGCATTATGCGTTCCAACACCGGTAATTTTGGCGCCAGCACAGGTAGTGGTTTGAAATGATTTTGAGTGAGTATGTCACTATTTAAGAGTTTGTTTGTTTTCACTTTATTTATGCTGATGAAGGAGGCAAACCTCCGAAAACGTTACAGAAATAAAAGTAACCTGTTTATGAAAGTCCTGAGAGTGCATTTTCTTTTGGCTGCATATCTTCTACAAATTTGCACCCAGGCATTTTTCCTTTGTGGGCGAGTTTTGGTGTTTTGGATACCTATATATATATATATATATATATATATATATATATATATATAGAGAGAGAGAGAGAGAGAGAGAGAGGAATATAGCTACACCTCACTGACAAGGCCGATAAAGGCTGAAACGATCGTCTGTGGTTGCTGTGTTCCTTGTTCAGAGAGGAATTACCTGGTATTTCATCGATGGACTGAACGTAATATGCAGGATCAGACTGATATACTATAGGAAAGTTCTACTCTGTGAAAAGCATTACTGGGCTAAAAGAAGCTGCGCCCAGGTGGTAAATTGCCATAAAACAGGCTAACAATGGTATTGAGCCGGTTGTTCGTTCCTGTGCTTCTCTCTGTGTGTATTTAGTCTCCCAATGGGAAAAAGGGGCAGCCAAACGTGGACTCCTTGTTCAGTGTGCTTAGAGGAATATAGCTACACCTCACTGACAAGGCCCAATGAAGGCCGAAACGATCATCTGGGGTTGCTGTGTTCCTTGTTCAGAGAGGAATTGCCTGCTATTTTGGTGCTGGACTGATCTTAATAGGCGGGATCAGACTGAAATACTACAAGAAAGTTCTACTCTGTAAAAAGCATTACTGGGCTGAAAGAATCTGCACCCAGGTGGTAAATCACCATAGAACAGCCTAACAATTGTATTGAGCCGGTTGCTTGTTCCTGTGCTTCTCTCTGTGTGTGTGTATATATATATATATATATATATATATATATATATATATATATATATATATATATATATATATGTATATATATATATATATATATGTATATATATATATATATATATATAAATGTCTAAATATGTGAATGTGTGTGTGTATATAAATATATATATATATATATATAAAGTTAAAGTTAAGCCAGCACTGCAACTTCTTGATAAAAAGTCCAATTTTATTTAAATTTCCATAAAAAGAGAACAAAAATAAAGTGCAAAAAGCTCTTAAGGTGATAGCTTGTCTAAAATGATTCGGCCGTAGCCTTAATCATAGACATCATAGGGGTTTTGAATCTATATATATATATATATATATATATATATATATATATATATATATATATATATATATATATATATATGTATATATATATATATATATATATATATATATATATACACACACAGGTAGCCCTCAGTTTATGCCAGGGTTAGGTTCCAGAAGGAATGGTTGTAAATCGAAACCGTTGTAAATTGAAATCCAGTTTATAATGTAAGTCAAAGGGAAGTGAGGGAGTTAGGATCCAAGCCCCTCTCAAAATTGGCATAAGTAACACCTTATACATTATTTTTAAAGCTTTGAAATGAAGACTTTAAATGCTAAACAGCATTATAAACCTAATAAAATAATCACACAACACAGAATATAGAATTAAACTAAGTTAAATAAACAAAAACATTTGCTAAACAGCATTATAAACCTAATAAAATAATCACACAACATAGACTTTACTTGCATTTTTCTGAAAACAGTTCTTTCTATGCATTCCAATCTGGACTGTTTTATAGACAGGAAGATCTTGTTCCATTGCAAGCTGCTCAATAGCTCAGGTCTGATTAAACTGATTAATTTCAGCTTGCTTGGCTTGCATATATTTGCTGCAACACAAGCGGAAAGCTCCACCTACTGGCTATTTTAATCAATGTACTGCTTCTCAATGCTTTTCAATAGCAGTCACATGACTGAAAAAAAGGTTGTTATTCTGAAACGGTGCAAATTGAACCATTGTAAACCGAGGGTCACCTGTATATATATATATATATATATATATATATATATATATATATATATATATTGGCGTATATATGTATATACATACATATATACACATATTGTATAAACACATACACACATATATATATGTGTCAGTGTCGTTTTTAATGTTGTGTATGTTACTCAATTTTAATTTAGACCATTAAAAGTTAAATTTTATTAGTTTGCAATTTCACTGCCCATTGGTCAGGGCCAAGAGTGCTATGTGTGCATACTTTTCTCGGTTTTGGTGCTTTTCTTCCAGGCACCATTTCCTATTGTGTTCTGAATATGCAGAAAGATACCTGCAGCTCAGGGACACCAACTCTCTGCTGTAAGTTTACAGCTGAGGCTGATGAAACTTCCCGAAGCTAGGACGTATATATACTTTATGTGGTACGATGGGCAAAGTACCGCATGATGCATATATATGTCCCTATGGGTCAAGGGTTTAAGAATTGTATAGCTCAAGTATAGTGCAAGTGTATATGTATAAATATGTGCATTATTTTATGCAAACTCCCTTAATATTCTCATAGAATAAATTGCAGCATTACAAGTAAAGGAAATAATTGTTTGTTGTTTAAATCTCACCTTCCAATATCCATCTTTATTTGTCCCATGTCATTTCCTGTAGACAATAATATTGACTTACTTTACCTTTTTGAACTCATATTTATATTCAGAACATTGTCTCTCAGTTATTGAAGATGTTTCTTCTTTGTTTGGGCATAGAATGGCCTTGCTTTCACACTAGTTGAAGGAGTATCACATAAAAGTACCCCGTCAGTTAATTTAAGTTGTCTAAATGAATGTGATCAAAAGAACATACAGGATTACAGTATGTTCTCTCTTCTTTTTATTCAAATATGTCACATAAGTCACACTTCAAAGTGTGTGTGAGCACGTGTGTCATTATGTAGATATGGATGTGTGGATATGTATATATGTGTGTGTGCATTTGGATTGTTCTTGTCATACAAAATATAATTAAAGTGAAGGTAAACGTTGGTGAATGAAAGCCCGTTTTTTAAAAATACTATTAAAAACAGGGGCACTTTCATTCATCAAAGTTTACAAATCAGCCGTTTTGTTAAAAAAATTACCTTTCTTTCTTTTTACAGCTAGAGCAGCTTCCCCCACCTAGAGATCCTCTATTCACACGTCAGCAATGATTAATCCGGCTTCCTCCAATCACAGCATGGCTTCAGGCAATGACTACCCTGGGGGGAAAGCTGTGATTGGAGGAAGCCGGATTAGTCATTGCTGACGTGTAAATAGAGGATCTCTAGGTGGGGGAAGCTGCTCTAGCTGTGAAAAGAAAAAAAAGGTAATTTTTTAAACAAAACGGCTGCTTTGTAAACTTTGATGAATGAAAGTGCGCCTGTTTTTAATAGTATTTTTAAAAAACAGGCTTTCATTCACCAAATTTTACCTTTACTTTAAGATACTATCAGAGGGAGGAAGGTTTGAAATTGCTTTATTGAGGGATCATTAAAAATGTATTTTTATACATCATATCTCTTTAAGGTGCTTTTTGGCACAAAGTGATATTAAGGGTATAACAAATGAGGTACACTGTTTACTATGAGAAGTGTTCATGATGTTTAGTTATTAAGGGACATATTACTAGTGGAGAGCAAACGTTTGCGCACAAGCAATATCGGGTTTTCACTTTCGTTTGTGCGCAGGTTAAATTGTACTTTTATTACAAGTTGAAAGTAAATGTGATTGCTTGAGCACAATTCAAGTTAATGATCTTTGTGTAGGGATGGGCGAATGTTTTTCAACAATCGAAAAATTTAATTAATTTTAACAAATTTTTTCATTTGTTTTTAATTTTGAATATTTGCACAGCATTCTAAAATTTGCTTAATGTAATAGTATTTCTAATGCTTTCTTTAAATGTAATATTTGATTAGAATTTTTCTAATAATTTGATTAGAATTATGCAATATTCGAATTTGAAAAATTTGAATCTATATATTTGTAATAGTATTTATAATGCTCTCTTTAAGAATAATATTCAAATTATGCAATATTCGAAATAAAAAACATTTTAATTGATATATTTGTATCTATTATGTATCTACCACATGCACTATTGCACTTCTGAATAGTATTTATTAAATCAAATGTTACATTCAAAATTTCGAATGTGGATATTCAATTTAATTATGAACATTCCAAAATTAAAATAACATTTGATTACCGAATTTTAATGGATTTTCATTCTTATCAACAATCATTCTTATCACATTCATTCAATGTGATGTTTTTAAAAACAAAAAATTGTCACAAAACATATCAAAAATACATTTACAAGTATACTTACACTCATAATTGCGCAAAGAATTTTAAAGGCTCAAAGATATGAGATCTCAGGTGTTAGAAAAAAAAAGACAGGCAAAGGACTTTAACCCCTTAATGACCGCAGCACTTTTCCATTTTCTGTCCGTTTGGGACCAAGGCTATTTTTACATTTCTGTGGTGTTTGTGTTTAGCTGTAATTCTCCTCTTACTCATTTACTGTACCCACACATATTATATACCGTTTTTCTCGCCATTAAGTGGACTTTCTAAAGATACCATTATTTTCATCATATCTTATAATTAACTATAAAAAAAATTATATAATATGAGAAAAAAATGGAAAAAAAAACACTTGTTAAGAAATACCCAATGTTTACATGTTCTTTGCTTTTTTTGCAAGTTATAGGGCCATAAATACAAGTAGCAGTTTGCTATTTCCAAACCCCTTTTTTTCAAAATTAGCGCTAGTTACATTGGAACACTGATATCTTTCAGGAATCCCTGAATATCCCTTGACATGTATATATTTTTTTTTTAGAAGTCATCCCAAAGTATTGATCTAGGCCCATTTTGGTATATTTCATGCCACCATTTCACCGCCAAATGCAATCAAATAAAAAAAAATGTTCACTTTTTCACAATTTTGTTCACAAACTTTTGGTTTCTCACTGAAATTATTTACAAACAACTTGTGCAATTATGGCATAAATGGTTGTAAATTCTTCTCTGGGATCCCCTTTGTTCAGAAATAGCAGACATGTATGGCTTTTGTTGTTGCTTTTTGGTAATTAGAAGGGCGCTAAATGCCACTGCGCACCACACATGTATTATGCCCAGCAGTGAAGGGGTTAATTAGGGAGCATGTAGGGAGCTTCTAGGGTTAATTTTAGCTTTAATGTAGTGTAGTAGACAACCCAAAGTATTGATCTAGGCCAATTTTGGTATATTTCATGCCACCATTTCACTGCCAGATGCGATCAAATTAAAAAAAACTTAATATTTTTCACAATTTTAGGTTTCTCACTGAAATCATTTACAAGCAGCTTGTGCAATTATGGCACAAATGGCTGTAAATGCTTCTCTGGGATCCCCTTTGTTCAGAAATAGCAGACATATATGACTTTGGCATTGATTTTTGGTAATTAGAAGGCCGCTAAATGCCGCTGCATATCACACGTGTATTATGTCTAGCAGTGAAGGGGTTAATTAGGTAGCTTGTAGGGAGCTTGCAGGGTTAATTTTAGCTTTAGTGTAGAGATCAGCCTCCCATCTGACACATCACACCCCCTGATCCCTCCCAAACAGCTCCCTTCCCTCCCCCACCCCACAATTGTCCCCGCCATCTTAAGTACTGGCAGAAAGTCTGCCAGTACAAAAATAAAGGGAATCTTTGTTGTTGTTTTTTTTAAATTGTATAGCATATTTACATATGCTGCTGTGTAGTATCCCCCTTATCCCCCAACCTCCCTGATCCCCCCCAAACACCTCTCTAACCGTCCCCCTCTGACTTTTTGGGGGCCATCTTGGGTACTGGCAGCTATCTGCCAGTACCCAGTTTGCAGAAAAAATGTTTTCTGTTTTTTTTTTTCACTGTTTTTTTTCTGTAGTGTAGCTTCCCTCCCACATACCAACCCAACACCCCCTGATTTAGCTTTCTTTTTTTTATTTTATTAGCGGTATAAACCTGATTACCTATGCTATTACCATTCCTATTTTCTGTAGTGCAGCGTTCCCACCCGCTCCCTCCCCGTGCACGCGCCCGCCCCCTCCCTATCGTGCACGCGCGCCCGTGCGCGCCCCCGAACATCCCCACCCACGATCCCACCCCCCTGCACATCTCCAGGGCCATCGATGGCCGCCACCCGCCTCCCGGTACTGCTCCCACCCACCAACGAAGGAAGCCACCGATCTCCGGTGCAGAGAGGGCCACAGAGTGGCTCTCTCTGCATCGGATGGCCATACATTGTTATTGCAGGATGCCTCCATATTGAGGCATCACTGCAATAACCGGAAAGCAGCTGGAAGCAAGCAGGATCGCTTCCAGCTGCTTTCCACACCGACGACGTGCAGGGTACGTCCTCAGGCGTTAACTGCCTTTTTTTTGAGGACGTACCCTGCACGTCCTCGGTCATTAAGGGGTTAACATAAACATATTTTTTTTCACTTTTTTTGTTCCATTGACTTCTAGGGGGAATAGGTTATCACCGCCACGATATTCTAAGTTTGGCTTTTTGCACGCGTCAGGTTAGCCCAAGAGCGCTAACTTTTTACTTTTCATTCATAATAAGATTGCAACCTGACAAATTTAACAAGGGCCGGGCAGACATGATTCACTGTAGCAAATCATATCCCCTCAACTTCGATAAATGCCAACAGCATATGCTGTCGGAATTTAACAATAACATTGCACAATCATTTATTGTAAAAAACTTGTATAACGCCGATTGGTTTAGAATGATTTCAGTCCGCCACCTAGAAGGAGAAGTTAAGGAGCCTGAAATTTCGGGCATAAAAAGCAGCATCCCCTGCATAATAAATGTACCCCTAGGTCTTAAGGCACATTAATTCATTGAATGCAGATTTATTTTGCACTGGAGCGCAACCATTTAGTTTCAACTTCACAACTTGTACTAACTACAGCACACCACTTATAATGTAGCCCTAAATGTGAGCTAGGAACATAGGTCATTTTAGAAACATAGATATTAATGGCAGATATGAGCCATAGGCCCAGCAAGTCTGCCCGATATTACCTAACAGTATAAACATATCTAGTTTGTAGGATAGCCTTATGCTTGTCCCAGGCATTTTTAATGTCCCCCACAGTGTTTGTCATTACTACCTCTTGAGGAAGTTTATTCCATAAATCAATAACTCTTTCTGTAAAGAAGTGCTTCCTAAAATTACTCCTGAATCTACTATCCTTCAGCTTGAGATCATGACCTCTTGTTCTTGAATTTTCCGTTTTATGTAAAATACCCATAGCCTCGGTTTTACTAAGCCCTTTAACGTATTTGAAAGTTGCTATTATATCACCTCTTTCCCTTCTCTCCTCTAAGCTATACATATTTAGGTCATTGAGCCTATCCTGAAAAGTTTAATTTCTTAGACCATGTACTAATTTGGTAGCCCTCCTTTGCACAGATTTAAGTTTGATAATATCCTTCTGAAGATATGGCTTCCAGAACTGCACACAATACTCAAGATGAGGCTTAACTAATGATCTATAAAGTGGCATAAGAACCTTACTATTTCTGCTGTAAATACCTCTACCAATCAGGACTGGCCTTTGGGCAAGGCAATAGAGGCAGCCGCCTCGGGCCTCGCGCACATTTTAGCCCGGGAGTGAGGAGGACAAGCACAGAGTGACTGATGCAGTGCTGAGAGGGGAGGAGGCAGAGCACCGAAGGCTGTCAGACAGAGTCACTGTCAGACCAGTCATGAAAGTCAGTCAGCAGAGTGGGGCCCCGGGGGAATCGCAGGCAGCGTAGGAGTGAGGAGTCAGTCAACAACAACGAGACATGGTGAGTCACTGTCAGACAGTGGGACTAGTGTGTCATTGTGTGGGACTGGGACCAGCAGGGGAGGAGGATGCAGAGCAGCAGAGGAGATGTGTGAGAAGGACTGCACTAGCAACAGGATGATGGGGAAGGGTAAAATGTCCTATTTTTGCTGTGCCAGTTTGACAGAAAGGAGTGGGGTTAACTGAGTCTAATAATGAAAGAGGGACAGGCTGTATCAGGTCAAAGAGAGAAACGAGAAGACCAAAGCTTGGATGATGGGCTGCGCCTGTGAAATGCTGGGTGGTAATGGGAGGGAGATCCATTCTGCTTTAGAACCCCAAAAAGGTTGATAGTAATTCTATAAGGCTCAGAGCACCAATGATAAATGTAAAACACTTGATTTAGAGGCTAAAATGTTAGGCTAACAGGGTTGTAAAGACTTTCTGACCTATGGAACGGTCCACATTTTCTAAGGCACTAGGTCATTTCTGAGGGGCTCTGTAGTTGCACTTCCAGAAGTCAATTTATTTTCCCTCTTCCTGTTAGATATGGTGTAGTGTTAAGAGTGGCATGTATTACATGAAGCCATAAACTGTTACTGGAGGCATAAAACTGCACTCTGTGACATTCAGAGTACTTCAAAAGCAAAAGGCAATTTATAGAAAACACACACTAGACAACGAGTAGAGTAGTCAGGGGCTGGTCAGGAGGTCAGATGTAACATGTAGCTAGCCTCACCACATGTATTTAGCACTGCTATGTCACTATCTACTGCACAAGGTACAATACTCTCTTCAATCTGATGCTCACCACTTGTATTTAGCACTGCTATGTCACTATATTCTGCACAATGTACAATACTCTCTCCAGTGTGATGCTCACCACTTGTATTTAGCACTGCTATGTCAGTATCTGCTGCACAAGGTACAATACTCTCTTCAATCTGATGCTCACCACTTGTATTTAGCACTGCTATGTCACTATCTGCTGCACAATGTGCAATACTCTCTCCAGTGTGCTGCTCACCACATGTATTTAGCACTGCTATGTCAGTATCTGATGTACAAGGTACAATAATTTCTTCAATCTGATGCTCACCACTTGTATTTAGCACTGCTATGTCACTATCTGATGCACAATGTACAATACTCTCTCCAGTGTGATTCTGACCAATTGTATTTAGCACTGTTATGTAACTTTCTGCTGCACAATGTACAATACTCTCTCCAGTGTGATGCTCACCACTTGTATTTAGCACTGTTATGTAACTTTCTGCTGCACAATGTACAATACTCTCTCCAGTGTGATGCTCACCACATTTATTTAGCACTGCATTTTAGTGCTCCAATAGTACAAATGGTATATTGCAATATATACAATGTTATAGTGCTCCACTTTAATGGATTTATATGTTTTTTTTTTATTTAAAATGTTGTGCATTACCTTAAATGATTTTTCTACCATTTTTTTTAATATTTCTAAAAATGGTGGGGGCGGGTTGGGGCAGAGATTGGGCGGGGTTGAGGGCAGGAGTTGGGGCGGAGATTGGGTTAGGGTGGGGTTGGAGGCAGAGATAAAGTGGGCCCCATTTTCTCATCTTGCCTTGTGCCCCGCAATGGCTAGGGCTGACCCAATACATCCAAGCATTCAGCTAGGCTTACTCGCTGCATTACTACATTGTTTACTAAGTTTCAAATCATCTGAAATAATAATTTTCAAGTCCTGTTCCTCATCTGTAACAGTCAGTAAAGTGTCATTGAGTCTGTAATTAACATTTTGATTTTTCTTCCCTAAATGCATTAGTTTACACTTTGCTGTGTTAAACTTTAGATCCCAGTAGTTTGTAAATCCTCCAATTGTTGTATATCACTTCTCATTTTGTCTACCCCCCTGGAACATCCACTCTTATAGAAATTTTTGTATCATCTGCAAACAGACATACTTTCCCCTGTAGCCCTTTGCTGATATCACAGATAAATATGTTAAACAAAACAGGCCCCAGAACTGACCCCTGAGGAACACCACTAGTAACAGCCCCCTCTGCTGAATGAACTCCATTTACTAAGACACTTTCGGCTAGATTTAGAGTTTTGTCGGTAACGACCCGCGTAACTAACGTATGCTTTTTTTTCCCCGCACCTTTTAAATACCCCTGGTATTTAGAGATCACAGAATGGCTGCGTTTTCAGTGCGTTAGGCTCCAAAAAAGAAGCGTAGAGCATAATTTACCGCCACTGCAACTCTCGATACCAGCGGTGCTTACGGACGCGGCCAGCTTCAAAAACATGCTCGTGCACGATTCCCCCATAGGAAACAATGGGGCAGTTTGAGCTGAAAAAAAACCTAACACCTGCAAAAAATCAGCGTTAAGCTCCTAACGCAGCCCCATTGTTTCCTATTTGGAAACACTTCCTAAGTCTGCACCTTACACCCTAACATGTACCCCGAGTCTAAACATGTACCCCGAATTTTTAACCCCTAATCTGCCGACCGCACACCGCCGCCACCTACGTTATTCCTATGTACCCCTAATCTGCTGCCCCTAACACCGCCGACCCTATATTATATTTATTAACCCCTAATCTGCCCCCCACAACGTCGCCTCCACCTACCTACAATTATTAACCCCTAATCTGCCGACCGGACCTCACCGCTACTATAATAAATGTATTAACCCCTAATCCGCCTCACTAACCCTATAATAAATAGTATTAACCCCTAATCTACCATCCCTAACATCGCCGACACCTAACTTCAAGTATTAACCCCTAATCTGCCGACCGGACCTCACCGCTACTCTAATAAATTTTTTAACCCCTAAAGCTAAGTCTAACCCTAACCCTAACACCCCCCTAAGTTAAATATAATTTAAATCTAACAAAATAAATTAACTCTTATTAAATAAATTATTCCTATTTAAAGCTAAATACTTACCTGTAAAACAAACCCTAATGTAGCTACAATTTAAATAATAATTATATTGTAGCTATTTTAGGATTAATATTTATTTTACAGGCAACTTTGTATTTATTTTAACCAGGTACAATAGCTATTAAATAGTTAAGAAATATTTAATAGCTACCTAGTTAAAATAATTACAAAATTACCTGTAAAATAAATCCTAACCTAAATTACAATTAAACCTAACACTACACTAGCAATAAATTAATTAAATAAAATACCTACAATTATCTACAATTAAACCTAACACTACACTATCAATAAATAAATTAAATAAAATACCTACAAATAAATACAATTAAATAAACTAACTAAAGTACAAAAAATAAAAAAAGCTAAGTTACAAAAAATAAAAAAAATTAATTACAAACATAATAAAAATATTACAACAATTTTAAGCTAATTACACCTACTCTAAGCCCCCTAATAAAATAACAAAGCCCCCCAAAATAAAAAAATGCCCTACCCTATTCTAAAATTAAAATAGAAAAGCTCTTTTACCTTACCAGCCCTTCAAAGGGCCTTTTGCGGGGCATACCCCAAAGAATTCAGCTCTTTTGCCTGTAAAAAAAATCATACAATACCCCCCCAACATTACAACCCACCACCCACATACCCCTAATCTAACACAAACCCCCCTTAAATAAACCTAGCACTAAGCCCCTGAAGATCTTCCTACCTTGTCTTCACCATGCCAGGTATCACTGATCGCTCCAGGCTCCGAAATCTTCATCCAAGCCCAAGCGGGGGCTGGAGATCCATCATCCGGCTGAAGTCTTCTATCAAGCGATGGCTGGAGAGGTCCAGAAGAGGCTCCAAAGTCTTCATGCTATCCGGGCAGAAGAGTAGATCCGGACCGGCAACCATCTTCTTCCAAGCGGTGACAAGCGGCTCCATGTTGAAGACCTCCGGCGTGGATCCATCCTCTTCTTGCCACGTCCTAAGTCCGAATGAAGGTTCCTTTAAATGACGTCATCAAAGATGGCATCCCTCAAATTCCGATTGGCTGATAGGATTCTATCAGCCAATCGGAATTAAGGTAGGAAAAATCTGATTGGCTGATGGAATCAGCCAATCAGATTCAAGTTCAATCTGATTGGCTGATCCAATCAGCCAATCAGATTGAGCTCGCATTCTATTGGCTGATCGGAACAGCCAATAGGATGCAAGCTCAATCTGATTGGCTGATTCAATCAGCCAATCAGATTTTCCCTACCTTAATTCCGATTGGTTGATAGTATCCTATCAGCCAATCGGAATTTGAGGGACGCCATCTTGGATGACGTCATTTAAAGGAACCTTCATTCGGACTTAGGACGTTGCATGGAGCCACTTGTCACCGCTTGGAAGAAGATGGTTGCCGGTCCGGATCTACTCTTCTGCCCGGATAGCATGAAGACTTTGGAGCCTCTTCTGGACCTCTTCAGCCGTCACTTGATAGAAGACTTCAGCCGGATGATGGATCTCCAGCCCGCGCTTGGGCTTGGATGAAGATTTCGGAGCCTGGAGCGATCGGTGATACCTGGCATGGTGAAGACAAGGTAGGAAGATCTTCAGGGGCTTAGTGTTAGGTTTATTTAAGGGGGGGTTTGGGTTAGATTAGGGGTATGTGGGTGGTGGGTTGTAATGTTGGGGGGGTATTGTATGTTTTTTTTTACAGGCAAAAGAGCTGAATTCTTTGGGGTATGCCCCGCAAAAGGCCCTTTTAAGGGCTGGTAAGGTAAAAGAGCTTTTCTATTTTAATTTTAGAATAGGGTAGGGCATTTTTTTATTTTGGGGGGCTTTGTTATTTTATTAGGGGGCTTAGAGTAGGTGTAATTAGCTTAAAATTGTTGTAATATTTTTATTATGTTTGTAATTAATTTTTTTATTTTTTGTAACTTAGCTTTTTTATTTTTTGTACTTTAGTTAGTTTATTTAATTGTATTTATTTGTAGGTATTTTATTTAATTTATTTATTGATAGTGTAGTGTTAGGTTTAATTGTAGATAATTGTAGGTATTTTATTTAATTAATTTATTGATAGTGTAGTGTTAGGTTTAATTGTAACTTAGGTTAGGATTTATTTTACAGGTAATTTTGTAATTATTTTAACTAGGTAGCTATTAAATAGTTATTAACTATTTAATAGCTATTGTACCTGGTTAAAATAAATACAAAGTTGCCTGTAAAATAAATATAAACCCTAAAATAGCTACAATATAATTATTAGGGTTTATTTTACAGGTAAGTATTTAGCTTTAAATAGGAATAATTTATTTAATAAGAGTTAATTTATTTCGTTAGATTTAAATTATATTTAACTTAGGGGGTGTTAGGGTTAGGGTTAGACTTAGCGGCGGTGTTAGGGGCAGCAGATTAGGGGTACATAGGTATAACGTAGGTGGTGGCGGTGTGCGGTCGGCAGATTAGGGGTTAAAAAATTTTAATAGAGTGGCGGCGATGTGGGGGGACCTCGGTTTAGGGGTACATAGGTAGTTTATGGGTGTTAGTGTACTTTAGAGCACAGTAGTTAAGAACTTTATGAACCGGCGTTAGCCCAGAAAGCTCTTAACTCCTGACTTTTTTCTGTGGCTGGAGTTTTGTTTTTAGATTTCTAACGCTCACTTCAGCCACAACTCTAAATACTGGCGTTAGAAAGATCCCATTGAAAAGATAGGATGCACAATTGACGTAAGGGGATCTGCGGTATGGAAAAGTCGTGGCTGGAAAGTGAGCGTTAGACCCTTTCCTGACTGAGTCCAAATACCAGCGGGCGGTAAAAACCAGCGTTAGGAGCCTCTAGCGCTGGTTTTGACGGCTACGGCCAAACTCTAAATCTAGGCGTTTGTTTTCTGTCCTTAAGCCAGCATTCCACCCAGTTCACAATTTTTGAGTCTAGACCAAGGAAATACAGTTTGTGAATTAGTTTATTGTGTGGCATGGTGTCAAATGCTTTGCTGATATCTAGATATGCTACATCAACTGCTCTAATACTTTTGTTACATAATTAAAGAAGTCAATTAGATTAGTCTGACATGATCTCCCTGAAGTAAAACCATGCTAATTTTGGTCCTCTAAATTGTTTGTCTTTATGTAAGTCATAATTCTTTCTTTTAAGAGGCTTTCCATTAATTTCCCTACTACTGAAGTTAAACTAACTGAAGAGGTATTACATTTGCTATTCTCCAATCATCTGGGACAGCTCCTGTTAATAGTGACTGATTAAACAGATCAGTTAATGGGACAGTTAGCACTGATCAAAGTTCTTTTAAAAGCCATGGATGAATATATCTGGACCCACTGCCTCTTTAACATTTATTTTTGATAATGCTAACAAAACCTCATCCTCTGTGAAAAGATTAGTGTTAAGCTTGTTTCTATTTTTCGTAGCATCCCTTAATGTAGACATTCTGAGGCCCATTTATCAAGCTCCATATGGAGCTTGTGGGCCCGTGTTTCTGGTGAGTCTTCAGACTCGCCAGAAACAGCAGTTATGAATCAGCGGTCTAAAGACCGCTGCTTCATAACCCTGTCCGCCTGCTCAGAGCAGGCGGACAGGAATTGCCACAACTCAACCCAATCGAGTACAATCTTGGAAATTATAACAGTTCCCAGTTAGTTTCCCTAGCTCCTGGATACATATCTACATGTGTACTCCTTGCCCTCATCTTCCTGTTGTTATCTTGCTCTCTGACCTTTAGCTATCCTCTCAGACTGTGTTTTTTGCTTTACCTCCTGGTACGATGTTGAGTTTGGACTGATTTTCTGGCTGATCCTAGGAGTCTCTTCTTGAATTACTCTTTACTTAACCTCTTTGGTACCTGTTTTCAAGGATTCAATAGTCTCTACCTCTCCTCAACTTGCCTATTATTGGAAGGGCTTGCTTATTTGCATCCTGATCTTCCTGCTATTGGATTCCAGCCTGTACCTGTATTTCTAAGTTAATTCTTTACAAAGAGATAGTTCTTGTTCTATCCATTGAGGTTTATGAGATGGCTCTCGTTCTATCCAAATATTTGCTTAATCCATGTTTTCAAGTGTTGTAGGTGCAATTACTGTTTTTACAGTTCTCTTTGTTGAGTGAGATTTCATGTATTAGGGAACTGAACAGAATTATATTAGTTACATAGAAACATAGAAACATAGATATTGACGGCAGATAAGAGCCATAGGCCCAGCAAGTCTGCCCGACCTTACCTAACAGTATAAACTTATCTAGTTCGTAGGATAGCCCTATGCTTGTCCCATGCATTTTTAAAGTCCCCCACAGTGTTTGTTGCTACTACCTCTTGAGGAAGTTTATTCCATAAATCAATCACTCTTTCTGTAAAGAAGTGCTTCCTCAAATTACTCCTGAATCTACTACCCTTTAGCTTGAGCTCATGACCCCTTGTTCTTGAATTTTCCATTTTATGTAAAATACCCACAGCCTCAGTTTTACTAAACCCTTTAATGTACTTGAAAGTTGCTATCATATCACCTCTTTCCCTTCTCTCCTCTAAGCTATACATATTTAGGCCATTGAGCCTATCCTGGTAAGTTTTATTTTTTAGACCATGTACCAGTTAATGGTAGGAGCACACTAACAAAAAGCTTAAATGATAGGTTAATGTCAAAATTGATCGCACCATTACAGTGAGGCCCCTCTCTCAAGCTGTTATAAATCTAGACCATTATTTTGCCAGTGCTTGTTGTTATGGCAAATTCTGCTTATTTATGTACAAGAGTTAACAGTGCATACGTATATGGCTGATGGTTGTCACATGGTACAGGGGCAGCAAATTGAGGTACATTTTCAAATTTAGCATAAAAAAATCTACTGTTCATTAAAAATAGTAAGTGCTACGTTCTTGTCTTTTTATCTTACATTTGCTGATAATGAAATTAAGCTATATTTTATTGGTCCTTTAAACCACCAACTACTATTTCTTAAGATTAATTGATTTCTATAAATCTTTTATCATGTTTTTGACAGAAGTCCTCAAAAGTTTATACACCTTTGATATATAGTGATGCAAGATTTACTTTTCAGTTGGAAGATAATAGGTGAGTTTATAATTATTCACATCTGCCATTTCTGCTTTGTAAAAACTAATGTATATTACTAGTTTTGCTTTGATCATCATTGTAAGATTATTTAATATTCAATGACAGTGTTTAAGTCTCAATAGAGATAGAAGGCTCTGCACTAAACTGAATTATTCAGATGAACCTGGTTTTATTTGCTGATGGGGCTGGTAGGATGTTCATGTCAAAACAACACTCATTATACTGAGTGCTCAGTGAAAGCAGCAGATTTTAGATTTAATCTGTTTGTGATCTTTGGCTGCCTTTAAAGACCAAAGGTTTGGCTATTACAAACATCAGAGATAACAGATGTCACTCTGAACATTGTAAGCTATTTGTACATGTAAAAATAAACAGTTATGCATTCTAGCCTTGCTTATGGGAACCCTTTCTGTTACTGAAAATTTGCTGCCAATAGTACAAGAATAAATGTGCAGATTTTTTTTAAATAAAAAATAAATAAAAATTATATTTATATATATATATATATATATATATATATATATATATATATATATATATATATATGTGCATATATATTTTTTTAATATATATCTATAGAGCTATATGTGTATATATAGACTTTTGTGTAGATCTATATTGTATATATAGATTTATATAGAAATATATATTAAAAAAATATATTTTCAGCTAAGTGAAGAACATAGGAATTCCAAATATTTCTTTAAAAAAACATAAAACACATATTAAAATAGTTTTAAAATTATATTGCATATTGCATATTTCAAGGTATTTTACTGGGTATGGGCACAAAAGTGTATATACATGTTTATACATATAAACACATAAATACACATACAAAGACATACATAGACTTGTATACTAATTTTAGCCCAGTCCAACGATATCGATATATCATTAGTGCTCTATTCATAATCTGGGTCTTTTGGGTGTCTTAAGTATAAATATATAACCATAAAACAAGGTGTTTTTTTTTAAATTATTATTTAGGACATTTTTTTTAAATTGCTTTATATGGATATATATATATATATATATATATATATATATATATATATATATATATATATATATATATATATATATATATATATATATATATATGTCTTTCTAATGTGATTAAAATAACTAAAATAATTAAGAGTGCATAAGGTTAACCATAGGCCATTTGGTTTTAACCAATCAGAGGGTGTAGTTTTCATTTAAATAGCTGCTCCAGAAGACAGCTATTAGTCTATGATTACGGTTACGATTTAAAGAATGCTTGAAACATAGGAATTTTTACTTTGTTAACAGAACCAAGAACCAGAATACCCACCAATTATGTCCATCACCTAGATTACGAGTTTTGCGTTGCGGCATTTAACACTGAAAAAATGGCAATTTCAGCGTAAAAGCAGGAACGCACTATTGGGAGTCGTGTCGGTATAGCTATACTACAAGCATTTTAGCCTGTAACGCAATGTCAATCCGGCACTCAAAAAATGATGTTTTTGTGTGGGATTTCCATAGCACCGGTATTACAGGTTGTGCTTTAAGGCTAAAATGCTTGTGTATAACAGCCTATACCGACTCGATCCATACCGCCATCTGAAAGCAGTAGTTATGGATTTTGTGTAACAAAAATGTTTCACAAAACTCATAACTAAAGTGTTACAAACTAAACTAACACCATGAACTACCTATTAACCCCTAAACCACCAACCTTCCCGTATCGCAAATACTATATTAAACCTATTAACCACTAATCTGCCTCCTAGCCACATTGTGACCATTAAATAAAGTTATTAACCCCTATTCCCTCGCACCTCGACATTGCTGCCACTATAATAAATGGATTAACCCCTATTCCGCGACTCCCCGACATCGCCGCCACAAAATAAAGTTATTAACCCCTAAACCTCTGACCTCCCACATCACCACTAAATAAACCTATTAACCCCTAAACCTAACACCTCCCTAACTTTAAATTAAAATTACAATATAATTCTATTTAAATAAATAAAAACTTACCTGTGAAATAAAAATAAACCTTAAAAATTAAACTATAAATGAATCTAACATAACTAATCTAATAAAATAAAAAACTACCAATTAAAATATCTAAATTACAAATTTAAAAAACCTAACACTACGGAAAAAAAATTAAAAAATCTAAATTACAACAAAAAATAAAAAAAATCCTAAGAAAATGTTGAAAAAATCTAAGTTTACCAAAAATAATAAACACTAAAATCACGAAAAATAAAAAAACACCAAGATTACAAAAAATAAACGAAATTATCAAAAATAAAAACATTTACACCTAATCGAATAGCCCTATAAAAAAGCCCCCCAAAATAAAAACACCCCTAGCCTACAATAAACTACCAATAGCCCTTAAAAAGGGCCTTTTGTAAGGCATTTCCCTAAAGAATTAAGCTCTTTTTCCTGTAAAAAAATACAAAGTCCCCCCAACAGTAAAACGCACCACCCAACCAACCCCCGAAAATAAAAACCTAACTCTAAAAAAAACCTAAGCTACCCATTGTCCCTAAAGGGGCATTTGTATGGGCATTGCCCTTAAAAGGGCATTCAGCTCTTTTGCATTTCCCTTAAAAGTGCATTTAGCTCTTTTTCAAAGTCCTAATCTAAAAAAAAAAACACCCCAAAAAAAACCTAACACTAATCCCAGAAGATCTACTCACGGTTCCTGAAGTCCGGACATCCATCTCCATCCACACAGCAAGGTCTTCATCCAGGCGGCGAGGCCTTCGTCTATCCCGGGGGCGTCTTCTATATTCATCCCGGTGGCGTGGAGCCATCCTGGAAGCTGATCCCATTCTGCGCGGAGCGTCCTCTTCATATGGTCACCGTCGTACACTGAAGTTGAATGCAAGGAAGCCCGTTCAAAATGGCGTCCCTTGCATTCCTATTGGCTGATTTGATTCTTCAAATTCAAATCAGTCAATAGGATGAGAGCTTCTGAAATCCTATTGGCTGTTCAAATCAGATAATTGTTTTATTTTTGATAATTTCGTTTATTTTTTTGTAATCTTAGTGTTTTTTATTTTTCGTGATTTTAGTGCTTATTATTTTTGGTAAAATAAAAAAATTTACATTTTTGGTGGGATATTTTTTTTCTTGTTGTAATTTAGATTTTTTTTTGTAGTGTTAGTTTTTTTTAAATTTGTAATTTAGATATTTTAATTATGTAGTATTTTTTATTTTATTTATCTCTCCCCATTGATGTCTATGGGGGAAAGCGTGCACGAGCACGTCAAAGTAGCCCTTGGCTTTTGTGCGGTATGGACCTTAACGCCACCATATCGCACGCACAAGGAGGCTTTTCAGAAACTCATATTGGCAGAGATATGGAGGGGGTGAAATAACAAAACTTTTTTTGCATTCGTTTCACACCCTGTTTAGAGCAAAGCTCGTAATCTAGGTGACTATTTCCTTCTTAAGTGAAAACTTAATTTTTAAGATATGAAAATGCCAGTAATTCTTGAATTCCTTTCTTGTGTATTTGTTTTTTTTCACCTCTGTTGAAAGTATTTTCTGTAAATTTGTGTTTCCTACTAAATCTACTGCCCTTCAAATTGAGATCATAACACATTTTTTATGAAAAAGCTTTACTCTTCAGCTTCATTATATTTCTTAATGTATTTAAAGGTTTTCACTGTATCAACTATCAAATATTTTATTATAAGTTTTAATTTTAGAGGTATGTACCATATTGTTAACCCTCAACACCATAACCAGGACTATTCTGAAAAATAAAGTGAACAAGAATAATACAGTAAATATGCTAAGAGTCTTAAAAAGCTTTATTGCACATAAAAACACAAAGTCTTCATAACAGCATTCAAAGGCTGGCCCCTGGGGTAATACACATGTTTTTGCTGTTACAAACGAAACAGAATCAGTAATTAATATGAATGCTCTTCAACCTTTCAGTGAGATAAATGATAAATGTCCTGTGCCAAAGAGCCAGAATATTAGTATGATAAAGAACCATAAACCACAGCCATTGATATATTTTACTTGTCTATCTATGAATAGTAAAACAACTGCCCGAAGGTTGTGACCCCCTATACTTGTACTCTATATAAGCACAAATTTATTTTCTGAGCAATTTAATGCTCAATACAATTGTAAAATAGTAACCTTCAGACAAAATTAACGTAAGTAAAAATTTTGCTCAAGTCCTATTTTTAAACTATGAAACATGCACATTAAATATGATCATATGTCCATTAATGATTGCAATTAAATTGTTTGAGGCTTAAGCATATTGGTAATAAAATAAATGTAAATAATATAGAATTATGTTAATGAGTAAGTAGTAAAACCTGCATTATATCATATATTAGGCAATTATCCTCAATACTGTATGAAATGAATCAAGTGCCTTGTTTTACTTTAGCTTTGATGGTATTTTTCTTGCTTTCATGAAGGTCAGTGAAAATCTTTGTGATAAACCATTTAAAAATCTTGAGATATAATTTCTTATTGTTTTACATTTGTTCACCATTTGCTTCTTTATGCACTTACATGAGCATTGTAGCCAGAAATGTGTACATATAAAACAGCAACATTTATACTCAAAATACGTTTTAAATGAAAAAATGTTAAGTAAAATATTTTGAAATGTTAATGGGAACTAATAAAGCACTATTGGTTTTGCACTTCCTGCTAATCCTTAACCCCTTAAGAACCACAGCACTTTTCCATTTTCTGACCGTTCTGTACCCACACATATTATATACCTTTTTCTCGCCATTAAATGGACTTTCTAAAGATACCATTATTTTCATCATATCTTATAATTTACTATAATTTTTTTTATAAAATATGATAAAAAAATGAAAAAAAAAAACACTTTTTCTAACTTTGACCCCCAAAATCTGTTACACATCTACAACCACCAAAAAACAACCATACTAAATAGCTTCTACATTTTATCCTGAGTTTAGAAATACCCAATGTTTACATGTTCTTTGCTTTTTTTGCAAGTTATAGGGCAATAAGTACAAGTAGCACTTTGCTATTTACAAACCATTTTGTTTTCAAAATTAGTGATAGTTACATTGGAACACTGATATCTGTCAGGAATCCCTGAATATCCCTTGACATGTATATATTTTTTTAGAAGACAACCCACAGTATTGATCTAGGTCCATTTTGATAGATATTTAATGCCGTCATTTCACCGCCAAATGCGATGAAATAAAAAAAATCGCTAACTTTTTCACAAACTTTAGGTTTCCCACTGAAATTATTTACAAAAAGCTTGTGCAACTATGCCACAAATTTTTGAAAATGCTTCTCTGGGATCCCCTTTGTTCAGAAATAGCAGACTTATATGGCTTTGGCGTTGCTTTTAGGTAATTAGAAGGCCGCTAAATGCAGCTGCTCACCACACGTGTATTATGCCCAGCAATGAAGGGGTTAATTAAGGAGCATGTAGTGAGCTTGTAGGGTTAATTTTAGCTTTAGTGTAGTATAGTAGACAACGTAAAGTATTGATCTAGGCCTATTTTCGTATATTTCATGCCACCATTTCACCACCAAATGTGATCAAATTAAAAAAAAAACTTAATTTTTTCCCAATTTTAGGTTGCTCACTGAAATTATTTACAAACAGCTAGTGCAATTATGGCACAAATGGTTGTAAAAGCTTCCCTGGGATAACCTTTGTTCAAAAATAGCAGACATATATGGCTTTGGCGTTGCTTTTTGGTAATTAGAAGGCCGCTAAATGCCGCTGCACACCACGTGTATTATGCCCAGCAGTGAAGGGGTTAATTAGGGAGCTTGTAGGGAACTTGTAGGGTTAATTTTAGCTTTAGTGTAGAGATGAGCCTCCCACTTGACACATACCACCCCCTGATCCCTTCCAAACAGCTCTCTTCCCGCCCCACCCCATAATTGCCCCCGCCATCTTAAGTACTGGCAGAAAGTCTGCCAGTACTAAAATAAAAACATATTCTGCTGTGTAGGATACCCCCTTAGTCCCCAACCTCCCTGTTCCCCCTCCCAAACAGCTCTCTAACCCTCCCCTCTACCTTATTGTGCGCCATCTTGGGTACTGGCAGCTGTCTGCTAGTACCCAGTTTGCCATAAAATACGGTATTTTTAAAAAAAACTTTTTTTTAAAAAGAATTAATAAATATTTTCTGTAGTGTAGCTGCCCCCTCAATATCCAACCCCCCACCCCCTCCCAGATCCCTTAGCTAAAAATTCCCCCCTCCTCTCTCCCATTTAAAAATCTTGAGATATAATTTCTTATTGTTTTACATTTGTTCACCATTTGCTTCTTTATGCACTTACATGAGCATTGTAGCCAGAAATGTGTACATATAAAACAGCAACATTTATACTCAAAATACGTTTTAAATGTTAAGTAAAATATTTTGAAATGTTAATGGGAACTAATAAAGCACTATTGGTTTTGCACTTCCTGCTAATCCTTAACCCCTTAAGAACCACAGCACTTTTCCATTTTCTGACCGTTCTGTACCCACACATATTATATACCTTTTTCTCGCCATTAAATGGACTTTCTAAAGATACCATTGTTTTCATCATATCTTATAATTTACTATAATTTTTTTTATAAAATATGATAAAAAAATGGAAAAAAAACACTTTTTCTAACTTTGACCCCCAAAATCTGTTACACATCTACAACCACCAAAAAACAACCATACTAAATAGCTTCTACATTTTATCCTGAGTTTAGAAATACCCAATGTTTACATGTTTTTTTGCAAGTTATAGGGCAATAAGTACAAGTAGCACTTTGCTATTTACAAATCATTTTGTTTTCAAAATTAGTGATAGTTACATTGGAACACTGATATCTGTCAGGAATCCCTGAATATCCCTTGACATGTATATATATTTTTTAGAAGACAACCCACAGTATTGATCTAGGTCCATTTTGATAGATATTTAATGCCATCATTTCACCGCCAAATGCGATGAAATAAAAAAATCGCTAACTTTTTCACAAACTTTAGGTTTCCCACTGAAATTATTTACAAATAGCTTGTGCAATTATGCCACAAATTTTTGTAAATGCTTCTCTGGGATCCCCTTTGTTCAGAAATAGCAGACTTATATGGCTTTGGCGTTGCTTTTAGGTAATTAGAAGGCCCCTAAATGCCGCTGCGCACCACACGTGTATTATGCCCAGCAATGAAGGGGTTAATTAAGGAGCATGTAGTGAGCTTGTAGGGTTAATTTTAGCTTTAGTGTAGTATAGTAGACAACGTAAAGTATTGATCTAGGCCTATTTTCTGATATTTTATGCCACCATTTCACCACCAAATGCGATCAAATAAAAAAAAAACGTAATTTTTTCCCAATTTTAGGTTGCTCACTGAAATTATTTACAAACAGCTAGTGCAATTATGGCACAAATGGTTGTAAAAGCTTCCCTGGGATAACCTTTGTTCAAAAATAGCAGACATATATGGCTTTGGCGTTGCTTTTTGGTAATTAGAAGGCCGCTAAATGCCGCTGCACACCACGTGTATTATGCCCAGCAGTGAAGGGGTTAATTAGGGAGCTTGTAGGGAACTTGAAGGGTTAATTTTAGCTTTAGTGTAGAGATGAGCCTCCCACTTGACACATACCACCCCCTGATCCATTCCAAACAGCTCTCTTCCCGCCCCCACCCCATAATTGCCCACGCCATCTTAAGTACTGGCAGAAAGTCTGCCAGTACTAAAATAAAAGTTTTTTTGTTTTTTATTTTTTAAAAACATATTCTGCTGTGTAGGATACCCCCTTAGTCCCCAATCTCCCTGTTCCCCCTCCCAAACAGCTCTCTAACCCTCCCCTCTACCTTATTGTGCGCCATCTTGGGTACTGGCAGCTGTCTGCTAGTACCCAGTTTGCCATAAAATACGGTATTTTAAAAAAAAACTTTTTTTTAAATAGAATTAATAAATATTTTCTGTAGTGTAGCTGCCCCCTCAATATCCAACCCCCCACCCCCTCCCAGATCCCTTAGCTAAAAATTCCCCCCTCCTCTCTCCCATTTAAAAATCTTGAGATATAATTTCTTATTGTTTTACATTTGTTCACCATTTGCTTCTTTATGCACTTACATGAGCATTGTAGCCAGAAATGTGTACATATAAAACAGCAACATTTATACTCAAAATACGTTTTAAATGAAAAAATGTTAAGTAAAATATTTTGAAATGTTAATGGGAACTAATAAAGAACTATTGGTTTTGCACTTCCTGCTAATCCTTAACCCCTTAAGAACCACAGCACTTTTCCATTTTCTGACCGTTCTGTACCCACACATATTATATACCTTTTTCTCGCCATTAAATGGACTTTCTAAAGATACCATTATTTTCATCATATCTTATAATTTACTTTACTTTTTTTTATAAAATATGATAAAAAAAATGAAAAAAAAACACTTTTTCTAACTTTGACCCACCAAAAAACAACCATACTAAATAGCTTCTACATTTTATCCTGAGTTTAGAAATACCCAATGTTTACATGTTCTTTGCTTTTTTTGCAAGTTATAGGGCAATAAGTACAAGTAGCACTTTGCTATTTACAAACCATTTTGTTTTCAAAATTAGTGATAGTTACATTGGAACACTGATATCTGTCAGGAATCCCTGAATATCCCTTGACATGTATATATTTTTTTAGAAGATAACCCACAGTATTTATCTAGGCCCATTTTGATAGATATTTAATGCCATCATTTCACCGCCAAATGCGATGAAATAAAAAAAATCGCTAACTTTTTCATAAACTTTAGGTTTCCCACTGAAATTATTTACAAATAGCTTGTGCAATTATGCCACAAATTTTTGTAAATGCTTCTCTGGGATCCCCTTTGTTCAGAAATAGCAGACTTATATGGCTTTGGCGTTGCTTTTAGGTAATTAGAAGGCCGCTAAATGCCGCTACGCACCACACGTGTATTATGCCCAGCAATGAAGGGGTTAATTAAGGAGCATGTAGTGAGCTTGTAGGGTTAATTTTAGCTTTAGTGTAGTATAGTAGACAACATAAAGTATTGATCTAGGCCTATTTTCGTATATTTCATGCCACCATTTCACCACCAAATGCGATCAAATTAAAAAAAAACTTAATTTTTTCCCAATTTTAGGTTGCTCACTGAAATTATTTACAAACAGCTAGTGCAATTATGGCACAAATGGTTGTAAAACCTTCCCTGGGATAACCTTTGTTCAAAAATAGCAGACATATATGGCTTTGGCGTTGCTTTTTGGTAATTAGAAGGCCGCTAAATGCCGCTGCACACCACGTGTATTATGCCCAGCAGTGAAGGGGTTAATTAGGGAGCTTGTAGGGAACTTGAAGGGTTAATTTTAGCTTTAGTGTATTGATGAGCCTCCCACTTGACACATACCACCCCCTGATCCCTTCCAAACAGCTCTCTTCCTGCCCCCACCCCATAATTGCCCCCGCCATCTTAAGTACTGGCAGAAAGTCTGCCAGTACTAAAATAAAAGTTTTTTTGTTTTTATTTTTTAAAAACATATTCTGCTGTGTAGGATACCCCCTTAGTCCCCAACCTCCCTGTTCCCCCTCCCAAACAGCTCTCTAACCCTCCCCTCTACCTTATTGTGCGCCATCTTGGGTACTGGCAGCTGTCTGCTAGTACCCAGTTTGCCATAAAATACGGTATTTTAAAAAAAAACTTTTTTTAAATAGAATTAATAAATATTTTCTGTAGTGTAGCTGCCCCCTCAATATCCAACCCCCCATCCCCTCCCAGATCCCTTAGCTAAAAATTCCCCCCTCCTCTCTCCCATCTTGGTCCATAGTGTAGTGTTCCCACCTGCTCCCACCCCGTGCATGCGCCTGCCCCCACCCGCACGCAAGCCCGCCTTCCTCTGACACACTTCCCCTATTGATGGCTGCCCACCCACCTCCTTGCATCGGCTCCCACCCACCAATGATCACGACCATCGATGGCCGATGCAGAGAGGGCCACAGAGTGAATCTCTCTGCATCGGATGGCTAAAAACTGTTATTGCAGGATGCCTCAATATCGAGGCATCACTGCAATAACATGAAAGCATCTGGAAGCGATCAGTATTGCTTCCACCTCTTGAAAACAACAACGACATACAGGGTACATCCTTGGTCGCTGACAACCTTTTTTTGTAGGACGTACCCTGTACGTTGTTGGTCAGGCAGAGCTAGAATGGGAATAAAAACCAGGCCTGGAAAAACTTGGCCAGCCTTGTTTTCCATTGGGTCTGCAGAATGCACACACTCCGTTATCTTAATAGGATTACTGGTGCACTTATTCATCAAATATTTTTTAAAATTATATGTTTGTAATAAAAAAAATGCCAGATTGTTGCATACAGGTAGCCTACAGTTGGATTTCATCCCTGATTTCCTTTCACAGTGTGAAAATGACTCCCCATAGTGTGATCTGGAGAAGACATTCAAAACAGTACGTCATTCTGTCTCACAGTGTGACTTGAGTAGACACTAGAAAACATTCAAAGGAGGGCTCTTAAAATGGTACTTGGTCTAGGAAATAAAATCTACAATGAAATACTTTTGACTTCAGAGGAGGAGAAAAGAGAGGTGATCAAGTTACATTGCATTACCAACATCAACACTTACCTTAAATTGTAGCTGACCAGCACCAGATGCTTCAGCCCACCAAAAATATCCTGTAGTCCTGGTAGGCCAATCCAGATAAGAAAACACTTGAAAATTGCCTATTTTAAATTTAAACAAAGAAAAAAGTTGATTAATATGCCGCTTTTGATTTATTCTCCTATATTGTTTTCAAATTTCTAATAACACTCTTTAATGGGAACACAGGAAAATCAATCATAAAAAATATAGGGCAAGATTATAAGTGGAGCGCTATTTAGTTCTTTTGCTCGCAGGCTAACTGCGCTAGAAGTTAACTTTTTGCATTTGTCGGATTGCGCTCTTATTAAAAGTAAAATGTTATCACTAGCTTGCTAACCCATTGCATGCAAAAAAGACGAAGTTCGAAAATTGTCAATGAAGAAAAAAAGTTTAAAAAAGAACACCCTACTCGTGCGCAAATCCGATTGCGTATTCTCAAGTGCGCTAACCCGACATAAAAATATGAATATTTCACATTCCAATGTCCTTCACACAGCAGAATATGTTCTATTTATAAATAAACTTTTTTTCAATTTACAATGGTTTTGATTTACAACCATTCCTTCTGGAACCTAACCCCAGCATAAACTGAGGGCTACCTGTATAGTCCAAAAAATTTGAATTATATATATGTATATATATATATATATATATATATATATATATATATATATATATATATATATATATATATATATATATATATATATATATAGTCAGTTCCAAAGGATGCACTCCATTCAACTAAATAATAAATGCCACGGTGCTTCCTAATCAATAGACAAATAGTAGTACAGAAGTCAGTATTTAATAGCCATATTGAAAGACAGAAAACATTTTGAAGCCTAACTGGCCTCTTTGTCAATGCAAATACAAACATCTTACCTAAAGCGTTGCCTTCTTACACCCCTTATATACACAGCTAATGTACAAACAAGCTGCACACTTGTGTGATGTGAATGCTAAACACTATGTGTGTGTGTGGATCAGTGATGGGTGTCATACCGATGACGTCATCATGTGTTGTCAGTCGGCTCCGTACCATGTGACTTATGATCAGCTGAATCCTACCCTCTGCCTGGCTGTGTAAGACGGAACCATACATTAGCAAAATACCACAAACACCAGCAGATTCTGGGTGTGCAACTACCCATCATTGTAACCATCAACCTATTAAAATCTGTACATTTATAAGCATTAAAAGAAAACAATATAGATACTAAATAGAATTATTAAAATAGGACTATAACATTGGTATAAATTTATAAATTTTTTATCTCTCCAGTATCTGGGGGAGTATGGTAGATTAGAGATCCAACTGAGGTATCCGCAGATTTCTTCATGTTTTTGGTGCATTAAACAGATATACATTGCACATGTATTCAATAGTCCAACAAGTTAGGTATGGGCAGATTTCACAATGTCCACCGGGGATCAAAAAGGACTCAAGATGATGCTGTAAATACAAACACCTTTATGAATACAGACGAAGATACGGATAGGATCCGGATCCATACTGACCTGAGTTGAGGGGTGACACCCCCATTAATAGGTACCATAAACTTGTTAATTTCAGGAAAAGACAAATAGATTACGATCTGCATACAGTTTATCTCTCAGGATATCATAAGAATAGGCAAATGCCTAGGGGTTTTAGAATAAAAAAATGTAGATCAAGCCCAGAGTTTTTTCAAAATGGTGCTGTATTTTCAACAAGTGTTCTGATGATTTAATTCTTTAGGCTATAGAAGAGGTAAACAGACTTAAAAATTTGATGACCTTGAAATAGCACAGATTAAACAATGAAGCTATCACACATTAACTGAGGATAAAACACAAGAATGGCTAAAGAAACTTGAGACACTAGTTAATAAATACAGAATTGACTTGATTACCTTTACAAATAAAAAACTGACAACTGTAGACACCAATTACAGAGAAAAATGCATATATATAGATGGTTATACGGCAAAGAAGTTTCATCCACCACACGTCATCGTAGAACACTCCGCCTCAAAAATGTATTGGAATCTATAGGTAGCAGTGGGGGTGATTACTCTGAGGAGGATAACTCCATCACACAGAGAGAACACATTAATGGAGATAGACCTAGCTCTACATCAGTGCCTTCTTTTTCCGGGGTGGCTACAAACCACCCATAGGAAAAGACCAAGAAGAAGGCAGACTAGGAGAGGGGGCTATCGAAAAAAAAGAAACAATACAAAAATAAATTAATATTGTATTCAATTTGAGTACTAGAACACTTGATGAAATTGAGATTAGGTTACTTAATCGTGGCCTTTCCTTCTCCTAAAAATAATACCTTTGATAAAATTGTAGATCTGCAAAAGCTGCAAAGACAGCTAAAATTAAAGGATTTCTTTAGGAATAAACCACAGGGTATACCCGCTAAATTTAAGGTACCATCAACCTTTGATCCTCCAACTACCAATTACTCTATCAAGCGTTTTATTAATTTACTGAGTAATGATTGTACCACTGAGAATTTTAAGTCATTTTCTAATTTATCCAAAGGACAAAAGCAGGCTCTGGATAATCTTAAAGATGACAACACCATCATCATTCGTCCAGCTGACAAGGGCGGTGGTGTTGTCATTATGGATTATTGTAATTATAGGGCAGAGGCCATGAGACATTTAAGTGACACAAATGTATAAATTAAACATAGGGGTAATCCAACTAAAACATTTAAAGAGAACCTGGTCCTGGATAGGTTCCTGAGGTCTGCATTTGAAGCTGGTCATCTAGACGAATCTGAATATGCTTTTTTGACAACTCCTTATACAAAAATCCCTGATTTTTATCTATTGCCAATTGTGTCAGCACGTAGGTCCCTATTTTCTAATATAGCGATATATGTAGATTATTATCTCCAATCAACTGTTAAAAACACTTTTGCATATTTGAAAGAATCTACAACTGTTATAAAGATGTTGAAAGCATCAGATTGGCTACAACAAGGTGACATACGTAGAGAGTCTATATACCTATATCCCACATGTAGGGCATACATGCAACTAAAATAATGTTAATAAATTCAGACTCCTATTAGGGTCTGCCAATTGAGTTTATTCTAGAACTTATGAGTTTCTGTTTAAGTAACAATTATTTTAGATTTGAATCAGACTTCTACTTACAGAACTCTGCCATGGGCTCTAACATGGTCCCAGCATATGCCAACCTATATATGGCATGGTACGAGCTTTATATCATAAAGCCACACATACATGCTAGTATAGCAAACAATACCCGCTACATCGATGATGTGTTCTTGGTGTGGTGGGGTACTGTACCAGAACTGCAAACCTGGGTAAACATATTAAACCAATTTGAAGTTCCCATTAGATTCAAAATGGAATGTTCAGAAAGGGAAATATATTTCCTGGGCCTTAATATATTCAAGATTGAGTCAGACACTGAGTGTAAATTTGGTACATCACTTTTATAAAAAAAACAGATAGAAATGTATTACTTGAATCCTACAGCTCCCATCCCTCACACCAGAAAAGTGGTGTTATAGCCTCTCAACTCACTCGGGTGGTAAGGAATAACACTGAGGTATCCATTATGCTTACCCAAATGGATGCGATGGAAGCAAAATTGATCCAACGTGGTTATGAACCTAAACTGATACAGGAAATTAGAGGAAACATCATGAAAACGACTCAAGACAAACTGTTAATGGGTAATCCAGAACCTAAAACCAAGGACGAGAGGCTACATTTTGTGACAACGTTTGACATGTCCCATAGATTATTGAATACTGCCATGACGAATCGATGGAGAATACTTAAAAGGGATAGAAGTCTCCCATTCCAACAATTACAATGTCTAGGGATATCTAGGGATATCTGAGGGATATACTGGTTGAAACGGATCCCATTAAATGTTATGAAAAGAAAAATTGGCTGAAGCCAACAAAATTGGGATACGTGAAGTGCGGAGACTGCACAACCTGCCATAGCATGTTGACTGGACCAATGTTTCAGCATACACATTGGAATAAAAGCTATAAATCAATCACAGATTAGCATGTACCAGCGACTATGTCATATACCTGCTCATTTGTCCTTGTTCTCTAAATGTACCAGCGACTATGTCATATACAGTACCTGCTCATTTGTCCTTGTTCTCTGATATACATTGGAAAAAACAAACCAAAATCATTAATCCAGCACACAGCGACCCTTGCACGCCACTCCAGAGGCCCACTCACGTCTCTGAATACTCCAATATATCCACGAGTAGCAGCAAAGAATTGTATTTATTGTTTCAACACAACAACATCAGCAGCGATGTTTCGGTATTGCTACCTTAATCATGCTAAATATAACACTGAATTGATTCTATTTATACTTGTTAGCCACTAGGTGGCACTACAGAGTCAACATAATATTAACCCTTTACATACCATTAAACTCAAATCATTTCAAACTAACATCACAATTGTTTTTTTTAAAAAACATCATACATGTACATTGCCCTAGAATCTATCTAGAGACATAAAATCCTAATAGAAAAATAGAATCTTAGTAGAAAACTCTCATATACAGATATACTTATATAATAATTAGAAAAAAACATCCTATAAGAATACAGACATATCCAGATCTCTATTTTACCCATTGGGCTCCATTGTGCCTAATTTCCAAATCCAAAAACATTCACGCAGTTTTAACAAAAGTTCTCTATCACCTAATCTATGGGGCATTAGCACTTTTTCTATTATCTGAAACCTCAAATGTCCTATTGCATGCCCTCTTTCAATAAAATGATGAGCTACAGGGGCTTTGATATTTTTAGTTCTAATATTGCTTTTATGTTCAATTATCCTGTCCTTGATGACCCTAGTTGTCTCTCCTACATAACTCCGCCCACAAGGACATTTAATTAAATAGATCACAAATTATGTATGACAGGTGTGGTAACCTTTAATTTTAAACTTTTTACCAGTAATTGGGTGAAAAAAATTAGGCCCTTTAATCGTGTTATTACAACACAAACAAGATTTAATATTAGAACCAACATCAGCTTTAACTAATTGCTGTTTCAAATTCAAGCCTTGCTTGTATGCCGGTATAGGGAAATTTTTTAACTCTTTTATTTCAGAATTACAATCTGATAAAACCAAAGATGTTATCGATATAGCGCCATCAACAGGTGCCATACCAATGAAACCTAGGATTGGTGAAAACAAATTTCTCTTCAAACACATTCATAAAAATGTTAGCATAATTAGGGGTAAAGTTGGACCCCATGGCAGTGCCCTGCACTTGCAAAAAATCGTCTTTGAACAAAAAGTAATTGCAGTACAAAATCAATTCCAACAGTTGAAGTAAAAAATGAGTTTGAGCTTTTGAATAATTTTTATCCATTCTTAACACCATTTCTACAACTCCCATTCCACTTTTGTGGGTAATGGAGGTGTAAAGACTCTCAACATCTAAACTAAATAAAATATACTTTTCTGTTACCATATCCAATGCGTCTACCTTTCTAAGGAAATCACTAGTATCTTTTACAAATTAATTTGATATTTCTACATATGGTCTCAAAATCCGATCTAGAAAGATAGACACATTAGTTAAAACAGACTGGGTACTAGCAACAATTGGGCGGCCTGGGGGGGCCTGCAAGTTTTTATGAACTTTTGGTAAAGTATATAGCATCGGAGTGCAAGGATGCCAGAAATGGGAGGTGTAGAAATGGTGTTAAGAATGGATAAAAATTAATCAAAAGCTCAAACTCATTTTTTACTTCAACTTTTGGAATTGATTTTGTACTGCAATTACTTTTTGTTCAAAGACGATTTTTTGCAGGTGCAGGGCACTGCCATGGGGTCCAATGTTGCCCCCAATTATGCTAACATTTTTATGAATGTGTTTGAAGAGAAATTTGTTTTCACCAATCCTAGGTTTCCTAGGTTGGTGCGGCCTGTAATCCGCTTTAGCTCTTTAGATTTGGTAGAGCTCTTTTCTAATTAATTTGGTTATATGCATTTAGGATTGCCAGCACATAACTCTATACCCTTATAATATCTGAGTGCCCCCTACCCTAAGTAGCAATATATATATATATATATATATATATATATATGAATATCTATTTAGAAATATAGAGAACATATTCTGCTATGTGCATAACATTGGAATGTCAAATATTTACAGTAAATACACTCTATGACAGGGGTCGACAACCTTTCGGACCTCAAGGACCACTAAACTCACATTTTTTACCTCCCTAGTTAGGAATTATTCAAAACTACTTATGATCATGGACAGACATTGGAGTCATAAATTAAGTTTATATCAGAAAGTTCTCAATATGGATGTGAGCTAACCACGACTGATGTTACTGGCAATTACTATAATACTGGTGGGATATGGCTGATCTGCTGGGTGGCAATTACTGGAATTCAGGTGGAATGGCTTTGTGCACGGGAAAATTCTTAGAATGAAAAATAATAAATATTTAATAAAAAAAAACGAAGCTGGAGGGGAGGAAGACAAACAGTGATGTAAGTCCATCTGAAGGAATTAGGAAAACTACTACAAAGAGACAGGTAAAGAGAAGAAAATAAATGAAATATAAGAGAGACATTTTTTTAAGATTTCCTTTTTTTATATACTTTAATTCCACTATTTCAAGCCAAGACTATACCAACCTCTGCTGGCTTTAGAATGGAAGCATCTTTCTTTGAGCAGTTTGCCTGGTGCAGTACTACGCAACGTGCATAGGGAGATTGCTATTTAACTCCTACTCCGTCATTTTTCACTGATGTCCAGCCAGACACTGTAGGGAGTTGCAGCACGACGGAGGTGACACCATCAGAGGAGATTAATTCCTGCTTGATGGTGTCAAGGACCACAAACATCTTCTCGTAGACCACCAGTGGTCCATGGGCCACTGGTTGGCGACCATTGCTCTATAACACTTTATTAAAAATGAATGTTTGATAAATATGTTGTTACATGTTTTCATGTATTTGACTGTAAAGGGCTCCAGTGCACTTATATATGTACAGTGGGGAAAAAAAGTATTTAGTCAGCCACCAATTGTGCAAGTTCTCCCACTTAAGAAGATGAGAGAGGCCTGTAATTTTCATCATAGGTATACCTCAACTATGAGAGACAAAATGTGGAAACAAATCCAGACAATCACATTGTCTGATTTGGAAAGAATTTATTTGCATATTATGGTGAAAAATAAGTATTTGGTCACCTACAAACAAGCAAGAATTCTGGCTCTCACATACCTGTATCTTCTTCTTTAAGAGGCTCATCTGTCCTCCACTCATTACCTGTATTAATGGCACCTGTTTGAACTTGTTATCAGTATAAAAGACACCTGTCCACAACCTCAAACAGTCACACTCCAAACTCCACTATGGTGAAGACCAAAGAGCTGTTGAAGGACACCAGAAACAAAATTGTAGACCTGCACCAGGTTGGGAAGACTGAATCTGCAATAGGCAAGCAGCTTGGTGTGAATAAATCAACTGTGGTAGCAATAATTAGAAAATGGAAGACATACAAGACCACTGATAATCTCCCTCAATCTGGGGCTCCACGCAAGATCTCACCCGTGGGGTCAAAATGATCACAAGAATGATGAGCAAACATCCCAGAACCACACGGGGGGACCTAGTGAATGACCTGCAGAGAGCTGGACCAACGTAAAAAAGGCTACCATCAGTAACACAATACACTGCCAGGGACTCAGATCCTGCAGTGCCAGACGTGTCCCCCTGCTTAAGTCAGTGCATGTCCGGACCCGTCTGAAGTATGCTAGAGAGCATTTGGATGATCCAGAAGCGGATTGGGAGAATGTCATATGGTCAGATGAAACCAAAGTAGAACTGTTTGGTAGAAACACAACTTGTTGTGTTTGGAGGAGAGAGAACACCATACGTACTGTGAAGCATGGGGGTGGCAACATCATGCTTTGGGGCTGTTTCTCTGCAAAGGGAACAGGACGACTGATCCATGTACATGAAAGAATGAATGGGGCCATGTATCGTGAGATTTTGAGTGCAAACCTCCTTCCATCAGCAAGGGCATTGAAGATGAAATGTGGCTGGGTCTTTCAGCATGACAATGATCCCAAACACACCGCCCGGGCAACGAAGGAGTGGCTTTGTAAGAAGCATTTCAAGGTCCTGAAGTAGCCTAGCCAGTCTCCAGATCTCAACCCCATAGAAAACCTTTGGAGGGAGTTGAAAGTCTGTGCTGCCCAGCGACAGCCCCAAAACATCACTGCTCTAGAGGAGATCTGCATGAAGGAATGGGCCAACATACCAGCAACAGTGTGTGACAACCTTGTGAAGACTTACAGAAAACATTTGACCTCTGTCATTGCCAACAAATATATATATGTATTTATCTCTATGTTAAAGCCCTTTTTTCTAATACCTGAGATCTCATATCTTTGAGCATTTATAACTTTTTTTGTGCAATATTTTTTAAATACTTTTTTAGATAGTGTTTGTAATGCATTTTTAAGGTGTTTTGTGACATTTTTTGTTTCGAGAAACAGTTAACAAGAGCTTTGCTGTTGTAGTAATCATTCTAGCATAAATTGAGATATGAGCAAAATTTACCTTGCACGCAAATGCGAAAACATGGTGGATATTTTCAAAGCTGGTTGTAAGGTAATGCATGTTTGTGCACAGTAACAGTAACATTCTTTCCCAACTCTGACAAGAAAATATTGGTTTACTCACCTCAGAACAGGGCCGGATTGGCCTTCCGGGAAGCCGGAAAAAATCCGGGTGGGCCGGACTAGCTGTGGCCGTCATTGTTTTTACATGTATTAATTGTTCTATACTTCAATTTCATATGATAAAAATCTTATCAGTCCCAGCTTCACAAACTGATTTTTTAATACCATGAGGCTGCGCAACTGCTTACCCCCTGGGCCGATGTCAGTGGTGGAATAGTGGCCGGAAGGAATTGGGCTAGTGTGTGACTCTTAGAAATGTAAGCAAGAACACATGGCTGCCTGCTTTACAAACTTTGTATATGCACATCATAATGCACAGTTTACATTTGAGACTGTAAATTACACTGTGCAGGGAGTGTGCCCCAGTGTGAGTTAATAAATAGATATCTAGAGGCCTCATCTTCCTCCACGCAGCAGGTCCTGCACAATCTTATGCAGATACACAGACCCCGGCACTTCCTCTGTCTTAATGGATTAAACCATATTCACTGCAATGTAGGGGGTACACTAAGGAGAGAGAACAAGTAACGACTAACTAGACATATTTTATTGTAAAAATATATAGCGTATATATGGTGTGTCATATATTACGTTCTGGCCCCTGGGGAGAATTTTCATATCAAGCAGAACTTAAATTAAATGAATTAATGTTCAGGGCCCCTTAGTGCCCATAGTAGAACAGTGCATGAGGGAGGGGCTTCCTGCTGCTAAACGAAAGAGTGAGATTCCTATGCAGCTTTCAGGACACTAACTGTCACTGAGAAGGGAGAACCGCAGAGGCTGTGTGGAGGTGAGGTTGTAATGATCTTAATAAATATGGAGAGGTATCTCATTATTGTATGTTTTATATTGTGTATGTATTGTGTCTGGGGAAGCTGCTGTGTATGAGTATGTTTTACAGTGTGTATGAGTGTGATTGGTGTGGTAATAGCTGTGTGAGTGTGTTTTGCAGTGTGTATGTAATGTCTCTGGGGAAGCTGCTGTGTATGATTGTGTTTTACAGTGTGTGTGTGGTGTGGTAATGGGTGTGTGTGTTTTACAGTGTGTATGTGATGTGTCTGGGGAAACTGCTGTGTATGAGTGTGTTTCACAGTGTGTATGAGTGTGTGTGGTGTGGTAATGGCTGTGTGAGTGTGTTTTACAGTGTGTATGTGTTGTGTCTGGGAAAGCTGCTGTGTATAAGTGTGTTTTACAGTGTGTATGTGATGTGTCTGGGGAAGCTGCTGTGTATGAGTGTGTTTTACAATGTGTATGACTGTGTGTGGTGTGGTAATGGCTGTGTGAGTGTGTCTTACAGTGTGTATGTGATGTGTCTGGGGAAGCTGCTGGGGAAGCTGCTGTGTTCATACCATGGGGAAGCTGCTAGGGAAGCTGCTGTGTAATACCACAGTGTGTATAAGTGTTTGTGGTATGGTAATGGCTATGTGAGTGTGTTTTATATTGTGTATGTGTTGTGTCTGGGGAAGCTGCTGTGTATGAGTGTGTTTTACAGTGTGTATGCGATGTGTCTGGGGAAGCTGCTGTGTATGAGTGTGTTTTACCATGTGTGTGTGGTGTGGTAATGGCTATGTGTGTTTTACAGTGTGTATGTGATATGTCTGGAAAAGCCACTGTGTATAGGTATGTTTTACAGTGTGTATGAGTGTTTGTGGTGTGGTAATGGCTGTGTGAGTGTGTTTTACAGTGTGTATGTGTTTTGTCTGGGAAAGCAGCTGTGTATGAGTCTGTTTAACAGTGTGTATGGTGTGTTAATGGCTGTGCGAGTTTGTCTTACAGTGTGTATGTGATTTGTCTGGGGAAGCTGCTGTGTATGAGTGTGTTTTACAGTGTGTATGAGTGTGTGTGGTGTGGTAATGGCTGTTTGAGTGTTTTACAGTGTGTATGTGATATGTCTGGGGAAGCTGCTGTGTATGAGTGTGTTTTACAGTGGTCATGAGTGTGTTTTGTGTGGTAATGGCTGTGTGTGTTTTACAGTGTGTATGTGATGTGTCTGGGGAAGCTGCTGTGTGAGTGTGTTTTACAGTGTGTATGTGATGTGTCTTGGGAAGCTGCTGTTTAATACCACAGTGTATATGAGTGTGTGGTGTGGTAATGGCTGTGTGAGTGTGTTTTATATTGTGTATGTGTAGTGTGTCTGGGGAAGCTTCTGTGTATGAGTGTTTTTTACAGTGTGTATGAGTGTGTGGCGTGGTAATGGATGTGTGTGTTTTACAGTGTGTATGTGATGTGTCTGGGGAAGCTGCTGTGTGAGTGTGTTTTACAGTATGTATGTGATGTGTCTGGGGAAGCTGCTGTGTATGAGTGTGTTTTACCATGTGTGTGTGGTGTGGTAATGGCTATGTGTGTTTTACAGTGTGTATGTGATATGTCTGGGAAAGCCGCTGTGTATAAGTGTGTTTTACAGTGTGTATGAGTGTTTGTGGTGTGGTAATGGCTGTGTGAGTGTGTTTTACAGTGTGTATGTGTTTTGTCTGGGAAAGCAGCTATGTATGAGTCTGTTTAACAGTGTGTATGATGTGTTAATGGCTGTGCGAGTTTGTCTTACAGTGTGTATGTGATTTGTCTGGGGAAGCTGCTGTGTATGAGTGTGTTTTACAGTGTGTATGAGTGTGTGTGGTGTGGTAATGGCTGTTTGAGTGTTTTACAGTGTGTATGTGATATGTCTGGGGAAGCTGCTGTGTATGAGTGTGTTTTACAGTGGTCATGAGTGTGTTTTGTGTGGTAATGGCTGTGTGTGTTTTACAGTGTGTATGTGATGTGTCTGGGGAAGCTGCTGTGTGAGTGTGTTTTACAGTGTGTATGTGATGTGTCTTGGGAAGCTGCTGTTTAATACCACAGTGTATATGAGTGTGTGGTGTGGTAATGGCTGTGTGAGTGTGTTTTATATTGTGTATGTGTAGTGTGTCTGGGGAAGCTTCTGTGTATGAGTGTTTTTTACAGTGTGTATGAGTGTGTGGCGTGGTAATGGATGTGTGTGTTTTACAGTGTGTATGTGATGTGTCTGGGGAAGCTGCTGTGTGAGTGTGTTTTACAGTATGTATGTGATGTGTCTGGGGAAGCTGCTGTGTATGAGTGTGTTTTACCATGTGTGTGTGGTGTGGTAATGGCTATGTGTGTTTTACAGTGTGTATGTGATATGTCTGGGAAAGCCGCTGTGTATAAGTGTGTTTTACAGTGTGTATGAGTGTTTGTGGTGTGGTAATGGCTGTGTGAGTGTGTTTTACAGTGTGTATGTGTTTTGTCTGGGAAAGCAGCTATGTATGAGTCTGTTTAACAGTGTGTATGATGTGTTAATGGCTGTGCGAGTTTGTCTTACAGTGTGTATGTGATTTGTCTGGGGAAGCTGCTGTGTATGAGTGTGTTTTACAGTGTGTATGAGTGTGTGTGGTGTGGTAATGGCTGTTTGAGTGTTTTACAGTGTGTATGTGATATGTCTGGGGAAGCTGCTGTGTATGAGTGTGTTTTACAGTGGTCATGAGTGTGTTTTGTGTGGTAATGGCTGTGTGTGTTTTACAGTGTGTATGTGATGTGTCTGGGGAAGCTGCTGTGTGAGTGTGTTTTACAGTGTGTATGTGATGTGTCTTGGGAAGCTGCTGTTTAATACCACAGTGTGTATGAGTGTGTGGTGTGGTAATGGCTGTGTGAGTGTGTTTTATATTGTGTATGTGTAGTGTGTCTGGGGAAGCTTCTGTGTATGAGTGTTTTTTACAGTGTGTATGAGTGTGTGGCGTGGTAATGGATGTGTGTGTTTTACAGTGTGTATGTGATGTGTCTGGGGAAGCTGCTGTGTGAGTGTGTTTTACAGTATGTATGTGATGTGTCTGGGGAAGCTGCTGTGTATGAGTGTGTTTTACCATGTGTGTGTGGTGTGGTAATGGCTATGTGTGTTTTACAGTGTGTATGTGATATGTCTGGGAAAGCCGCTGTGTATAAGTGTGTTTTACAGTGTGTATGAGTGTTTGTGGTGTGGTAATGGCTGTGTGAGTGTGTTTTACAGTGTGTATGTGTTTTGTCTGGGAAAGCTGCTGTGTATGAGTCTGATTAACAGTGTGTATGGTGTGTTAATGGCTGTGCGAGTGTGTCTTACAGTGTGTATGTGATTTGTCTGGGGAAGCTGCTGTGTATGAGTGTGTTTTACAGTGTGTATGAGTGTGTGTGGTGTGGTAATGGCTGTTTGAGTGTTTTACAGTGTGTATGTGATTTGTCTGGGGAAGCTGCTGTGTATGAGTGTGTTTTACAGTGGTCATGAGTGTGTTTTGTGTGGTAATGGCTGTGTGTGTTTTACAGTGTGTATGTGATGTGCCTGGGGAAGCTGCTGTGTGAGTGTGTTTTACAGTGTGTATGTGATGTGTCTTGGGAAGCTGCTGTTTAATACCACAGTGTGTATGAGTGTGTGGTGTGGTAATGGCTGTGTGAGTGTGTTTTATATTGTGTATGTGTAGTCTGTCTGGGGAAGCTTCTGTGTATGAGTGTTTTTTACAGTGTGTATGAGTGTGTTTTGTGTGGTAATGGCTGTGTGTGTTTTACAGTGTGTATGTGATGTGTCTGGGGAAGCTGCTGTATATGAGTGTGTTTTACAGTGTGTATGAGTGTGTGGTGTGGTAATGGATGCGTGTGTTTTACAGTGTGTATGTGATGTGTCTGGGGAAGCTGCTGTGTGAGTGTGTTTTACAGTATGTATGTGATGTGTCTGGGGAAGCTGCTGTGTATGAGTGTGTTTTACCATGTGTGTGTGGTGTGGTAATGGCTATGTGTGTTTTACAGTATGTATGTGATATGTCTGGGAAAGCCGCTGTGTATAAATGTGTTTTACAGTGTGTATGAGTGTTTGTGGTGTAGTAATGGCTGTGTGAGTGTGTTTTACAGTGTGTATGTGTTTTGTCTGGGAAAGCTGCTGTGTATGGTCTATTTAACAGTGTGTATGGTATGTTAATGGCTGTGCGAGTGTGTCTTACAGTGTGTATGTAATTTGTCTGGGGAAGCTGCTGTGTATGAGTGTGTTTTACAGTGTGTATGAGTGTGTGTGGTGTGGTAATGGCTGTTCAAATGTTTTACAGTGTGTATGTGATATGTCTGGGGAAGCTGCTGTGTATGAGTGTGTTTTACAGTGGTCATGAGTGTGTTTTGTGTGGTAATGGCTGTGTGTGTTTTACAGTGTGTATGTGATGTGTCTGGGGAAGCTGCTGTGTGAGTGTGTTTTACAGTGTGCATGTGATGTGTCTTGGGAAGCTGCTGTTTAATACCACAGTGTGTATGAGTGTGTGGTGTGGTAATGGCTGTGTGATTGTGTTTTATATTGTGTATGTGTAGTGTGTCTGGGGAAGCTTCTGTGTATGAGTGTTTTTTACAGTGTGTATGCGTATGTTTTGTGTGGTAATGGCTGTGTGTGTTTTACAGTGTGTATGTGATGTGTCTGGGAAAGCTGCTGTATATGAGTGAGTTTTACAGTGTGTATGAGTGTGGTGTGGTAATGGATGTGTGTGTTTTACTGTGTGTATGTGATGTGTCTGGGGAAGCTGCTGTGTGAGTGTGTTTTACAGTATGTATACGATGTGTCTGGGGAAGCTGCTGTGTATGAGTGTGTCTTGTTGTAATGGCTGTGTCTGTTTTGCAGTGTGTATGTGTTTTGTCTGGGGAAGCTTCTGTCTGTGTATGTGTGGTGTGGTAATGGCTGTGTGTGTTTTACAGTGTGTATGTGTTGTGTCTGGGGGAGCTGCTGTATGTGTATTTGTGTGTGTGGTAATGGCTGTGTGTGTTTTACAGTGTATATTTGTTGTGTCTGGGGAAGCTGATATGTGTGTGCTAATGGCTGCTGTGTATGAGTGTGTTTTACAGTGTGTATGAGTGTGTGGTGTGGCAATGGCTGTGTGAGTGTGTTTTACAGTATGTATGTGTTGTGACTGGGGAAGCTGCTGTGTATGAGTGTGTTTTAGAGTGTATTTGTGATGTGTCTGGGGAAGCTGCTGTGTATGACTGTGTCTTGTGTTAATGGCTGTGTCTGTTTTGCAGTGTGTATGTGTTGTGCTTGGGGAAGCCGCTGCTGTGTGTGTGTGTGTGGTAATAGCTGTGTCTGTTTTGCAGTGTGTATGTGCTGTGTCTGGGGAGGCTGCTGTATGTGTATTTGTGTGTGTGGTAATGGCTGTGTGTGTTTTACAGTGTATATGTGTTGTGTCTGGGGAAGTTGATGTGTGTGTGGTAATGGATGTGTGTGTTTTACAGTGTGTATGTGTTGTGTCTGGGGAAGCTGATGTGTATGAGTGTGTGTTGTGGTAATGGCTGTGTCTGTTTTGCAGTGTGTATGTGTTGTGTATGGGGGAGCTGCTCTGTATGAGTGTGTGTTGCTGGCAACATCTTTGTGTGGTTGTCATAGTGTAAATAACTTTGAGATCCTGTGTCTCTGCATATGTGATATCCTTGTACCTCTGCAACTTTATGTGTTTGTGAAACCTGGTGGATGACTGTGAAAAACTTGGAAATTGAGGTTGGTGTATGTGAGAATTCTTGTTTTGTAGTGACTATATGTTCTTGCTAGCTTGTTGTGAAGGGTGGCAGTACTTTTCTATAATCACAAAAAAAAACACAAAAAAAACACATTAGAGACATTTTTTTATGTATGTTTTTTCTAGGTTGGCTTAAATGTGTCTATGTTTCTGATAGATATATATATTAGACCATCCCTATATTCCCTCTAGTAATTAAACATTTATATATATATATATATATATGTATATATATATATATGTATATATATATATATGTATATATATATATATATATATATATATATATATATATATATATATATATATATATATATATATATATATAGTGGGGGGTTCTAAAAGAAAAGGTGCCAGTATTTAAAAAGAAGGTGCCGGTAGTCTATTAATTGATATATTGTGCTCAGTAACTTTGAGAAAAGCAAAATGACATTATTTACAATCGCCTACATTTAGAGTTCTGCGTTAGCCGTCAAAAGCAATGTTAAGGGGTCCTAACGCTGCTTTTGGCCGCCCGCGGGTTTTTAGCGTCAGCCAGGAAAGGGTCTAATGCTCACTTTCAAGCCGCGACTTTTCCATACCGCAGATACCCTTACGCCAATTGCGTATCCTATCTTTTCAATGGGATCTTCCTAACGCCGGTATTTAGAGTCTTGGCTGAAGTGAGCGGTAGACCCTCTACTGACAAGACTCCAGCCACAAAAAAAGGTCAGTAGTTAAGAGCTTTATGGGCTAACGCCGGTTTATAAACCTCTTAACTACTGTGCTCTAAAAGTACACTAACACCCATAAACTACCTATGTACCCCTAAACCGAGGTCCCCCCACATCGCCGCCACTATAATAAATATTTTTAACCCCTAATCTGCCGACCGCCGCCACCTACATTATCCCTATGAACCCCTAATCTGCCCCCCCCACGTCGCCGCCACCTAACTACACTTTTTAACCCATAATCTGCTGGCCGGACCTCGCCGCTACTCTAATAAATGTATTAACCCCTAAAGCTAAGTCTAACCCTTACCCTAACACCCCCTTAAATTAAATATAATTTTAATCTAACAAAATAAATGAAATCTTTTTAACTAAAGTATTCCTATTTAAAACTAAATATTTACCTGTAAAATAAACCCTAATATAGCTACAATATAACGAATAATTATATTGTAGCTATTTTAGGATTTATATTTATTTTACAGGCAACTTTGTATTAATTTTAACTAGGTACAATAGCTATTAAATAGTTATTAACTATTTAATAGCTACCTAGTTAAAATAATTACAAAATTACCTGTAAAATAAATCCTAACCTAAGTTACAATTAAACCTAACACTACACTATCAATAAATTAATTAAATAAATTAGCTACAATTACATACAATTAAGTAAACTAAACTAAATTACAAAAAACAAACAAAAACTAAATTGTAAAAAATAAAAAAAGATTACAAGAATATTAGGCTAATTACACCTACTCTAAGCCCCCTAATAAAACAAAAAGCCCCCCAAAATAATAAAGGTCCCTGCCCTATTCTAAATTAAAAAGTAACAAGCTCTTTTACCGGCTTTTTGCGGGGCATGCCCCTAAGTAATCAGCTCTTTTGCCTGAAAAAAAAATACAACCCCCCAACATTAAAACCCACCACCCACATACCCCTACTCTAACCCAAACCCCCCTTAAATAAACCTAACACTAACCCCCTGAAGATCTCCCTACCATGAGTCGTGTTCACCCAGCCGGGTACCGATGGACCAAAAGAGGACATCCGGAGCAGCAGAAGTCTTCATCCTATCCGGGCAGAAGAGGACATCCGGACCGGCAGACATCTTCATCCAAGCGGTATCTTCTATCTTCATCCATCCGGAGCGGAGCGAAGCCATCTTCTTCCAGCTGACGCGGATCCATCCTCTTCAACCAACGCCTACTCCGCGAATGAAGGTTCCTTTAAATGACGTCATCCAAGATGGCGTCCCTCGAATTCTGATTGGCTGATAGGATTCTATCAGCCAATCGGAATTAAGGTAGTAAAAATCTGATTGGCAGATTAGGGGTTAATAAGTGTAGGTAAGGTAGCAGCGACGTTGGGGGGCAGATTAGGGGTTAATATATATAATATAGGGGTCGGTGATGTTAGGGGCAGCAGATTAGGGGTACATAGGTATAATGTAGGTTGCGGCATTGTCCGGAGCAGAAGATTAGGGGTTAATAGTATAATGAAGGTGTCAGCGATAGTGGGGGCGGCAGATTAGGGGTTAATGAGTGTAAGGTTAGGGGTGTTTAGACTCGGGGTTCATGTTAGGGTGTTAGGTGCAGACTTAGAAAGTGTTTCCCCATAGGAAACAATAGGGCTGCGTTGGGAGCTTAACGCTGCTTTTTTGCAGGTCTTAGGTTTTTTTTCATCCCAAACTGCCCCATTGTTTCCTATGGGGGAATCGTGCACAAGCACGTTTTGCCAGCTTACCGCTACCGTAAGCAACGCTGGTATTGAGAGTTGAAGTGGCGGTACATTCGGATCAACTCACCCTTTTTGGAGCCTAACGCAGCCCTTCAGACAACTCTAAATACCAGCGTTGTCTTAAGGGTGCGTTGGGAAAAAAAGCTGCGTTAGCTACACGGGTCTTTACCGACAAAACTCTAAATCTAGGCGAATGTTTGATATATTTTTGAGCCCTCTTTTGTGAAATATACCTGTTATGAGATTGCAGAGGTGGTGGTATTCAGTACCGGTGAGTACCCCCACAAAAAAGCCATGTTTATATGTTTATATATGTCTGTAATTACATATATTCACATATAAATACATATGTACACTCATAAACATATATATATATATCCTTTCCAGCTCTCACTCCTTACGAGTAGAAAAAATGCTGCACTCACCGGTCTTGTAGTAAAATGTTTCTTTAATGCATACAAATGACAAAGTCCATCACATAAATACCCCAGACGTTTCGGTGTGCCTCTGGCACCTTTCTCAATGGGCCAACTTGACCAAGGTGCACTCCTCCACAAGACAAATGTGGAGAAGACAAATGACAAAGAAATCAACCTGATCACTACATTTACCCCCTTACATCAAGCACTTGAGAAATCAGTGCGGGAAAATTGGGAGATAGTGAGGACGGACAAGTCTCTCCCCTTCGCTTCAACAAAACCACCATGGTTGGTTTACAAAAAATCTTCTACTTTGAAGGACATTTTGGTCCACAATGACCCCACACAGTGCTACAAAAAAGGCACTTGGATGGATACTACTAGGAAACCTGGCTGCTTTAAATGTGGCGACTGTACCACATGCAACAGCATGCTCACGGGATCTACATTTCACCATCCTCGCACAGGAAAGAAATACAAAATTTATCACAGATTGACCTGCACCAGCAGTTTTTGTGATATATATCCTGACATGCCCATGTTCTTTAGTGTATGTCGGAAAGACCTCCACTACGTTCCGGGAGAGGATGGCGAATCATCGCCACGCAATAAGAACTGCGATTGAGAAGAAGGAATCGGATCAACCTGTCACCAGACATTTTATGCAGGCAGGGCACACCGCTGCAAGCCTAAGAACAATGGTCATTGACCATGTACCACCTATGAAGAGGGGTGGAGATAGACACACTAAGTTATTGCAGGTTGAAGCTTCCTGGATATATCGCTTGGACACTGTCACTCCTAGAGGACTTAATGCCCAACTTGATTATAATGTGTTTATTTAACTGGACTTGGCTATGATTCATCAGTCTAGGTCTACGTCTGGATGTTTACCATTATTTTTGGTCATATGGACATTATTTTTGTACTATGGACACATTTTTTCCTCTCTGAAGGGGTAGCAGTCTCTAGGGAACCGAGGTCTCTATGTGAGTGTGTTACCAAAACAAAATAAGTTTCGCCATACCTTGAGAGATTTGAAGAGGGATTTGTGGTTTCTTTGACCCCTAACAATGATTAATTTTGATAGTGGGTCTGTATATAATAGGTTTACTTTTATTAATTAAATCTAGACCTTTCACTATTCACCATAACTGTTAAATATGCTTGGGGATCACATTTATTCTAACTGATAATTCACACACATCAACATAAGAAATTAGGTGGATATTATAATTAAGAATTTGTGCATATACTCCTCCAGTAGCGCAGCTAAGTTAGTGCCAAGTCTAGCTGTTTTTAATATTATATCTCTCACTATATTGATGGTTTGTTTTTTGACACTATTTGCTAATTGCGATCACCAGCCTGATGCGGTGTTATGTGCCCACTACTGCACGCTGCTGTGACGTTGCGCATATTCATCACAGGAGGCGGGAATATGTTAATTAGCCATGCGGCTGTCCCCCTGTATTGCCTTGTCGGCGGTAGTGACGCAACACACCCGCTCCGGTCTGGAGATACCGGAAGTGAAGAGCACGCTTAGGGTTTTAAATAGAGGGATAAGGGTGGCGGGTAGTTAGATTGTTTGTCAGAGGATTGGAAGCAGGCCCATTGAGAAAGGTGCCAGAGGCGCACCGAAACGTCTGGGGTATTTATGTGATGGACTTTGTCATTTGTATGCATTAAAGAAACATTTTACTACAAGACCGGTGAGTGCAGCATTTTTTCTACTCGTAAGGAGTGAGAGCTGGAAAGGATTTGTATTGTATATGCAGCACCAGGGCAATTGGACTGTGTTTAATGGAGTGCACCTTATTTTGAATTTGAATATATATATATAAACATTGTTCTACAGACAATATAGGGCTGGTCTTCAATCTTTTTCCAGGGCTGCTTTTTATTTCCAGTCCGGCCCTGCCTGATAAATATCTATTGTTCAATAAATTATAATACATTATAAAGTATTCTTACTTATATGGCTAAAAAGACATTATAAAGCAAAAATTGCATGCTCTAATTTGTTAGAGCGTGTACATTTAGCACTAGCGACCATGCAATGCTGCGTCACAATCATTTATAATAGATTATCAAATGATTTATCAACAAATGTTCCCATAATGGTTAATTTTGTTGAAAAATAATTAGATCAACGTTTCTAAAGTATTGTGATTGACCCCATTGAGTTGCAGTTTTAAAATGACAGGCTCCAACTAAATAAAGAATGTCATTTTTGTAATATAATCCATCTTTAAGTACTAATTGCAGCAGGATCTTGTAACAACTGCAGCAATGTGATTTATAGATTTCCAAATTCAAATTCAAGAAATATTTCCCTGGTCTGAAAGAAACTATTCTAGGCAATATCTTACATTACAAAAAAAGCTTTTATGACAATTCAACTTCAATAGTCCTTCTGGACAAATACCTTATTGTTGCTCTTTATCTTGTTGAATCATTATAGGCCTCTGTCATTTAAAAGGAATGTCAGCTCCTTTTCCTGCACAATAGAAAGAAAAAGAGAGATGACCTTTAGCAAGTAAAATAGGTTTGTGAGCTTTCAACGCTTTGTAGTAATGTCTGAAGCTCATTATCTTCCCATCTCAAGAACTTCCATCTCCTATATCAATAACTAACTCTGGGCAATAGGCTTGTGTCTCTTGCTTATAGGATAGGGTTTTGACATAAAGGTTTATTAAAAGCTGGGAGCAAGCTGCCAAATGCATCAGAGCTTTAGAAATGGGAGTAAAGTGCTTCATTTTGCATTCTTTCAACAAGTGATTTGGCTGTCTGAGAGAATTTCAATGAAATAAACTGTAACAGTGATGACAAGGAAGGGCAAAGCTTTGCAGTTTCTTATGTTTACAGTATTACTAATGATAAGGATATTTAAAAGATTGAGAGTGATCTGGCTGGAGTGCGCATTACCATACATAAACTAGATTGTAATGCAGCCCTGCCATATTGGCAAAGAAATGTGAATAACATTGTATTCCAGATAATAAAGCCCATGACCTTCATGAACGTGTTAAAGGGACAGTTTACTCAGAATATTTCTCCCTTTTAATTTGTTCCCAATGATCCTCTTCACCTGCTGAAGTGTATTAAATTGTTTACAAGTATTTTTATTGTCCTTATACTGGCATTTGAAATAGTTTATTTAGCCTGTGGTATCCCCACCCATTCTGAAAGTTTTTGGCCACGAGGCCAAGCTGTATTAACACAGCCAGTAAAGGAAACTACACTGCCAGTGGGTTATATAAGAGATAAGGTAATAAAATGTTAATTTTCCATTGTTCTCTCCAAGTATTGGTGATTGGTTTATGGTCAGATATAAGATAAAGAAGCAAGTATATGTACATAATGTGATAAAGTAATGAGATCTGATTATACCTACAAGCTCAACCCATTTTATTAGGTTGTGGCTTCAAAACATAAAATCAGCTAATTGATATACACAAATAAGCAAAGCAAATCTCATACCTTTTATACCCTGCAGCTGGTAAAAAAAGTAATTGTAAACACATTAAGGGAAAAACAATTTTATAGTAGACTGTCCCTTTAAGTACAGAAGTAGCAGCATTTATATATAAAGGCAAAACCAATGTCTGCTATTTATATTATGCTTGTAAGGGGTAGTATCTGCTTCTTCCAAAACTTCCAGCTCAGGAACAGAACTACTATACCATTGTCCCATAAAACTGCAACTGCCATAAGTCAGCGCACACAGGACAGTAGAAAAAACACTGCTGCTGAACAAGCTAGAGAAGGTTTGCACTTAAAGGGACAGAATTTTTATTGTTTAAAAAGATAGATAATCCCTTTCCCTAGTTCTGCCTTGTATCTAAGCCTCTGCAGACTGTCCTATTATTTCAGTTCTTTTGACAGACTTGCATCTTAGCCAATTATACTCCTGACTCCTAGGTAACTCCACGGGCATGAGCACATTGTTATCTGTATGGCACACATGAACTAACTCCCTCTAGTTGTGAACAAAATGTCAAAATGCATTCAGATAAGAGGCGGCTTTCAAGGGCTAAGATTTTCATATGGGCTTGCAAGGTTTATCTTTCAACTAAGAATATTAAAAGAACAAAGCAAAATTAATGATAAAAGTAAATTGGAAAGTTGTTTAAAATGACATGCCCTATCTGAATCATTTTTTTATTAAGGTATTGAGAGGTCAAACAACATATATAAAATTACATCAGCATGTGACACACTTTGACACACATCTAAACGAATAGATCAATAACATACATTTGTTGAAAAACGCCAAACATTTTCTGTAAACTTCTCTCTAAAATAAATTTGGACTCTTGGCACAGTCATATTGTACAATAGTTTGATTATGTCACATACCAAAACAGTACAAAATTTACATTGATACCTTAGATTTTTACTTTATATACAAATCTTTCAATAGAACCTCTGTATCGTGTTTTGCTGCCTATTAGGATGATACTTTATGCTAACCTACTATACGCAAAGGTATACTATCTTAAAAGAGAGGTACAATTTCTTGCCACAGACATATAACAGGTTATATCAGAAACTGGAATGGTTTATACAGCATATCTATTAAGTGATGCAGAGTTATCTTATGTTATATTAGAAGGAGAAAACCATGTAACAGTTGGAGACCTGAGTCATGTTCCATATATTAATGGTATATTGACCTCTGTGCCAGGAATGACTCGTTATGTATGGAGCTATAAGATATCTCACCATCTGTGTGTGTGGCTTGATATAGGTCTATTTATAGGAGAAAGACACTGTACATAAGGGAAAGATTATTTTCCCTACTCAGATATGTTACTTATGCTGATGACTAGTCTCTATAGCGTGCTTACTGGGCCTAACGGCAAGATGGTGAATGAATTATTCTAAGGAAAACTACAATGTAGGTATTAATAGCAATCTGAGGAACCCTGAGCGGTTCCCAGCCTGATCCCCTTGTAAACACATTCCCAACGCAGCCGCAACTGCCTTCCTTATAACTTCCTCAGTCACACCGGAAGCTTGGCCCTGTGGCCTACTCATGCCTTCCCCCCTAGACTCACACATTACTCCCTGTGCCACATTCAAAACTGCATCCCCTCTTATAACAGCAACCCCTTAAGCAGTGCCTGATACATGCAAAAATTCAGTGTCCCCAACTGGGTTATCCTTCCCCTCCACAGTCATCCCTCTGTGGTTCCCAGTACTTTCGCAGCCAACATTGGCCATTACCAGTTCTGGCCCCCCTCTGCCTCGCCAATGTTGCGCGCCTCCCTCCTGCTGTTTTTCCCTTAGCCTTCCTCCCTTGCACCAATCTGTGCTCCCCTTCAATGCCCCCCCACCTCAGGAGCCCGACCATCCGCACGGAACCTCCCCAACTTACTGGTGCGTTCTCCGTGCGGCGACCTGCTCTATCTCTGAACTCTGCTGCTGACGGCCTTGCCGCGCCCACGCTCCTCCCCGCTTGAGAAATCACTCAGGGAGGAAGCACGCGACGCAAAGCCAAAAGGGGTGGGGCTACAGCCCGACACAGGCCCAGGCGCAAGAAGAGACTGAACAGTGTGGGCGCCCCGCCCCCTGGTCTGAACAGCCTCAATACCACCAACATCCGCAGGGGACAGTGTCCCCACGAGTGCCTGGACTAGAGCTAGCACAGAGGACAAGGCCGCAGGGGGAAGGGCCTGTAGCTGCTGCCATGACGTGTCCATGGCAGCAGCCTGGCCCAGATGCGGCCTGTCCTCCTGGGGTGGAGTGCTAAGATGATGGGTGGGAGAGTAAAGGTGGGGGTGAATAAATGCGAGGGGCCTCATGAGAAACCCCAGGGGGGCGAAGGAAGAGGTAATGTAGGCCCCAAACCCCCCACATGGCCTGCATCCCTGGGTGCTAAATCAGGTGTGATGGGAACCCCTAGAGCACTTGGGGCATCATTAATCTGGGGAGGGTGGCTTAGAGCAGAGGACTGGGCCCCAGGGCCTGAAGCCAAGGCTCCAAGGCCCAGACCCCTCCTCCCAGTAGGCCGATTTTTAAGCATGGGAGCTGCCTGGGGCCTAGCTACAGGGGAAGGGGGTACCACATCCTCCAAGCCTGATCCACAGCTTTCTCTTTCAGCTCCCCGTATGCCTGGAACCTCCTGCACAACCTCTCTATAACGCTTTGGCGGCATGGACTTCTTCTTGGAACGCTCCATCTCTGCTACAGAAAGAAAGCTTCCTTGAAGTCTGGAACCAGGAACAAAGAGGGCCAGATCCACTGCAGTCAGGACCTATAAAGGTAAGCAGAAACACCCACCCCTACGCTTGCAACAATGTAACACCTAATACCCTCCAGACTTCAACTCAGTTATCCCTTAATTTTGTTACAGGCCCACTAGAGGGCCCTCTACTTCCAGAATAACAATCAGGAACTCCGCAAGCAGGAACAGCAGGAACCGCAGAAGTAGAAAGTTGTTATCCCAAACAGCGGGTTATCCCAAACATCAGACAGGACCAATGTTGGATTTAAAAAAGAACTGCTTTATTGAAAAAATGTACTGTCTTTTATACATGACAAAATCTGATAGAAATAGTATAATTACATTGAAACACAATACCCTGCCCAGACAGCCTGACACCACAATCTGGTCACCATAGCCAGCAATACCAACATACTATAATGTCACTGTTTTGGGGGGATACCAGGTTACCATTAGATAACTTGGGATCCTTTGATGAAACAGTTCAAAAAGCACTCTGATCCATGGTCAGGGACCCGAGTGACAGTGATGTAAACTAGGCAGGAGTTCCATAGCTGTGGTCACTAAACCCTGGTCAGATGATACGTGAACAACAAGTTTCCTAAGTGAGCTCCCTCTCAGTGCCCAGACCATACCCTATCAAGGGTCCAGCAAATCCCCAAAATAGAGCTCTCATAGGGCAATGGGCTTTCACAGCGTCAGCGTTCAAAGATAGGGAGCCATCCCGCAGGTCTTAGCTGCTGCACAGTTCATTGTAATCACGGAGGGAAACGTAACTTGGATAATCCGGGCAAGGAAAGGGCAAATGAGGGTAGTGATTAGCTCTTTAGGGGAGAATGTAGTGGGGGGGGGGCGCAGAAGCAACCAAAAGGAGTCTGATGCAAGTCTCTGCAGCCCTATTCCTGTGACACTTTACATCAAGTACTATATTAGAAGTTTTATTAAAATGATTTGCTGGAAATTAATGTTCATTTTTAGAGGATGTTAAGTAGAAACCAACTTTCCTTTAATTGATATCCTATGCAATTTACTATAATTGAGCTGCTATAAAATTAATCTAAAGAAAGGGGTCTACCTTTCATGTGAATTGATCAATTTTAGATAACAAATATTTAGGCCATTATTTTATTTGCATGTCACTAAATAATAGATGCTTATCACAATGAACAGCCTCCACAAATCTTATGACCCCTAGCTGCTATATTATAGGAACCAGGTGACAGTGTTATTGTCCTAAACACTAGGGACCCGATTCTCTAAAGCTCTCTGGTCTGGCAAGATTCTATAATATGTTTTTTCAGTGTTATGAGGCTCTTTAGGGATCTTTTTACCTTTAGAATCTGTGTATCTTATTAAATGATTTTCACTTATATTCTTTATTTGAAGTAGAGACAACTTAAATTACAATATAGTACGTCATAAAATAAGCTGATATTCTTCTCCATGATGGAAATTTTTTTAAGAATTGGGTCCAAACAGAGAAGACAACAATAGCATGCAGTAATTTAGCCTTAGCCACAACAAACATGACCCTCTCCATCTAATTACCCCTTCTGCAGAATCCATCCCCATCACAGGGATAGGCAAAGTGTCCGTACACGGACACTGGTGTCCGTGACTAGCCCTTGCAGTGTCCGCCACAACTTTAGTATATCTTTTCTTTCTGATTAAATAATAGGAATAAAAAAAATTATGTAGTGTAAATAAAGTTAGTGGCTTGTCAAGAGACTGCTAGCGATATTGGGTGATAAGTTATGGAATAAATAAAGCCTGAGTGAAATACTGGATGTGTATCTGCATCAGTATAATAACACCCCGCGCTATATAATGACACAGTAGTGACACTGGCACATGGGTATAGCCAGAGGAGGGCTGGGTATGGATCAGTGGTATCTGCATCAGTTTAATAACACCCAGCACTATATAATGACACAGTAGTGACACCGGCTCATGGGTATAGCCAGAGGAGGGCTGGTTATAGGATCAGTGGTTTCTGCCTCAGTATAATAACACCAAGCACTATATAATGACACAGTAGTGACACTGGCACATGGGTATAGCCAGAGTAGGGCTGGTTATAGGATCAGTGGTATCTGCATCAGTATAATAACACCCAGCACTATATAATGACACAGTAGTGACACTGACTCATGGGTATAGCCAGAGGAGGGCTGGTTATAGGATCAGTGCTATCTGCATCAGTATAATAACACCCAGCACTATATAATGACACAGTAGTGAGACTGGTTCATGCGTATAGCCAGAGGAGGGCTTGTTATAGAATCAGTGGTATCTGCATCAGTATAATAACACCCAGCACTATATAATGACACAGTAGTTACACTGGCTCATGGGTATAGCCAGAGGAGGGATGGTTATAGGATCAGTGGTATCTGCATCAGTATAATAACACCCAGCACTATATAAAGACACAGTAGTGACACTGGCACATGGGTATAGCCAGAGGAGGACTGGTTATAGGATCAGTGGTATCTGCATCAGTATAATAGCACCCAGCACTATATAATGACACAGTAGTGACACTGGCACATGGGTATAGCCAGAGGAGGGCTTGTTATAGAATCAGTGGTATCTGCATCAGTATAATAACACCCAGCACTATATAATGACACAGTAGTGACACTGGCACATGGGTATAGCCAGAGGAGGGCTGGTTATAGGATCAGTGGTATCTGCATCAGTATAATAACACCCAGCACTATATAATGATACAGTAGTGACACTGGCACATGGGTATAGCCAGAGGAGGGCTGGTTATAGGATCAGTGGTATCTGCATCAGTATAATAACACCCAGCACTATATAATGACACAGTAGTGACACTGGCACATGGGTATAGCCAGAGGAGGGCTGGTTATAGGACCAGTGGTATCTGCATCAGTATAATAACACCCAGCACTATATAATGACACAGTAGTGACACTGGCACATGGGTATAGCCAGAGGAGGGCTGGTTATAGGATCAGTGGTATCTGCATCAGTATAATAACACCAAGCACTATAAAATAATGTTTTTAATTTCAAATGTACCTTGGTGTCCTTCACTAAGGTCTGTACTTTGGAAAATGTCCGCCACAGCCTTTGTCTGTGCCTATTCCTGCCCCATCATAAACCCATCTAAAATTTAAATTCTATTTTTTCCAACTCCCTCCATTGGTAAAACCACCTAAATCAAAACCATTCACACATTCCCCACATCAAACCTACCAGCAAACATTTAAAGTGGCACAAAACATGTTGAGTTATAGCCATATTGCTAAATTACAATGCATTTTGTGAAGTAAAATAGTAAAACATGTGTAAAAGTAATTTTAAATTAATACCAAAATGTGCCAAAAATATTTACTGTTTTGTTTATTGTTGTTACTAGAACCATGGTCAGCACCCTGGATAGTGCTTGCTACATTTAGCCACCAATAAGCAAGCATAACCCAGGTTCCGAACCAAAAATGGGCAAGCTCTGAAGCTTTAGATTCCTGCTTTTTAAATAAAGATACCAAGAGAACGAAGAAAATTTGATTATAGGAATACATTAGAAAGTTGCTTAAAATTGCATGCTCTGTCCCCTTAAAAAAAATGTGGATTTAGTATCCCTTTAAACAAAGGGGCAAAATTACTATCACTTTAAGTTGATTGTGTTCAAGCTGCTATTGATACCAATAGGGCTGTTAAACCTGATGCTATCCATATTGGCAACCAGAGCATCTAGCCTTGTATTACATTTTTACTCATGTATACCTGAATGCAATTTTAGAAGCAATATCCTTCCATTTCCTGATTATAGGTGTATGTTCTACAGCGAGTCATATGGAAACTATTTTTAAAATGTATTGCTGAAGTGAATAGAAAAAAAATGTGGCTATCATTTTGTTTTAAATAAATGTCAAATACCAGAAAGTTACTGTGTAACGTTTATTTTACTGCAGTAATATAAATCATGCTACTATTGCTCTTCATCAGAAAACACTGACATTTGCCAGAAATATATCCTTTAAGAATGAGCTGTTGCTTGATTAAAATTCCCTATCTAAAATAAGATGTCTAACCTTCTACTAACAGAACTGATAAACACTCATTACACATGTTATCAATCAAAATAAATAAATCCATATGTACACACTTTGAGGCCTATTTATTAAGCTGTCAACTATGCTGCATTCGCCGGCACCAATACGCTCGCCTAACATCGCGGCCACGGATCTGAATACGATCTCCATATTTATAAAAAAAAGCTGGCAAAATGCCGCGCACCAAGTATGGGGTGATGAGCAGCGGACTGTTGTTAACTAACAGTCATCGATCTCCCTGCTATTCGGCTTTTTACTAACTTTATTTATACCCTGTCACTAAACACTGCCACTATATTAAAATGTTTAACCCCTATCCTGCCGCTCCCGGACCCCACCGCAACTTTAATAAAGTTATAAACCCCTATCCACCTCTCCCGGACCCCGCCGCAACTAAATAAATGTATTAACCCCTATCCCACCACTCCCGGACCCTACCGCCACTAAATAAATGTATTAACCCCTAAACCCCTGGCCTCCCTCATAACTACCACTTACTAAACCTATTAACCCCTAAACCGCCAGCCCCCCACATCTCCATACACTAAATTAAGCTATTAACCCCTAAACCTAATAACCTGCTAACTTTACATTAAAATTACCTTATCCCTCTTATAATAAATTAAAACTTACCTTTAGAATTAAAATAAACTATATTAAATTATTAATTAACCTACCCTAACTATTATACTAAAATTACATTCAACTATATTAAACTATTAATTAACATACCCTAACTATTATACTAAAATGACATTAAACTATATTAAACTATTAATTAACCTACCCTAACTATTATACTTAAATTACATTAAACTATATTAAACTATTAATTAACCTACCCTAACTATTATACTAAAATTACTCTTCTTTCGATGGTCAACGTAGAATGAAGTTTCCCTTTAAGGTACGTCATCGAAGATGGCGTCCCTTACATTGTGATTGGCTGATAGAATTATATAAGCTAATAGGAATTAAAGGGGAAAAATCCTATTGGCTGTTGCAACCAGCCAATAGGATTGAGCTTGCATTCTATTGGCTATTCCAATCAGCCAATAGAATGCAAGCTCAATCCTATTGGCTGATTGCAACAGCCAATAGGATTTTTTACCCTTTAATTCCTATTGGCTGATAGAATTCTATCAGCCAATCGGAATGTAAGGGACACCATCTTGGATGACGTACCTTAAAGGGAAACTTCATTCTACGTTGACCATCGGAAGAAGAGGATGCTCCGTGCCGGATGTCTTGAAGATGGAATTACTCCAAGCCGGATGGATGAAGATAGACTCATGCCGGCTTCGATGAGGACTTTGGCCCGCTTGGATGAAGACTTCTGACGGCTTCGATGAGGACTTCTGACGCTTGGATGAGGATGGATGTCCGGTGTTCGAAAACTGTAAGTGGATCGTCGGGGGTTAGTGTTAGGTTTATTTAAGGGTTTATTGGGTGGGTTTTATTTTTAGAGTAGGGTCTGGGCAGTAAAAGAGCTAAATGCCCTTTTAAGGGCAATGCTCATACAAATTCCATTTTAAGGGCAATGGGGAGCTTAGTTTTTTTAGATAGGGTTTTTATTTGGGGGGGTTGGTTATGTTGGTGATGGGTTTTACTGTTGGGGGGTGTTTGTATTTTTTTTACAGGTAAAAGAGCTGATTACTTTGGGGCAATGCCCCGCAAAAGGCCCTTTTAAGTTCTATTGGTAGTTTATTGTAGGCTAGGGTTTTTTTTTATTTTGGGGGTTCTTTTTATTTTAATAGGGCTATTAGATTAGGTGTAATTCATTTTTATTTTTTATACTGTGGTTTGTTTTTGTAACTTAGTGTTTTTTATTTTTTGTAATTTAGCGGGGTTTTTTGTAATTTAGTAATTTTTAGTTGTAGATTTAAAGGGACAGTCAACACCAGAATTTTTGTTGTTTAAAAAGAAAGATAATCCCTTTATTACTCATTCCCCAGTTTTGCATATCCAACACAGTTATAATAATACACGTTTTACCTCTGTAATTATCTTGTATCTAAGCCTCTGCTGACTGCCCCCTTATTTCAGTTCTTTTGACAGATATGCAGTTTAGCCAATCAGTGCTCACTCCTAGGTCACTTTACGTGCATGAACTCAATGTTATCTATATGAAACATGTGAACTAATGCCCTCTAGTGGTCAAAATGTATTCAGATTAGAGGCAGTCTTCAAGGTCTAAGAATTTAGCATATGAACCTCCTAGGTTTAGCTTTCAATTAAGAATACCAAGAGAACAAAGCAAAATTGGTGATAAAAGTAAATTGGGAAGTTGTTTAAAATTGCATGCCCTATTTAAATCAAGAAAGTTTTTTTTGGACTTGACTGTCCCTTTAAATAATTTGAGTAGGGTTAGGCTTTTAAATATGTAATATAGTTAATTTAATTTGTAGTTTAATGTAATTTTACTATAATAGTTAGGGAAGGCTAATTAATAGTTTAATATAGTTTAATGTAATTTTAGTATAATAGTTAGGGTAGGTTTATTAATAGTTTAATATAGTTTAATTTAATTCTACAGGTAAGTTTTAATTTATTATAAGATAGGGATGTTGTAATTTTAATGTAAAGTTAGCGGCTTGTTAGGTTTAGGGGTTAATAGCTTAATTTAGTTTATGGCGATGTGGGGGGCTGGTGGTTTAGGGGTTAATAGGTTTAGTTTGTGGTATTGATGTGGGAGGCCAGGGGTTTAGGGGTTAATACTTTAATTTAGTTGCAGTGGGGTCCGGGAGCGGAGGGATAGGGGTTAATAACTTTATTTAGTGGTGGCGGGTTCTGGGGAGCAGCAAAATAGGGGTTAATAATACTATGTAGGTGTCAGCAATGTCGGGCGGCAGATTAGGGGTGTTTAGACTCGGGGCTTATGTTAGGGTGTTAGGTGTAAACTTTACTGGTTTTCTAGAATAGAAATCAATGGGATATGTGGCAGCATCGAACATAAGCTTTCGCTGCTTTCAGACTCCCATTGATTCCTATGGCATCCACGGCCTCCAGGGTGGCGGATTGAAAACCAGGTACGCTGGGCCGGAATAGCCGCAAGCGTACTGGTTAACTGTTTGATAAATTGGAAAAGTTGTCAAATAGTGCAGAATGTGTATTCGGAACATCTGTAATGACGTAAGCGTCGATCTGTGTCGGATTGAGACGGGCGGATCGTATGTTACGTCACATATTTAAACTTTTGGCAGTCTGTAGGCTTTGATAAAAAGGTAAAATCAAGCTCTCCACAATTACGCTGCGGAATTCCAGCAAATTTGTGGTTGACGGCTTGATAAATAGGCCTCTTTGTATGAACAAAGATATATAGCAAGATAATATATTTTTTTTATGTGATCCATAAGTTCCTCCTAAAAGAGGAGCAAACCCTTCCAGGGTTTCAGCTGTCCACTGCATGGCTGAATCACATGGGCATTCTGGGAGTTACTAACATAACAATATAAAAAGTGATGTGGAATTACATACCTAAAGCTATTTGCAACATGTAAAAAGAATGGGGTGTCATGCATGTTTTTTTTTATTTTGGGGGTTCTTTTTATTTTAATAGGGCTATTAGATTAGGTGTAATTCATTTTTATTTTTTATACTGTGGTTTGTTTTTGTAACTTAGTGTTTTTTATTTTTTGTAATTTAGCGGGGTTTTTTGTAATTTAGTAATTTTTAGTTGTAGATTTAAAGGGACAGTCAACACCAGAATTTTTGTTGTTTAAAAAGAAAGATAATCCCTTTATTACTCATTCCCCAGTTTTGCATATCCAACACAGTTATAATAATACACGTTTTACCTCTGTAATTATCTTGTATCTAAGCCTCTGCTGACTGCCCCCTTATTTCAGTTCTTTTGACAGACATGCAGTTTAGCCAATCAGTGCTCACTCCTAGGTCACTTTACGTGCATGAACTCAATGTTATCTATATGAAACATGTGAACTAATGCCCTCTAGTGGTCAAAATGTATTCAGATTAGAGGCAGTCTTCAAGGTCTAAGAATTTAGCATATGAACCTCCTAGGTTTAGCTTTCAATTAAGAATACCAAGAGAACAAAGCAAAATTGGTGATAAAAGTAAATTGGGAAGTTGTTTAAAATTGCATGCCCTATTTAAATCAAGAAAGTTTTTTTTGGACTTGACTGTCCCTTTAAATAATTTGAGTAGGGTTAGGCTTTTAAATATGTAATATAGTTAATTTAATTTGTAGTTTAATGTAATTTTACTATAATAGTTAGGGAAGGCTAATTAATAGTTTAATATAGTTTAATGTAATTTTAGTATAATAGTTAGGGTAGGTTTATTAATAGTTTAATATAGTTTAATTTAATTCTACAGGTAAGTTTTAATTTATTATAAGATAGGGATGTTGTAATTTTAATGTAAAGTTAGCGGCTTGTTAGGTTTAGGGGTTAATAGCTTAATTTAGTTTATGGCGATGTGGGGGGCTGGTGGTTTAGGGGTTAATAGGTTTAGTTTGTGGTATTGATGTGGGAGGCCAGGGGTTTAGGGGTTAATACTTTAATTTAGTTGCAGTGGGGTCCGGGAGCGGAGGGATAGGGGTTAATAACTTTATTTAGTGGTGGCGGGTTCTGGGGAGCAGCAAAATAGGGGTTAATAATACTATGTAGGTGTCAGCAATGTCGGGCGGCAGATTAGGGGTGTTTAGACTCGGGGCTTATGTTAGGGTGTTAGGTGTAAACTTTACTGGTTTTCTAGAATAGAAATCAATGGGATATGTGGCAGCATCGAACATAAGCTTTCGCTGCTTTCAGACTCCCATTGATTCCTATGGCATCCACGGCCTCCAGGGTGGCGGATTGAAAACCAGGTACGCTGGGCCGGAATAGCCGCAAGCGTACTGGTTAACTGTTTGATAAATTGGAAAAGTTGTCAAATAGTGCAGAATGTGTATTCGGAACATCTGTAATGACGTAAGCGTCGATCTGTGTCGGATTGAGACGGGCGGATCGTATGTTACGTCACATATTTAAACTTTTGGCAGTCTGTAGGCTTTGATAAAAAGGTAAAATCAAGCTCTCCACAATTACGCTGCAGAATTCCAGCGAATTTGTGGTTGACGGCTTGATAAATAGGCCTCTTTGTATGAACAAAGATATATAGCAAGATAATATATTTTTTTTATGTGATCCATAAGTTCCTCCTAAAAGAGGAGCAAACCCTTCCAGGGTTTCAGCTGTCCACTGCATGGCTGAATCACATGGGCATTCTGGGAGTTACTAACATAACAATATAAAAAGTGATGTGGAATTACATACCTAAAGCTATTTGCAACATGTAAAAATAATGGGGTGTCATGCAAGATAAAGGAAGGCAATGCAAAAAACACATAATTTAAAAAAAAAAGATTATACAATTTTAGGAGAATATGTTTCAGGTTAAAGAAAATTTATTTTTGGCATGCTTGACTTTGAAAAAAATTGGACCAAAAACACTTCCAGTATTTTAAATTTGCAGCATTTTAATGAGCATAGATACTAAATAAAAATATTGCAGGATTTCCCACTGACCATCTAGTCCAATGCTTTGAAAACCCAGTCAAGAGTCTTCTTATTAAACAAGCATAAATACAAATTTTTTGTGGACATGGTGTTTGTTAGTGCATTCTGGAAGCTATAGTTTTTTTCTCCTTGGGCATGTAGTAACAAACAAGGTTGATTAAGCCCCTTTACCATATCCAGAAATAATTACTTTATAAACATGCTATAAGATAATAATCGATTTATGTTGTTGAGGATCTGGAACTAAGATTTTAGAAGATGTGTTGTGGATTTCTGTCAGAAGTTTATGTCAGCACACAGGTTGAATAGTCAGCAGCCAAAACAAAGTTCAATACCAGAGTATCCTTCAGGAACCAAAAGTCACAGAATGTCAATAGAATTGTCAAAAGTTTGGTTCCAAAGGCCATCAACCAGTTTACCAGTCCACAGTACAAGGGTAATTGTTAAATAATTAAGAGTATATATCATACAATAAGTAATCTGAATGGGACAGCTAGGGAAAGCCCTCCAAACAGGTGCTGCTTGATGCAGACATAGATAATTAAGTACAGAGAGAAAAGAAAAAGTAGCATAATGTAAGCACTCTTGGAAAGGGTAAGGCTAGAAGCAAAAACCAGATCATAAGCAGGGGTCAAAACCCGGAGATCAGGGACAAAAACACCAGGACTTCCATAAAAATAACCAAACACAGAATGGCATTAGTAGAGGCCTCGCATGCTTTTCGACAAAGGAAAATAAAAAATTAGATAATAAAAGTAAACTGAAAAGTCGTTTAATAGTGTATACTCAATATGAAACATGAAAGAAAAATTTTGGGTTTCATATCAGTTTAAGAAAATTTTAGGGTTTTATGTCCCTTTAAATTCAGCTGGTAAATATAAAAACAGGATAGTTACCCCAATGATGGCCAAAATCTCAATGTATAGGTTTTTAAAGAGGCATGACTGTCTTGTGATTTACTGGACCTTCTGAATAGCACTGCAAAATATGCTGATGCATTTCTAATAATAATGATGTGCAGGTAGTGGCATGCAAAGAACTCCTAAAAAAAATTGATTTTGTATTCCCCATTTGTTTTGTTTTTATGGCATAGCATAATGTATCTGATTTGAATCTCTTTGAATCTTTTTATATTTATGTAGAAGTATGTTTTTTTTTTGTTTTGTTTTTTTCAAAGGAGCTTTATTGGAAAATAAAGATATGAACATACTTGCATCTCAAATAATGCAATATAAACTTACAACAGGTACCTTCAACATTACATTAAGCATAACATGACATGGCTTTAGTCCTGATATAGGAGCACATCTAAAAATGGCGTATATGACTAGTCCATTTGGAAAATGGTTAAAGTCAAGTGTGTTCTGGCACCAGTGTTCTATAATAGGAAAGATCCATTGTATTAAAGCTCCCACATTTTCACTTTTTCTTAGATATTCCTGTTGTGTGTTTGGCAGAAAAAGCAGATATATCAACAGTGATGATATTCACATCAGTATCTCCGAAGAGCAGTTTCGTCAATAACTCATCAATAAATTACTATCTATATAATAATTTAACAATAACTTGTTGCAGGTGGTTAAAAAGGCTTGCTTTACATAGAAGTGTTTCTGGCATACATTTTGATAATAACCAGGGATAATGGTCTAAGCATGAGTTTGTTCCTTCCTGGCAGACAATAGGGGGAGGGAAAGAAAGGCAGTGGAAAGCGAGGTGAGAGGTGAAGAGAAAGATAAAGATAAAGGAAAAAAAAAAAAAAAAAAGGATGGGGGGAAAGGGGTAAGGTGTGCTGCTCAGCAGGCCCTCATTCATTTTGGCCTACCGCCGCCGTCCACTCCTCCACGGGGAAGTGTGACTAATTCTCCTCTGAGTCAAATTCTTACAGTGTCTACGTTATTCCAAAGTTGGATTAACATCTCATAGGTGTCTAATTTAGCTATCCGGACATAGTGGTATTTCTCAAGTTGTAGCAATCTCAGCACACCCTGTCTCCAATCCGAGGGCAGGGGTACTTGTGCCATTTTCCAATGGGCTGGTATCAGATTTTTTGCACTTGTCAGCATTAGCATTAGTAGTGTTCTCTTAATCGGGTTTTGGAAAATGAAACAGCAGTGTCTCAGGGGCTTTTGGGACTTCCAAATCCAATATTGTTTGCATATTGCCACATACCTCGGACCAAAACCCCTCTAACAAGGGGCAGTCCCACCAGATATGTATTATGGAGCCCACCTCCCCGCATCCCCTCCAGCATTTATCCGATGAGTTAGGATATATTGCCTTTAATCGGGTTGGCGTGACGTACCAACGACTCAGCAACTTATAGTGAGCTTCTTGTGTACATGCAGAGACCAAAACAGTCTTAGCGGCCCGGAATATCCATTCCAACTCCTGTGTGCTAAATTCAACGCCTATTTCTGAGTGCCATTGTCTGGTATATGTTGGGAGTTCATTGCCCCCTCTCAGGAGGAGCCCACAGATCCTAGAGATCAGATGTCTGGGGATGGTACTCTGTGTGCATAGCCCTTCAAAAGGTGTGTGATCCCTAAGTAAAAGTTGTTTATATTTATGTGTTGAGATGAAGTGGCCTATCTGTAGATACACAAACCATGGTAATTTGAAATCAGGGTGTTCACTCAGCAGTTCCTCTCTGGACTTTAATCTCCCATATGTGACAAACGGTTTTTAGTAAATGCAGTTTGGGCAGGTGTCAACATGGCCTGTATTGGGATCCCGGGGTTACCATATACCGGGGACAGCGGGGAGTTTGCTGTGTAGATGTGTGGATCTGTTCTAACATTTTTGTCCAGTCCTCTAGCAATTCACTAGTCAAGGGATAGTGGGCAATAGTTGGGGATCTAAATTTTTTGTCAGTCCACAAGAGGTAGGCGAGATTATTTGACTGAAGGATGTTGGCGTCAAGCTCTATCCAATCTTTTTGGGTGTTGTTGTGGCACCACTCGGCCACTCTTTGAAGAATAATAGCCCTTCTGTAAAGAAGGAGATTTGGGAGTCCCAGCCCACCATCCTCACTAGGGAGGTACATGGTTCTCCTATTTACCCTTGGTCTAATATCTTTCCAAATGTATTCTTCTATTAGCTTTTGTAGGGAGGGGAGAAATGAATATGGGAGATTAATTGGTATGGTCTGTAAAATATACAACACCCTGGGAAGAATATACATTTTGATAACATTAATTCTTCCCAACCACGATATGGCTTTGTGTTTCCATGCCGATAGGTCATTAGCAATGTCTTTTTTTAAGGGTTGCGTAGTTGGCCTCAAAAATATCAGATACCTTGGCTGAAAGATTGACACCAAGGTATTTCAGTGATTTAGTGTTCAGTACAAAGGGGATGTGGGTTTTAAGCCAAGTCAACATAGCAGGAGTTAATGTAATGCTCAGCAACTCTGACTTAGTATGGTTAATTCATCCAGCAGAGCTGGAATGGAAGACTCCACTTCTGTGAGCGTAAATAAGAGATCATCAGCATACATTGCAATTTTAAATTTCCTGGTTCCCACCTGAATCCCCTGTATCAAATGATTGGCCCTTATACTACTTGCCAGAGCCTCAATGGATATGGCAAACAGCAGGGGCGATAGTGGACACCCCTGCCTAGTGCCATTTGAAATCGTAAAGGGGACTGAGAGGATGTTGTTGACTTTGACCTTGGCATTGGGTGTTGAATACAAGGCAAAGACCATTCCCAAGAATCTTTTACCTAAACCTATCCTCTCCATAGTGCTTCTAAGGAACTGCCAATTCACTCTATCAATCGCCTTTTCCGTGTCTGTGGACAGAAGGGCGAATGGAATGGCATTCATTTTATAGTAATCAATTAATTGTAGGACTTTCAAGGTATTATCTCTTGCCTTCCTCCCCGGGACGAACCCAACCCGGTCTGGGGAGATCAATATGGGGAGAACTGTATTGACTCTGTTGGCTAAAGTTTTCGCTAGAATCTTAACGTCAGTATTGAGCAATGAAATTGGTCTATAGTTTTGTGGATTGTCAGTGGGTTTACCCGGATTTGGCAACACAGTGATATAAGCAGTTAACATAGTATCAGGCAGTGTCTCCAAGTCTGGTATGTTATTAAATGAGTTTTGTAGTTGGGGTAACAAAGTGGGCAGAAATTTTTTGTAATATTTGGCCCCAAGCCCATCCGGGCCTGGACTTTTCCCATTAGGGAGGTCTAATAGCGCAATTTGTATTTCCTCCTGCGTAAGAGGTGACACAAGAAATTCTATTGTCTCCCGTGTCATTGTCGTCAGTTGGACCTTGGACAGGTATTCTGTTATCTTAATCTGCTCTAGATTCCTCCCTGGGGGTGGTGTCGGTAATGAGGATTTAAGATTATATAAGTAGCTATAATATAAGCGGAAAGTTTCTGCAATGTTAGCACTATCTTTATGGGTATTACTGTCCTTGTTTTTTATCATGTAAACATGGGTTTTCAGTTGTGAGCGGCGGAGTGCTCTAGCCAGTAGCTTCCCTGGTTTGTCACCCTCTTCATAGTATGTTTGTCTCAGAAACAGATTTTTCCTCTGATTTTCTTCTTGTAATAGTTTTTTAAAGTCTAACTTAGCTTGTGCTAAGGTTGTTGCTAAGAAGGTATCCAACGGATTTCTTTTGTGTTGCTCCTCTAAGGACGCTACATGCAGAAGGATGTGGTTGTATTTTTCCCTGGCCTGTTTCAGTACTCTGGCTTTGTGTTTTATAAGGTGTCCCCTAATGACACTTTTATGCGCCTCCCAGATAATTGGCAGTGCTAAGTCCTCTGTCAGATTGAGGTTAAAATATTCTTTCATCATGGAGGTAATATCCTCCACTATAAGTGGGTTGTTCAATAGTGTATCGTCTAGTCGCCACAAAAAGGGAGTAGCTGGTGTGTCTGGCCATATAATTTCGCAAGTAACTGGCGCATGTTCGGACCAGGTTATGGGGGAAATGTCACTTTGTGTTATATATGCTATGCCTTGTGAGTCCGTGAAGAAATAGTCAATACGTGAGTACTTCATATGTGGATTGGAATAATAGGTAAAGTCAGTCTCCGTTGGATGTATAGTATGCCAGACATCATGTAACAGGTGTGTTTTAAAGGTATTATTGATATGTTTCAATATGTGGTGTGAGACACTAGAGACCCCGTTGGATGTATCTAGTCTGGGGATTAGCGGTACATTAAAGTCGCCGCCTAAAATCAAGACTCCTCTAGAGAGTTCAAGGAGTTTGGCAGAAAGAACCCTAAAGAAAATGTGCTGTGCAGAGTTTGGGGCATATATACGTTTAGAAGCGTTATAGGCCTACCGTACATGAGTCCTACCACTATGATGAATCTCCCCTCTTTGTCCCGTTCAATACTTTGCGCCTGGAAAGGGACCCTGTGGTGTATGAGTATTCCTACCCCATTTTGTTTACGTGGGCCTAAGGAGAAAAAGGCAGTAGGGTACCTATGGTTATGCCATTTAGGCTCCATGTGTTTTGCAAAATGTGTTTCCTGCAAAAAGAACAAGTCTCCTTGTAATCTATGTAGCTCACTGGAAACTATAGAACGTTTCCCAGGACCATGTAGAAGTATTTTTAACATACGCTGAGATTTGTAATGGTAAGTTTGTTGTATGGATTTGTGTAAAAGTTATGATACATTAAAGACTTGCATATTCTGTTTGGTATTTAAAAAAACAAAAAGACAAACATTTAAAGCACAAAAAGGTATAAATAGCTTCAAATGCATTTCTATCCTAGTAACATATAACTCAAACACATCTTCAAATAAAAAAACTCAACTCAAGTTGTTAGGCATAAATTTTACAGCATAACGCGGCCATTCAAAAACAATAGCCTAGATTACAAGTGGAGCTATATTTTTTTTTTAAATATAAATTTTATTGAGACAAACAAATGAGAAATAAACAGCAACAAATAGACAAGTACAAGTCAGTACAATTGTATACTTTCATATCATTGAGGGTACACAATATTATTCATAGTAGGTATGTTCTCGAATAACCTTCTAAGTCTTCATTGCCTACTGTAGATTAGTATAACTTGCCTATAAATACTATGTCTCTATTTTATAAGTTTTACAGGAAAAAAATAACTAAAAGGAAAAGCATAACATGCAGTATGATGCAATATACAGCTCTCAGGTGGGTTAGTGTCAACAGGTTTATACAGAGATGGGTAAAAATTCAGAGATATATAAAGAGTAATCGTGGTCCCAACATGTTTTTCAGAACACAGTTGGATAATCATAAGTATATATAAATTTGTATGTTTGTATCTGTCTAGAGATAAGGTGGGGTGAGAGGGAAGGGTAAGGAGAGAGGCAGTGGAGGACTCAGTCAGATGGGATATACTAATGTTTTAGGTCAGTGTAGTTTAGTCTGGAAAAAGGGTAAGCCATGGATGCCAGATCTGGAAGTATTGATCAACCTTGTCTAGTACCCTAAAAGAGTATTGTTCCATTAGCCTGATGTGTCTAACTAAGGATAATACTTGTGTAGACGTAGGTGGAGTTTTATTTCTCCATGCTCGAGCTATGGACAATTTAGTCGCCATAAAAAGGTAGATTGTGAGTGCATCATTGTGGCTGTTTAAGGTAGGTATTGGCATGTGTAAAAGAGCAATCTCTGGTAAGTAGGGGAGAATAATGTGGAGGTCGCCTAAAATGTTATATATTTTCCTCCAGAGGGGTTGAATTTTTGGGCAAGACCACCAAATGTGAGTGTGAGTGCCTATTTGTCCGCATAGCCTCCAACAAAGAGGGGTTTGGGAGGGATATGCTATATGTAGAGTAGCAGGGACAAAGTGCCACCTAACAGTGAGCTTATAATAGAGCTCCCATAAGGTGTCGCAATGGAGTAATTTTCTAGTTAGTTGGATCCTACTGTTCCATACTTTAGGGTCAACTATAAACCCAATCTCTTTCTCCCAAGCACTGTGTTGGGAAATCTTGTGGAATGGTTTAGAGGTTAACAAGAGATTATAATGCAGGGACAGGGAGTGTTTGATTAAATGTGCATTATTCCACAATCTTTCCCAAGGCGAAGAAGTCCTAAGGGCATTCTTCGGATATCCCCATGAGCGCAGCCAAGAGCTCATACGAAAAGTCTCAAAGTGGAGTTTCAGGGGTATATTGAATTTGATACACAGTTGTGAATGTGGGATCCAAACCTCTGTTTCGTAAAAATCCTTGATAGTCTGGATGTGTGAGTCCTGCCAAAGGTCTATGTGTGCTTCCGGTAATGAGAACAAGACTGCTTTTATGGTTAGAGCGGGGGAAGGATGTGGGGAAATATGTGGCTCATGCCGGATAGAGTCCCAGAACGTCAGTGCGTCATGTATTATTGGATATATTTGACCCAGTTTATGTCTGTGGTGTGCGGGTATCCACAAAAGATCAGTTAGTGTTAGGTTAGGGGGGAGCATTGAGGATTCCGCTAAGTACCAGCCTAACGAGTGAGACTTGTTATTATTCCAGTCAAGTAAGTGTGAGAGTCTTGCGGCGTTAAAGTATGTCAACAGGTTTGGAAGAGCTAGTCCTCCTTGTGTGTAAGGCCTTTCTAAAGTGTGTCTTGCGGTCCTGGGGCGCCTGTCTCTCCATATGTAGGTAGTAATCATGCCTTGTAGTTTGTTCAAAATGGGTCTCGGAATGTTGTATGGGATGCATCTATATAAGTAGGTTATCTTTGGGAGAAAGGACATTTTAATAGCTGCCATCCTGCCGGTCCAGGATATTTCTTTAAATTCCCAGGTATTTAGAAGTTTGTGAAATTCTGTAAGCCTGTCAGTGAAGTTTTTAGAAATAGTGGTTGCAGGGTCTGGTGTTACATATATTCCTAAAACCTTAATAAAGTCGGATTTCCACTGGAATCTGTGTGACGTTTGTAAGCCTCTAAGAGTTTTGGCAGGTATGTTTATACTTAGGGCCTCAGTTTTGTCTATATTTAACTTGTAATAGCTGATGGAGCTGAATATATGTATGATACTGAATATCTGTTTTAGGGAGGTGACTGGGGAGGTGAGGAATAAGGTTATATCATCCGCATAGAGTGAAATCTTATGCGTATGGTTTCCAAATGTCAACCCCACTACCTCAGGGTTTATACGAATCGCTTGTGCTAAGGGTTCTATTGCTATCGCGAAAAGGAGGGGTGAGAGGGGACAACCTTGTCTCGTTCCATTGGTGATGTTGAAGGTTTCTGATTGGAAGCCTGTGCCTTTGATTCGTGCTGTGGGATGGGAGTATAGTGCTTGTACAGCTTTAATAAAAGGTGCAGGGAAGTTAAAGGACCTCATTGTTTCCCATAGGTAAATCCATCGCACCCTGTCAAAGGCTTTCTCTGCATCCAGAGAGAGGGCCAGAAGTTGGACCCCATCCCTGGATGCTATACTAAGGAGATCTAGTATGCGCCTAGTGGCGTCTGGGCCTTCCCTGTTTGCGATGAATCCCAACTGATCGGGATGTATGAGTGTGTTAATTACTTTGGACATTCTATTAGCTAATAATTTGGCGTACAACTTTATGTCAATATCAAGGAGGGAGATGGGTCTGTAACTGCTGCAGTATTCTGGGTTCTTACCAGGCTTGGGAATGGTGACTACTGTCGCCTCTAGGAATTCTGCACTAAAGGTGCCTTTTTGTATGACCTCCTGGAATACTCTACATAGTATGGGAGTTAAGGTGCTCTGGTAAGACTTGTAAAATCGTGTCGTGTATCCATCTGGGCCGGGGGATTTCCCTAATTTGAGCAAACTAATTACATCGATTACTTCTTTGTGGGTTATTTGATCTGTTAAGATGGGGAAAAGTGCTGTGTCGAGGACCGGCAGATTAAGGCCTTTGAGATAATCAGAAATGTCTGATGGAGGGGGGGGCGGGGAATATAATTCTGATTCTATATTGTATAATGTTTGGTAAAAGTCCTTGAAAACTTGACCTATGTCTCTTGGGGCACAGACTGAGTGTCCTTCTTTGTTTCTAATGGTCAGTACTCTCAATTGTGCTGCGCGGTATCTTAATTTTTTAGCTAGTAGGGCTGAGGCCTTATTACTGAAGTGATAGTACAATCTTTTAAATTTCTCTAGTGTATTGTGTGTCTTTCGCAGTTCTATCTCTTGATTTTGTTTATTTGTCTCTCGGAGTTGGTCATTCACTATGGTGGAGTACCTCTCAGTGAGTTGTTGTCTCAGAAATATGGCTTGGGCAACTAACGAGGAAAGAGTTTTACCTCTCATTTTACGTAAATCAGTCTCTATATCTATTAGGTGTCCTCTAAGTGCCGCTTTCAGAGCAGCCCACAGAGTCTCGTCAGAAGTCTGTTGATTATCATTTATCTCTAGAAAACTGTTCATTTTCTCTTGTATGACTAACTTAGTGGATGGGTCTGTCAAGATTTAATCTCCGAGCCGCCATTGTGGGTTAAGCCCATATGTAAAGTGGCTACTAAATGACATTTGTAAGGCGTCATGGTCCGACCAAGAGATCGGTGCAATCTTGACTTGCGATATTTTGTCTAGTAACTTAGAAGGGACGAAAAAGTAATCTATTCTGGAGTGAGACCTGTGTGGGGAGGAGTAAAAGGTGAAGTCTCTACCCTGAGGGTGGAAAGATCTCCACACATCGTAAATATCATATTGGCAAATAAGTGATCTGAATGCTCCTGATAGCGGGTGTATAGACCTGTCTACTGCGGAGATCTTGGGGCCCATTCTGTCCGTGTTGTGATCCCATATGAGGTTAAAATCGCCTCCTAGAATGAGAGCCCCCTGTTTTATCTCTGTTAGTATGTGTAATATCTTATTGAGGAAGCGTATTTGCCGAGTATTTGGGGCATATATGTTTGCAATAGTGACTAGTTGATCGTTTAATCTGCAGACAGTTATGATGTATCTAGCTTGGGGATCAATTTCGGTGTGTAAGAGCTCTACTTTAATATCTTTATTGATAAGAATGGCTACTCCTCTGGATTTTGAGGTGAATGACGCTTCTAGCACTACTGGGAACTTCTTGGTTGTATGGGGAGTGTGAGGTGTGGATGTCCAGTGAGTTTCTTGGAGTAGGGCTATATTTATTTTATTTTTGTGAAGATAGTTAAAGAGTAAGCTGCGCTTCGTTGGGGAATTCATACCTTGTGTGTTAAGAGATAGGAAATGGAATTGCTCCATGTTTTGCTGCGTCTGACTGTAGGCTGTGAGATGTTTTAGGGAGTAGGAAGGAGTTCAGGAGGCGTTTTCTTTTAGGGTTGTATAGGTATGGGGTTTAAATGTTTATGTTTATCTCTATGTAGTTTATATACCTGTGACGTTGATGGGGCTGTATATGTTTGGAGTAAACAAAGGGAAAAAAAAAGAGTACAGCGGGCAAGAGCCGCTTAATTACAGAAAGTGGGTAAAGGACCCACGTAGAGGCGGGGGGGGGCGGAGCTTTAAGTGCAAGAGGAGAGGTGTTGGGGCGTCAGGACATTGGGACCCTCCGGGACTGTTACATGGAGGGAAGATATTATGGTGTTAAAGGGCTCAAGTATGTTATGTGAAAAGAGGGGGGTAGTCTCATGTAATGTATTTGGAGTGCGCTTGCATCAATACAGTTTCAAACATCATAGTGTGCAAAGAGAGAAGGGGGTCAAAGAATACACATAATAATGTGAATAGCGTTAAATCAGACTATGCACCGTAATACAACATTTTAGAGCAGTGAACATTCAGTTAAATATGTCTACCAGCAGGAGAAACAACAAAAAAAAAAAAAAAAAAGAAGCAGAACATAGGAAGACAGTAATAGCATTTAACTTTTATATCTTTACTTATATATTCCATCATCAGGTATACAGTTTCAGTACAGGCGTCATTCCTAAACTAAATAGGTGATGGAAACAAACTTTAATAGTAAACTTTAGTGAAACAGTCAACTGCACCTGCTTGCCTGGTGATGGAAAAGATCTGGGAGAGGTCATCTGTTAGAGATATCTGTAGTCTACAAAAGTACAGATGATGTGCCTTCTATGTCCTAGATCTGTAGTTTGGTAGAAGTATTAGAAAGTCAGCATTCTGCTTAACAACAGATGTGGGACTGCATATATGAGCAAATGAAGAGTAAGATATGTACCCGTTTGTGAGCTCATATAGCGTCTAATTAGGTAGGTGGAATTTGATGAGGAAAAATTAAAGTGGATCAATACTTGAGCTTAAGAAAGTGTAAGATATGTACCCGTGTGTTAGCTCATATCGTTATTTTGTTGGATGAGATTTGCTTGAAGAGGAAGAGCGAGGGTTCCACTCCAGAGCAGAAGTGTTGAGAGGTTCCGAGTTATCTTCCAAGCTTTGATTTGTTTTCTGGGTAAGATCTAGACCTAGGGTACGGAGAAGTTTCATTCCCTGGTCTGGAGGGGAGATCACATAGGACTTATCCTGGTGCTGGAGGAAAAGCTTTACAGGAAATCCCCATCTGTATTTAATATTGTTGTGCCTCAGGACTCTTGTGAACTGCTGGAAGGATCTCCTCCTTGCTAAGGTGTGTTGGGATAAATCTGGAAAAATCTGTATTCCTTGGTGTGGTTCTTTCAGCGTTTTGTTAGCAAATGAGGCTCTTAGTATTTTGTCTCTAGTTGTGAAATAATGTAATCTTAGGATCACATTCCTAGGCGTATCTGCAGACGGGTTTCGGGGTCGCAGGGCTCTATGAGCCCTGTCTATCAAAAGGTCTTATGGTTGGAGTGTCTCCGTTATTTCTTTGAAAAGTCCCTGTAGGTAGGTTGGGAGATCTGCTGTAGTGACAGACTCTGGTATGCCACGTATCCGTAAGTTGTTGCGACGGGACCTGTCTTCCAGGTCTGCTAGTTTGCCTTCTAAGTCAGTGATCATTTCAGCCAAGTTTTGGGAGTAAGCGAGAAGGTTGGAGTGGTCAAGAGCTAAATCTTCATGTTTCTTCTCCAAATTTTCAGTGCGCTCACTCACTGATGATATTTCTCTTTTCAGTTCGGCAACTGATTGTCTGAACTCTTGGCGCAAGGAGGTATGATGTGTATCCATTTTATCAGATAAGGCCTGTATAGTGTCCAGAAAAGTTGTCTGGGAGAGGGAGGGGCCATCTCTATGTCTGCTTTCTGATTTAGAGATTTTATTAAGTGAAGTGGGTGAATCTCTGGAGTCGTCTTCCGAGATGTCTAGGTCAGAGCCATGTTTATTATGGAAGTGATCTGTTAGAGTTCTTTTGGGATTTTTCTGGGATTTTTTTTTTTCCCCATTATGTTGGCCATGGTAAACCGTATAGGTGTTAGTTACTGTAACCGATGTAGATAAACTTTGAGTCCTTAATTTAAAGTGCTCCCGGAGGGGGACCTCTATCCTGCACCCCTACTCGTTTGCCTCTAGCCTTGCATTATATTTCAGAGAAGGCCAAAAGTTAATTAGGGGCAGACTTGGTTTATGTGGTTGTGTGAACTAGACCCCACTCTCAGGGGTGTGGCCCTTATTGGGTAGTCGGTTATGGCCGACTGATGGTGACAATGAGGGAGGGGGTGAGGGGGCCCCGGCTAGAGAGTTCTTTATGAAGCTTCCCTGGTAATGTGGACCAGAAAGGGTCAGCTAGTGCATGGGTATGTTGATTTCCTGTGTTATTGTATAGTAGTGGTAATAAGAGGGCGTACTCAGTAAGGACGCCAAGTTTTGGTGTTGGTAGAGGGGAAAAGAAGAAAAATAGTCTTGATTTGCCTGGAGAGTAATCTTGGTCAGCCTAAAAAGTTTAGGGGTTCTGGGGTATTTTGCAGCCTCCTCTAAGTAGCTAAATAAAGTGATGATCAAGTTAGTACGTTTAGGTATCTTTCAGCGTGTGCTTAGACCCAAGTGGCTTTACTCCTTGTGCATCAATCACTAAAGTTACTCAGGTTGGTAGGGGCACTGCGGTTTAATTGTGCAGGGGAGTCTCTTTATTATCTCTGACCCAGTAATTTATTTTGGTGATGTGCTGAAGCTATTTATAAGTCACACAGTGAGTTTGTGTCACCCCTCACTAACACTACGTGCAGTCTCCTGTGATTTTTGCAAAAGAGTTGAGTTCTTAGGCTGACACCTTATAGGTTGATAGATATAGCGGTCTTTCTGTGTCATGTCTAAGCTGCAGAGTTTAGTGAGGGCAGGGCCCACCAAGCTGGTTATTATTGTTGCAATTAAGTTTAATTAATAAGGCTGCCTTACCCTCTATGAAGCGTTATGAGCTGGCGGTGGAGAAATCCCTCTGGAGCGGGGGTGTATACTTCCTAGCTTCTGCGAAGTCTCACTTAGGCTCCAAAAGATGGCGGGTGTTCGCGCCAAATCTGTGATGGCGCAGCAAGAGACCTCCCGGTACTCACTTGTAGCCAGACTGTGTTTCGGCTTTTCAGCTAGGTTTGTGTGGGTCGCTGGTCAGCGGTCGGCTCCGGGGCCAAGTATTGATCCGGGAAACCCCCGTATTTACCAGTGTGCGCCTAGGTGTTAGGCGTCTAGAGAGCCTCCGGAGCTGTCCGTCCCTTTGTCAGGCAAGTGTGGAAGTTAGCAGAACACTCCGGAGCGGAGCCCTGACCCTCCGGAGTGTAATCGACTTAGCCGTTTAGTTTGCAGCGGTGTAGGTGATCTTTCGGGCAGCAGCTCTCCCTTTTAGAAATTTGGCGCACATACGCCAGCTCTGTGTTCCCACAGATAGCGATGGATTATAGCCCTTAGCTTGGACCCTCAGGTATCTCAGATTGTCCCAGAGTTAAAGTGTTCACTTTAAACTTGTAGTCTTAGGTTTTTATCCTAATTTTCAAAGCTTTTTTGTTAGGATTAGAGAGGAGCTTTCAGTCAGCACATCCTCTTGCTCTGGCGGTTAGCTCCGCCCCCGGGCTATATTTTTTAATCGCTCATAAGCGCTAAATGTACTAAAACATTAGTGCTCCCAGGTTAGAGCTGGTATTACAAGTTGAAAGTTAAAACACTTGATTAAATGTGAATATTGCATAAATATGTTTTAATGTTTTTTCATCTACTTCACTGCAAAGGGCTCCAATGCACCTATATATATATATATATATATATATATATATATATATATATATATATATATATGTCTACATTATACACATGTATGTATGTGTATATATGTCTGTAATTACAACTAAAACTATTAAGCGCTTAACCGCCATCCCCCCACATCAAAAAGTACCTAAATTAACTGTTAACCCCTAAACGAAAACCCCCCGCGCAGTGCAAAGTTATAAACTAACATCTAAACCCCTAACCTAACACCCCCTAACAACCCAAATCATACCTTTAAAAGTAAAACCCTTACATTACCAAAAAATAAAAAATCCTAACATTACCAAAAATAAAAAATCCTAACATTACAAAAAAAATAACATTACAGAAAATAATAAAGTCTACATTTACAGAAAATAAAAAAGTAATTATCCAAACAAATTAAATATTTAATCCTATTCTAAAAGTAAACTATTAGTAGCCCTTAAAAGGGCCTTTTGTAGGGTATTGCCCTAAAGCGAACAGCTCTTTTGTTGAAAACCCCCCCCAAAAAAAACATGACAATTGAGATAGTGGTACTATGACAAAATGAAGAACGGTTGAGAGCTCTCTAGGTACCCCTACAATATAGCTCCAAAAGCTATAAATGCAATATCCTTGGAGTAAGACATCTGCACCTGTAATTGTGTGATTGTGCGAAGAGATTGAGGAGAATTGGTGTTGGGGAGAATTGGGTGGTTCTGCAGTACATATTATTTTTGACCATGAAAGGAATACTTAAAAGCACAGTCTACACCAGAATAGTTATTGTTTAAAAAGATAGATAATTCCTTTATTACCCATTCCCTAGTTTTGCATAAATAGCCAACACAGTTATATAAATACACTTTTTATCTCTGTGATTACCTTGTATCTAAGCCTCTGCAAACTGCCCCCTTATTTCAGTTCTTTTGACAGACTTCCATTTTAGCCAATCAGAGCTAGCTCACTGGAACTCCACGTGCATGAGGACAGTGTTATCTATATGACACACATGAACTAACACCATCTAGTGGTGAAAAACTTTCAAAATGCCCTGAGAGAAGAGACGGCTTTCAAGAGCTTAGAAATTAGCATATGAACCTCCTAGGTTTAGCTTTCAACTAAGAATACGAAAAGAACAAAGGAAAATTGATGAAAAAAGTAAATTGGAAAATTGTTTAAAATTACATTCTCTATCTGAATCATGAAAGTTTATTTTGGACTAGACTGTCCCTTTAAAGACTGATTTGGGATTCATTGGTAGCTATTACTTTTTAAATTCTTTATTTATAATCCAACAGTGTAGACAATTTATAGAATCCCATTTGCTTTTTCAGAGCACCACACAGGGTGTCTTGACTGAGTCAAAAAACAAAAAATAAACACAAAAAATAATATATAGAGACATATTCGTCACAATGTACAAATACACTGTAAATCAAACAGATTGTTATTTGACCATAATACAACGAAAAATGTAGACCACAATATATATAGCATTTACATATTAAACAAGGATACATTGTTGGGATATTTTGAGTTAAATAAAACAATAAAAAGAGAAAAATAAAGGGAAAGGAGGAGAGGAAAGGGGGTGAACCCACATCCTCCATCCTTCCTGCCTCAGGGGAGTTTAATTACGGAACAACTACGCCTTGTTCTTTAGGCACTGGAAATCCATTCATGTGGGAACCAATCCAGAAGGACAATATCACAAAAACTATGTGATCTAAGAAAGGGGGATAGAATCTGTTTCTGTGTAAGAAGGGGATAGGTTTTGATTATTGGGAGCCATTTGAAAAAAAAAATATATTCACTTTTCTGAGAAAGGGTAATTGTTATAGATTTTGAAAATAATTTGATTTTGAATTTCCCTAAAACATGGTGACAATGCTGGAGCAGAAGAAACCTTCCAATTTTTCAGGATGAGATACCGTACCAATAAAATAATGGTATTCATAGTTCTTAAGTGAGTTTTTCTTCCGTATTAAATAAGAATAGGATATTCTCCAGTTGTACACTAATATTATCTTTGTACAGTTTATTAAACCAGAAATATTTTTTTTTGCCATAATTGACGTATTTAAGGGCAGAACCAGAACATATGGACCAGATCTGCCCTTGAAAATGCACAACATGGAAAATTATCTATAGACGAAGAGTAGTACTTAGATATTTTATATGGCGTAATATAAGAGTTGTAAATCAATTTAATGTGATTCCCTAAAACCAGGCAGGACATTACAGTTTCATAACATTTTAAAACTTTGTCTTATATTACGGTAATTTATTACAGGGAAATATACTGTCCAGTAATCCACAATTTTATTTAGATGAAATTGACTCTGTTTAGCCAGTAAAATGTTGCACAATAGTGAAATAGAGTATAAACCTAATCTAAACTTCTGAATACACATATAGATATCTGAAAAGCTTTGAATATCTCGTTTAAGAATAAAGATTAGGTAGATTTTGGAGCGGATATAATATTCTAATTGTTTTGATCAGATTAATTTGAGCCGACAGTTAGTGGAAAAGCCACCCAGAGTTTATGATCTGAAGCTATTTTCTTAAAGAGGTTAGGATAATTTAAACTATACCAATTTCTAGGATTTTCGTAAAAACATAACCCTATGTACTTTGTTTGAACTACCTTAAATGGAAGCACTGTTGAACTACCTTTAGACTACCCACAGCAGTTCATGTTTTTCAAAATGAATTTTATATCCTGAGAAGGAGCTAAAACTGGAAAACAATTGAAGAATTAAGGGAATAGTATCTCCTGTATCACTTAAACAAATGTTTAAATTATACGTGTAGAGAATAATCTTCAACAGGTATGATAAAATACTAACCCCTTCTAATTCTTGTATCAGACAAATTGCTATGGGCTCTAATGCCATATTGAATAAAAGATGGGAGAGGGGACATCCCTGTCTAGTGCCTCTTTTAAGGAGCACTCAAGGAGAAAGGGCTCCATTAATAAGTAAAAAGGAAATTGGTTTATTATAAATGTTACATATAAGTAGATAATGTATTAAAGAGATGTTACCAACTAATTGAATTGAAAGCCTTTTCAGCATCCACTGTAAGGAGAGCTACATCTTGACCCTTTTTCCCCATATTTGACCATACCTTATTCCAATAATAATCCAAAAAAAGACCACTTTACATGTATTTTTATATAAATTCCTACCACACATAAACCCAGATTGATCAGGGTGGATTAGTGGGTTTAAGCAGTTATTAAGTCTATTAGCTAGAATAGATTTAATAAATTTATAATCTGCATTTAGCATGGAGATCGGTCTATATGAAGATACATCTTCTGGCTTCTTATCTTTTTAAGAATGTATTAATGTTGGCTGCTGTAAAATAATTAGAAATTGGACTATTTGCAGAAAAATAGCTATTAAAAAGTTTGACTAAAGTATGTAATATATATTTTATAATATTCAGCTGGCAGCCTGTCTGGGTCACCTGCTTTATTTAACTTAGCCTCCTTTATGACTGTTTGAATTTCTTACGCAGTAATTTGGGCATTTAATGATTGAAAATCAGACTCTAATAGATGGGGCAAAGTGATTTTTGACAAAAAGCTATTTTGGTTTTCAAGGTTTATCTCTATCTCTAAATATAATTTTTGATAGTATGTAAAAAAGGCTTTTCATATATTCTCAGAATCAGTAAACCTGTCATTACCCAGTTTAATGCTCGCAATCAGATTCGTATTCTTCCTGTTTTTTATTAATTTAGCTAGATATTTTGTAGAGCAGCCTAAGTGGCCCCAAAATAACAAATTAGCTTTTACATCTTCTTGACAACTCTTCTGCTTTCATAGAATATCTCTATTTTTTTTTTTTTTTTGCTTGGCAGTATAGCTCCGAATTATCCACTGAATAATTTATCTTATACCTCCTAAATGCATTTCTGACCTGGTTAGATGCTTGTAATTCTTTCATTTGTTTTTTTTTTTATTCCAGGGATACATGTATGCTTTGAACTCTCCCCTTAAAACTGCTTTACATGTTTCCCAAAAGGTTTCAATCTTATTTAGATATGAGGAGTAGTGATGTCGCAATCCTAAAATTTTGGGTTCGCGAACGGCGAATACGAACTTCCACAACTGTTCACGAACGGGCGAACCGCCATAGACTTCAATAGGCAGGCAAATTTTTTAAAACCCACAGGGACTCTTTCTGGCCACAATAGTGATGGAAAAGTTGTTTCAAGGGGACTAACACCTGGACTGTGGCATGCCGGAGGGGGATCCATGGCAAAACTCCCATGGAAAATTACATAGTTGATGCAGAGTCTGGTTTTAATCCATAAAGGGCATAAATCACCTAACATTCCCTAACTGTTTGGAGTAATTCTTTCATTTGTTTTATTTTTAATTCCAGGGATACATGTATGCTTTGAACATTCCCCTTAAAACTGCTTTAGATGTTTCCCAAAAGGTTTCAATCTTATTTAGATATGAGGAGTAGTGATGTCGCGATCCTAAAATGTTGGGTTCGCAAACGGCGAACGCGAACTTCCACAACTGTTCACGAACGGGCGAACCGCCATAGACTTCAATAGGCAGGCAAATTTTTTAAAACCCACAGGGACTCTTTCTGGCCACAATAGTGATGGAAAAGTTGTTTCAAGGGGACTAACACCTGGACTGTGGCATGCCGGAGGGGGATCCATGGCAAAACTCCCATGGAAAATTACATAGTTGATGCAGAGTCTGGTTTTAATCCATAAAGGGCATAAATCACCTAACATTCCTAAACTGTTTGGAATATCGTGCTTTAAAACATCAGGTATGATGTTGTATCGATCAGGTAGTATAAGGGTTACGCCCGCTTCACAGTGACAGACCAAACTCCCCGTTTAATGCACCGCAAACAACCGCAAACAGTCCATTTGCACAACCGCAAACTCCCCATTTGCACAAGGTTGGATACCAAGCTAGCCATGTCCCGTTCCTTGTCCTCACTGATGTCATTGAAGGTCTCTTCCTCCACCCAGCCACGTACAACACCAAGGGTCCCTGGAAGGTGACAACAACCCCCCTGGGATGCCTGCTGTGTTTGGTCTTCCACCTCCTCAAAGCCACCTTCCTCCTCTGAATCCTCTTCTTCAGACTCCTCTCTCTGCATTGCCTCTTTCTGCATTATTATAAGGTGTGTTAAGTAGTACTATTCCTATCAGTTTAATCCCTGTTACGTCCCCTATCAGGGGACGTTTATATGGCATCGATTTTAGGAACCGTGAGATGGAAAAAGATGCTTGGTCGGTCCTCCTACTTCAAATTTGGGGCACTGCGCGTGCAATATAATGTGCCACCAGTTAGGAGTGGTGTGTTAAGTAGTACTATTCTTATCAGTTTAATCCCTGTTACATCCCCTATCAGGGGACGTGTATATGGCACCGATTTTAGGAACCGGGAGATGGAAAAAGATGCTTGGTCGGTCCTCCTACTTCAAATTTGGGGCACTGCGCGTGCAATCTAATGTGCCACCAGATAGGAGTGGTGTGTTAAGTAGTACTATTCTTATCAGTTTAATCCCTGTTACGTCCCCTATCAGGGGACGTGCATATGGCATCGATTTTAGGAACCGGGAGATGGGAAAAGATGCTTGGTCGGTCCTCCTACTTCAAATTTGGGGCACTGCGCATGCAATCTAATGTGCCACCAGATAGGAGTGGTGTGTTAAGTAGTTCTATTCTTATCAGTTTATTCCCTGTTACATCCCCTATCAGGGGACGTGTATATGGCATCGATTTTAGGAACCGGGAGATGGAAAAAGATGCTTGGTCGGTCCTCCTACTTCAAATTTGGGGCACTGCGCGTACAATCTAATGTGCCACCAGATAGGAGTGGTGTGTTAAGTAGTACTATTCTTATCAGTTTAATCCCTGTTACGTCCCCTATCAGTGTTGTTTTTTTTAAATGTACACTACTGTTACACCATATATGAGTTGCACTGGTGTGACACTGTGCCCTGGCAGGCACTGAAACACACACGTGTGAAGGAAATTGACTGCTATTATTTCACAGTCAAAAAAGTGTTGTTTTTTTTAAATCTACACTACTGTTACTCCAGATATGAGTTGCACTGGTGTGACACTGTGCCCTGGCAGGCAGGCCCTGAAACGCACACGTGTGAAGGAAACTGACTGCTATTATTTCACAGTCAAAAAAGTGTTGTTTTTTTTTAAATGTACACTACTGTTACACCAGATATGAGTTGCACTGGTGTGACACTGTGCCCTGGCAGGCAGGCCCTGAAACGCACACGTGTGAAGGAAACTGACTGCTATTATTTCACAGTCAAAAAAAGTGTTGTTTTTTTTAAATGTACACTACTGTTACACCAGATATGAGTTGCACTGGGGTGACACTGTGCCCTGGCAGGCACTGAAATGCACACGTGTGAAGGAAACTGACTGCTATTATTTAACACAGTCAAAAAAGTGTTGTTTTTTTTAAATGTACACTACTGTTACACCAGATATGAGTTGCACTGGGGTGACACTGTGCCCTGGCAGGCAGGCACTGAAACGCACACGTGTGAAGGAAACTGACTGCTATTATTTATCACAGTCAAAAAAGTGTTTTTTTTTTTTAAATGTACACTACTGTTACACCAGATATGAGTTGCACTGGGGTGACACTGTGCCCTGGCAGGCAGGCAGGCACTGAAACGCACACATGTGAAGGAAACTGACTGCTATTATTTAACACAGTCAAAAAACTGTTGTTTTTTTTAAATGTACACTACTGTTACACCAGATATGAGTTGCACTGGGGTGACACTGTGCCCTGGCAGGCAGGCACTGAAACGCACACGTGTGAAGGAAACTGACTGCTATTATTTATCACAGTCAAAAAAGTGTTTCTTTTTTAAAATGTACACTACTGTTACACCAGATATGAGTGGTGGCACTGGGCAAGTGGGCACAGTATACGCTGTGAGCCTGACACACACGCTGGCAGGCAGGCAACTGCAATTAGATTACACAGGAAAAAAAAAGCAGACATGTTCTAGCCCTAAAAAGGCCTTTTTGGGGTGCTGTCCTTACTGCAGAGATCAGATGAGCCCTTCAGGACTGTAGTGGACACTGAATACACTAGCCTAGCTATCGATTTCCCTATTAAATTGTCAGCAGCTACACTGTCCCTCCTCTCACTAAGAATGCAGCTTCCGAATGAATCTAAAATGGATGCTGTCCAGGAGGTAGGAAGGTCTGGGAGGGAGGGTCTGCTGCTGATTGGCTGTAATGTGTCTGCTGACTGTGAGGTACAGGGTTAAAGTTTTACTCAATGATGACGAATAGGGGGCGGATCGCCACGGCGAACGCGAACAAGCTATGTTCGCCGGGAACTATTCGTCAGAGAACTATTCGCGACATCACTAATGAGGAGTTAAATATAAAAAAATCTTTCAATTTTTGTCTGATCCAATATCCAAATTTAGTTTTGTCAACCAGAAATCGCGGGAACACAAAGCCTAGTTTATTATTTTTTCCTTATGTAGTTACCTGAAGGTCAAAGTCAAAATTGCATGGTCAGATATCAAAATATCTTCTATCTTAGTCTCTATTTCCAGACTGGAGAGTCTCTCAGAGATTAGGAAAAAAATCAATCCTAGAGAACGTTTTCTATGCTTTAGATTCATAGTTGAAAGCCTGATTATCTGGATTTTTTTTTTTATATTGTTTTTATTCAGTTTTAAGATAATACAGTAACAATAATACACAGATAATATGATAGACTTGGGGTTAGCAATTGTACAGCAACATATTTCACTTGTAGACAGTTTAAAGTCTCTATCAGGATGTCTCAGGCCAACAGATCCTTCACATATGTGCAAATAACATATACTTTTTCCCATTTGGGCTCGAAGTGGGGACATCCAGTGCTTATAACTCTTCAAATTTGGAGCGATAATCCTGTCTATGAACAGCTTATAACTTTTCAATTGCCTTCCAACCAATAAAAGAAGGACAAAATAAAAGAGAGAGAAACAGAAATTAGGAAAAGAAGGAAGGAAGAACATAAGGGAATAGAATACTGCACCTGAATACTTTCTGCGCTGACTGAGCTTGAGACATTATGTAATTACTCTTCTGATTGCAAGAGGAGGAGAGTGTCACTTACTGGGTTTGTCTTTTCGCTTACAATTATCATTATATATAAAGGATTCCCACAGAAACATCATATCATGGTATAGAGCTAACTGGCCTAGTTTGAAATAGTAAAACCTTTCTAACAACAAATTTTTTTCAACAAGATCTTTCCATTCTGTCACATTAGGTACAAGTGTTGACTTCCACTTTCTCAGAAGTAGCTCGTTAGCTGCATTAAGCATAATGTGGAACAGATGTTTTCTTATTTTACAAGTGATATCAGTGGGGTGACTCAACATAACTATATCTGGGCTAGGTATAATTTGCGTTCCTAAGATTTTGTTTATGATCTCAAAAAAGTCGGACCAGTATGCTTTGATGTGGTCACATTCCCACCAGATGTGGGAAAGATGTCCCTCTTGTGGACATCCTCTCCAGCAGGAACCTGGGGATTTTTTATAGATACATTTTAGTCTGGCTGGCATTAAGTACCATCTCATCATAATTTTAATATTTGTCTCTTTTGCCTGTGCCGAATGTCCTGAGTGAGATAGGTTAGTGAATCTGTGGGCCCATATCTTAGTAGATGTAGTTTTGTGAAGTTCATTGTCCCACCTTTTTGTATATGAGGGGAGGTTCGGGAAGGCGTTTAATAAAGCGAGTTTGTATAATTTAGAAATAACTCCCTTCATTTTCTCCTTGGACACACAGAGTTGTTCAAAGGTCGTTAAAGGACGAACTAGGTCTTTCTTAGATTTATGTGTGAGTATGTAGTGTCTTATTTGATGTAGACGAAACCAAGATATAAGGAAAGGGTGATCTGGGATATTGAGTTGGGGTTTAGTCTGAATATTTCCAGTACTGTCCATCACTGAGTTTAGGGGTAGGGAGGTCAAATGAGCTGGTTGGGTGTTAAATTCTGAGAGCATTCCAGGTCTAAATTCTACGTTATTTAGTATAGGAGTGAGAGGGGAATATCTAGAGGATATTTTGTTTGCTTTTTTGCATATTAACCTCCAGTCTGACCAAATTTCATTGGTAATGGAGGAAGAGGATATCGACTGCCTATTGAAAAAGGTGGGGTTCCAGCCTATAGTGTTTAGGTGGTGTGTGATGGCCAGGTCTTTTTCTATTTGCACCCAACTTTTGTGGTTGGACCTGTCTGAGTTGGCCCAGTCACTGATTCTCTGTAAGGATATAGCAAGTATGTAAGAATATAGATGTGGGAATCCCAAGCCTCCCTCCGTGGGGAGCTTAAAAAGTGTATTTTTATTGATTTGTGGTGGTCTGCGTCGCCATATGTAATCATTTATGATCTTTTGTAGGGTAGCAAGTTCCCTTTGAATACCTGGGATTGGGACTGTCTGGAGAATATAGAGTACTTTTGGGAGTAGGGTCATTTTTGTGGCCTGAATTCTACCCAGCCATGAAAAGTTTTTAGGAAGCCAGGAGGACATGAGAGTCTGCAGCTCGGTGATTAGATTACCATAATTATATTTGCACAACTCAGATTTGTCTGGAGTTACATGAATCCCTAGATATTTTAAGTATTTAGTTTGTTGCTTGAGGGGGCAGGTCAATTTTAAGGTGTCAAGGGTGTCGCTGGAAAGATTTATGGGCAAGTATTCCGATTTGGACATGTTCACTAAGAAATTTGATATTGTTCCAAATTGCGCTAGCTCGGTTATGGTTTGTTGTAGGGATAGGATGGGATCTGTAAGCGTCAAAAGTATGTCATCTGCAAATATAGCTAACTTGTGTTCTTGGTTTGCAATGGTGATCCCTTGTATTTGACTATTTAACCTAATTTTGATGGCAAGAGGTTCCAGGGATAGGATAAAAAGAAGTGGGGATAAAGGGCATCCCTGTCTAGAACCGTTCCTAATTTCAGATGGGTCCGAAAGAGTACCATTAATTTTAATCTGCACTGTGGGGTTGGAGTAGAGAACAAAAATTTTTTGAATGAAGGAGTCAGGAAAATGGAAGTGTTGTAATGTTGTGAGTAGGTATGTCCAATCAAGGCGATCAAAAGCCTTTTCAGCATCGGTAGATAGAAATATCATAGGGGTCTTAGTTTGTGTGACATATTCCAATAAATTAAGAATTTTGACAGTGTTATCTTTTGCCTCTCTATGGGGAACGAAACCGACCTGGTCCTGATGTATTATGGTGGGCAATATTTGGTTAAGACGCATGGCTAGTATTTTTGCATAGAGCTTCAGATCTACATTTAATAAGGAGATCGGCCTGAAGTTTGCTGGCATATTCGGGATGACCGAGATGTTAGCTTGTAGCATAGATTCTTGAATCAGGAGCTCGTCAGGGACGGAATTGAAAAGGGTTTTGAGGTGAGGTATTAAAAGTGCTGCAAAGGTTTTATAATAAAGACCTGTAAAGCCATCCGGTCCCGGGGCCTTGTTAGGTTTTAACTGCTTTATTGCCTCTTGTACTTCTGTAGGTTGGATTCGAGATTCTAAGAGTTTGTATTGGTCTGGAGTTAGCTTAGGGATTGGTAGTTTATCTAAGTATTGGTCACAGTGGTGTGCGTGTATCTGGTGATCTCTTTGTGGGAAAAGGTTGTAAAGTTTTTGGTAAAATCGTTTAAATTCCCTGGCTATTGACTAACGGCTAGATTTAGAGTTTTGTCTGTAACGACCCGCGTAGCTAATGCTGGCTTTTTTCTGGCTGCACCTTTTAAATAACTCTGGTATTGAGAGTTCACAGAATGGCTGAGTTAGGCTCCAAAAAGGGAGCGTAGAGCATAAATTAACGCCACTGCAACACTCGATACCAGAGTTGCTTACGGACGCGGACAGCCTCAAAAACGTGCTCATGCACGATTCCCCCATAGAAAACAATGGGGCTGTTTGAGCTGAAAAAAAAACTAACACCTGCAAAAAAGCCGCGTTCAGCTCCTAACGCAGCCCCATTGTTGTCTATGGGGAAACACTTCCTACGTCTGCACCTAACACTCTAATATGTACCCCGAGTCTACACACCGCTAACCTTACACTTATTAACCCCTATTCTGCCGCCTCCGCTATCGCTGACCCCTGCATATTATTTTTAACCCCTAATCTGCCGCTCCGTAAACCGCCGCTACTTACATTTTCCCTATGTACCCCTAATCTGCTGCCCCTAACACCGCTGACCCCTATATTATATTTATTAACCCCTAATCTGCCCCCCACAACGTCGCCTCCACCTGCCTACACTTATTAACCCCTAATCTGCTGAGCCGACCGCACCGCTATTATAATAACGTTATTAACCCCTAATCCGCCTCACTAACCCTATAATAAATAGTATTAACCCCTAATCTGCCCTCCCTAACATCGCCGACACCTAACTTCAAACATTAACACCTAATCTGCCGACTGGAGCTCACCACTATTCTAATAAATGTATTAACCCCTAAAGCTAAGTCTAACCCTAACACTAACACCCCCCTAAGTTAAATATAATTTAAATCTAACGAAATTAATTAACTCTTATTAAATAAATGATTCCTATTTAAAGCTAAATACTTACCTGTAAAATAAATCCTAATATAGCTACAATATAAATTATATTTATATTATAGCTATTTTAGGATTTATATTTATTTTACAGGTAACTTTGTATTTATTTTAACCAGGTACAATAGCTAAAATAGTTAAAATAATTACAAAATTACCTGTAAAATAAATCCTAACCTAAGTTACAATTAAACCTAACACTACACGATCAATAAATTAATTAAATAAAATACCTACAATTACCTACAATTAAACCTAACACTACACTATCAATAAATTAATTAAATACAATATCTACAAATAAATACAATGAAATAAACTAACTAAAGTACAAAAAATAAAAAAGAACTAAGTTACAAAAAATAAAAAAATATTTACAAACATCAGAAAAATATTACAACAATTTTAAACTAATTACACCTACTCTAAGCCCCCTAATAAAATAACAAAGACCCCCAAAATAAAAAAATGCCCTACCCTATTCTAAATTACTAAAGTTCAAAGCTCTTTTACCTTACCAGCCCTGAACAGGGCCCTTTGTGGGGCATGCCCCAAAGAATTCATCTCTTTTGCCTGTAAAAAAACACATACAATACCCCCCCGCCAACATTACAACCCACCACCCACATACCCCTAATCTAACCCAAACCCCCCTTAAATAAACCTAACACTAAGCCCCTGAAGATCTCCCTACCTTATCTTCACCATACCAGGTTCACCGATCGATCCAGAAGAGCTCCTCCGATGTCCTGATCCAAGCCCAAGCCGGGGGCTGAAGATGTCCATGATCCGGCTGAAGTCATCATCCAAGCGGGAGCTGAAGAGGTCCATGATCCGGCTGAAGTCATCATCCAAGCGGGAGCTGAAGAGGTCCATGATCCGGCTGAAGTCTTCTATCAATGGCATCTTCAATCTTCTTTCTTCTGGATCCATCTTGCAGACCTCCGACGCGGAACATCCTGCTGGCCCGACGGACTACCGACGAATGAAGGCTCCTTTAAGGGACGTCATCCAAGATGGCGTCCCTCGAATTCCGATTGGCTGATAGGATTCTATCAGCCAATCGGAATTAAGGTAGGAATATTCTGATTGGCTGATGGAATCAGCCAATCAGAATCAAGTTCAATCCGATTGGCTGATCGGATCAGCCAATCAGATTGAGCTCGCATTCTATTGGCTGTTCCGATCAGCCAATAGAATGTGAGCTCAATCTGATTGGCTGATCGGATCGGCCAATCGGATTGAACTTGATACTGATTGGCTGATTCCATCAGCCACTCAGAATTTTCCTACCTTAATTCCGATTGGCTGATAGAATCCTATCAGCCAATCGGAATTCGAGGGACGCCATCTTGGATGACGTCCCTTAAAGGAGCCTTCATTCGTCGGTAGTCCGTCGGGCCAGCAGGATGTTCCGCGTCGGAGGTCTGCAAGATGGATCCGGAAGAAAGAAGATTGAAGATGCCGTTGATAGAAGACTTCAGCCGGATCATGGACCTCTTCAGCTCCCGCTTGGATGATGACTTCAGCCGGATCATGGACCTCTTCAGCTCCCGCTTGGATGATGACTTCAGCCAGATCATGGACATCTTCAGCCCCCCGCTTGGGCTTGGATCAGGACATCGGAGGAGCTCTTATGGATCTATCGGTGAACCTGGTATGGTGAAGATAAGGTAGGAAGATCTTCAGGGGCTTAGTGTTAGGTTTATTTAAGGGGGGTTTGGGTTAGATTAGGGGTATGTGGGTGGTGGGTTGTAATGTTGGCGGGGGGGTATTGTATGTGTTTTTTTTACAGGCAAAAGAGCTGAATTCTTTGGGGCATACCCCGCAAAGGGCCCTGTTCAGGGCTGGTAAGGTAAAAAAAACCTTGAACTTTAGTAATTTAGAATAGGGTAGGGCATTTTTTTTATTTTGGGGGTCTTTGTTATTTTATTAGGGGGCTTAGAGTAGGTGTAATTAGTTTAAAATTGTTGTAATATTTTTCTGATGTTTGTAAATATTTTTTTATTTTTTGTAACTTAGTTCTTTTTTATTTTTTGTACTTTAGTTTTTTCATTGTATTTATTTGTAGATATTGTATTTAATTAATTTATTGATAGTGTAGTGTTAGGTTTAATTGTAGGTAATTGTAGGTATTTTATTTAATTAATTTATTGATAGTGTAGTGTTAGGTTTAATTGTAACTTAGGTTAGGATTTATTTTACAGGTAATTTTGTAATTATTTTAACTATTTTAGCTATTGTACCTGGTTAAAATAAATACAAAGTTACCTGTAAAATAAATATAAATCCTAAAATATCTATAATATAAATATAATTTATATTGTAGCTATATTAGGATTTATTTTACAGGTAAGTATTTAGCTTTAAATAGGAATAATTTATTTAATAAGAGTTAATTAATTTCGTTAGATTTAAATTATATTTAACTTAAGGGGGTGTTAGTGTTAGGGTTAGACTTAGCTTTAGGGGTTAATACATTTATTAGAATAGCGGTGAGCTCCAGTCGGCAGATTAGGGGTTAATGTTTGAAGTTAGGTGTCGGCGATGTTAGGGAGGGCAGATTAGGGGTTAATACTATTTATTATAGGGTTAGTGAGGCGGATTAGGGGTTAATAACTTTATTATGATAGCGGTGCGGTCCGCTCGGCAGATTAGGGGTTAATAAGTGTAGGCAGGTGGAGGCGATGTTGTGGGGGGCAGATTTGGGGTTAATAAATATAAAATAGGGGTCGGCGGTGTTAGGGGCAGCAGATTAGGGGTACATAAGGATAACGTAAGTAGCGGCGCTTTGCAGTCGGCAGATTAGGGGTTAATTATTGTAGGTAGCTGGCGGCGACATTGTGGGGGGCAGGTTAGGGGTTAATAAATATAATACAGGGGTCGGCGGTGTTAGGGGCAGCAGATTAGGGGTACATAAGGATAACGTAGGTGGCGGTCGGCAGATTAGGGGTTAAAAAAAAATTAATCGAGTGGCGGCGATGTTGGGGGACCTCGATTTAGGGGTACATAGGTAGTTTATGGGTTTTAGTGTACTTTAGAGCACAGTAGTTAAGAGCTTTATAAACCGGCGTTAGCCCAGAAAGCTCTTAACTACTGACTTTTTTCTGCGGCTGGAGTTTTGTTGTTAGATTTCTAACGCTCACTTCAGACACAACTCTAAATACCGGAGTTAGAAAGATCCCATTGAAAAGATAGGATACGCAATTGACGTAAGGGGATCTGCGGTATGGAAAAGTCGCAGCTGAAAAGTGAGCGTTAGACCCTTTCCTGACTGACTCCAAATACCGGCGGTAGCCTAAAACCAGCGTTAGGAGCATCTAACGCTGGTTTTCACGGCTACCGCCAAACTCTAAATCTAGGCCTTAGTGTCTTCTAGGTGTTTGTTGTTTGAGGATTTGATGGAGTGGATATAGGTTTTCTGTTGTTGCCTCTTCAGTGCCCTAGCTAGCAGTCTCCCTGACTTATTTCCTTCTCTATAGAAGGTTTGTTGGGTGTGCAGGAGTTTTTTTGGGGATTTGATGTGCAGCATGGAGTTCAATTTCTTTCTTTTAAGTGTAAGTTGCTCTAAAATCGCATTATTGGTTGGGTTACATTTATGTTCATAGTCTAAGATAGTAATTTCCTCAGTAAGGAGTTTCAGCTCTTCTCTACTCTTTTTTTTTTATTTGTGCCATAGCTTTAATGAACTCGCCCCTTATGGTGCTTTTATGGGCCTCCCACAAGGTGGCCACATTGACATCTGGGATGTCATTAAGGGTGAAATATGATTTTATATGTTTCGAGAAAAGTTCTATCTGTTTTGGGTCTAGCAGTAATGAGTCCTCTAGCCTCCACTGAAATGCTTGGAGAGGGGCTGAAGGCCATCTGATAACACAAGCCACCAAAGAGTGGTCTGACCAAGATGTTTGACTTATATATGCATGTTTTATGTGTGATAGAACCAAGTGGTCAACTAATATATAATCTAGTCTGGAGTAGTTGCAGTTCGGGTGTGAAAAGAAAGTGAAATCTTATTTTTGGGGGTTGAGGTATCTCCAAGTGTCATGTAACCCAAGAAGTTTGAATTTTTTGCCAGATATTATTAAGGTTTGGGATTTTTGCTCTAGTACTGGGGTTTGAGCAATCAATTGTGGGGTATAATGGAAAATGTAAATCTCCTGACAGTATCAGGGATCCTCTAGCATCTTTGCGGATAGAATCTGTTATTGTGGCTATGAATTTGTCCTGATGCAAGTTAGCGGCGTATACATTTATCAAAATCACTGGTTTGCTGTATAAAAGGCCTTTTAAACACATATATCTGCCCTCCTTATCAGTAGTAATCTGTGTTTTCGTGAAGGGGATAGACTTGTGAATTAGGATACTAACTCCATTAATTTTTTTATTTGGGTTGGTGCTGTGAAAGTGCTGGGTATAGTGCGGTGAGAAGAATTTGGGGATGTTTTTCCCTTTGAAGTGGGTTTCCTGAAGCATCAGGATATGCCCTCCTCTTTTGTGGAGGTCAAGGATGGCCAATCTTCTTTTATTGGGGCAATTGAGGCCTTTAGTGTTTTGTGTAAAAATGGTTAAATTTTGTGGTGTACAACTACTCATTTCTCATGGAAGTTGTTGGTGAACATTCAATGCTAATGAAGGCCAGCGCAGTTTGAATTTTGATGTGGGTTTAGGTATCAGTATATGTAAACAAAAAAGGGTAGAAGAAAGAAAAGGAGGGAAGAAAAAGATGTAGATTTGAAAAAAAGACAGAAAGTAAGAATCACAAAAAATATATCTCTCAGCATACATTTAAATAACATTATCCTATCTTAAAGGAGAAAAAATCCCAACTAAGTGAGAACAAGAAAATAAAGTCAACATTTGTTAACAAATAACCTTTAACCTTTGAAGCTTCATGACAGTACATTTGGAGGCTTTTTGACCTGCAGGAAAAAAGAACAGATATAACGCTGGTGGAAGTGTAGAGCGTGTTGGTGCCCAATAATCATCATGCTGGTTATTGTGAAAAGCATGGTAGCGACTACCTCCCCATGGAGGATATCTGTATGGATGTAGGCACTGTCCCATACAGAGAGTCTCATCACATTTTAATCCAGGTAGTGGATCCAGGTAGTGAAAATTAGGGATTGAAAAGTCAGATCCGTTTTTACCCCTTCTCCACTGACATCTGGGGTGAGGAATGAGAGGGTGCCCGCAATTTCCTCTGAGGTACTTGTGTCAGCCGTTTAGGAATCTGTCCTGGGTTTAACCCAACTGCTAGCATAAAAAGTAAAACACACGCTAGCACACTGAGAAATAACCAGGACGTGACCCACTCAGGAAACAAATAAGGTAGGATTCAAAAATATAAAAGTTCTTTTAAGCAGGATAGCAACAAAAGAGTTAACGTCCCTTAAAGTAGATTTGAATCAAACAGACAATAAGGTTCCCTTTAAGCAGGTTTGCACAAACAAATGATAATGTTCTCTTTAGCAGCTTGTAAAAGTAAATGTCCCTTTAAGCAGGTTTGCAACAAACAAATGTTAATGTTCACTTTAGCAGCTTGTAAAAGTAAATGTCCCTTTAAGCAGGTTTGCAACAAACAAATGTTAATGTTCACTTTAGCAGCTTGTAAAAGTAAATGTCCCTTTAAGCAGGTTTGCAACAAACAAATGTTAATGTTCACTTTAGCAGCTTGTAAAAGTAAATGTCCCTTTAAGCAGGTTTGCAACAAACAAAAGTTAAATGCTCACTTTAGGCAGGACTGTAGAAGACTCAGACAGGCAAATATATCTCCAGGAGTTAGTTTGAGGGTCCAGGCAAAAGCAAGGTCAGGCAGGCAATAGTCGGTATCCAGGAGTCAGAAGAAGGGTCTAGGCATAAGCAAGGTCAGACAGGCAAAAGTCGGTATCCAGGAGTCAATATAGAGAAAAGGAAGGCTTGGTCAGGAAGGTTCAAGTAAGTACTCACAGCTCCGGAGCTAATCAGACAAACGGGCACCGAGCAGATCTCCCGCCGAAGTTTAAAAGGCAGGAGCGGTGATGTCATCAGAGGGAGGGTTGGAGGACGCGTCACGTTGCTAGGCAACGTGACATCATTCACAAAGAGAAGATCCGGGAGCCTTGGCGACACGGCGATGAACGATAGGATCATGACAGCACCCCTCCCCTCAAGGACCCCTCCGGGGGACAGGACCAGGCCTAGTAGGGTGAGACTTTTGGAAGGCCTTCACCAAGTCAGGAGTGTTCACTTGATGAGCCGGCTCCCAGGATCGTTCCATGACTGGATAACCTTTCCAATGAATGGGATAATACAATTTCTTGCCACGGAGTTTGGAATCTAGAATGTGGCTGACCTCAAATTCAGGTTGTCCATGAACAAAAAGAGGTGGCGGCTTGGAAATAGGTTTAGAATACCTATTAGACAACATAGGTTTCAGAAGAGAGACGTGGAATACAGGATGGACTTTGAGAGTCTTGGGTAAAGCTACCTGGTAAGCAGTGGAACACACTTGACCCAGTATTCGGAAAGGACCCACATACCGTGGTCCCAATTTAGTAGAAGGTTGTTGGAGATGAAGGTGGCATGAAGAAATCCAAACCTTGTCACCAGGACGATACTTGGGAGCCTTCTTCCGTCGAAGATCTGAAAAGAACTTGTAACGTTTAGAAGCTTTAGAAAGAATAAGATGTATAATTTGCCAATGACGAGTTAATCTTCGGGCAGAAAGATCAGAAGCAGGATTTTTCGTGGAAGAAGTATGCAAAGGAAATGTTCTGGGTTGATATCCATAGGCCGCATGAAAAGGAGAGGTCTGAAGAGAGGAATTATACCGAGCGTTATGAGCCAATTCTGCTAATGGGAGATAAGAAGTCCAGTTAGAGTGAAAATGATCCACATAATGTCTAAGATATGTTTCAAGGTACTGGTTTACCCTTTCGGTCTGGCCGTTAGATTGTGGATGATGTGAAGTAGACAAGGAAATTGTTGTTCCAAAGTGTTTACAAAGTGATCTCCAAAACCGGGAAACAAACTGTACCCCTCTATCTAAAACAATATCCAAAGGAAATCCATGTATTCTCACAATATGCAAAATAAAAAAGTTCAGAAAGTCTTTTGGCAGACGGTAAACCGGGTAAGGGAATAAAATGAGCAGTTTTAAAGAACCTGTCGACCACCACCCAAATAGTGTTGTTTCCAGCTGAAAGAGGGAGGTCAGTAATAAAGTCCATGGATACATGAGTCCAAGGCTGATGAGGTATGGGTAACAGTTGAAGTAAACCTGAAGGGAGTTGACGAGGAGTCTTGTTAGTGGCACATTGTGTGCAGATTGAAACATAATCTTTCACATCTTGAGAGAGAGTAGGCCACCAGACATGTTGTTTGAGATTTCGAGCGGTGTTACAGATGCCAGGATGTCCAGAGAGGGGACTATCATGAGCCCAATATAGGATCTTGGAACAAAGGCGTTCAGGAACAAAGAGGAGACCATCAGGAGGTTTACAAGACAAAGGAAGGTTCTTCTGAGCAGACTGTAAATCTTGCAACCAAGAAGTTGATAACTGGGCTATGACTTCATGAGGTTGGAGAATGGTACCAGAGTCAGGAACTGAAGTATCTTGAAATTGTCTGGAAAGGGCGTTGGCTTTAAAATTTTTAGAACTGGGTATATAAGACAAATTGTAGTGAAAACGTGAGAAGAAAAAAGACCAACGTGCTTTCCTGGAATTCAATCGTTTGGCCGTTTGGAGATAAAGGAGGTTTTTATGATCTGTGAGTATGGAAAACGGCAAAGAAGTACCCTCCAGCCAATGCCTCCATTCGTCCAGGGCCATTTTAATGGCAAGCAACTCTTTATTGCCTACGTCATAGATCAATTCAGAAGGAGTGAACTTCTTGGAGAAGAATCCAACAGGATGGATTTTCCCAGTATCAGGTATTCGTTGGGAAAGAACAGCCCCAGCAGCAACAGAGGAAGCATCAACTTCCAAGATGAATTGAAAATCTGGATTTGGGTGACGGAGAATAGGTGCAGAAGAAAAAGCTTCTTTGAGAGACTCAAAAGCTTCAACAGCCTCAGGAGGCCATTCTTTACAATTTTGCCCCTTTCTAGTGAGAGAAGTAAGAGGAGAAGTAATAGTTGCAAAATTTTTGATGAATTTCCTCTAATAGCTGGCGAAGCCCAGAAAACGTTGCAGAGCTTTCAGAGAATCCGGTCTAGGCCAATCCAAAATGGCAGAAAGTTTAGTAGGATCCATTTCAAATCCAAATTCAGATATTACATAACCCAGAAAGGGTATGGATTTTTGATGGAAAGAACATTTCTCCAGCTTAGCAAACAGATGGTTATCTCTTAAACGTTGAAGTACCCTCTTGACGTGGTGCACATAATCTTGGTGGTTTTGAGAAAAAATCAGGATATCGTCAAGGTATATAATGACAAAGATATTCAAAAAATCACGAAAAATCTCATTCACAAAATGTTGAAAAACCGCAGGAGCATTACATAGCCCAAAAGGCATGACCAGATACTCATAATGCCCAAATCGAGTGTTAAAAGCTGTCTTCCATTCATCACCCTTGTGCATACGGATAAGATTGTATGCACCACGTAGATCTAGTTTGGTAAATATGGTGGATCCTTGAAGATAAGTAAACAATTCAGGAATAAGGGGTAGAGGATAACTGTTGTTGATGGTAATTTGATTTAGTCCTCTGTAATCAATACAAGGTCGCAGTCCGCCATCCTTCTTTCCTACAAAAAAGAAACCAGCCCCTACAGGAGAAGAGGAGGGTCGAATAAATCCTCCAGCCAGATTGTCTTTAATATATTCTTCCAAAGCCACGTTTTTGGGTCTGGAAAGTGGATATGTTTTGCCTCAAGGATAAGTAGCCCCAGGAAGAAGATCAATGGGGCAATCAAAAGAATGGTGAGACGTTCAGCCTATTTCTTGGAAAAAACATCCACAAAGTCATGATAAGGCATAGGTAGAGAGTCCGGAGTTTCGGTAGTGAGAGCGATAGTAAGTGGTAACTTAGTAAACTTTTGAAGACAATTAGTCTGGCATGTTGATCCCCAGGAGGTGAGTTCACCATAAGTCCAAGAAAAAGTAGGATTATGTAATTGGAGCCAGGGAAGTCCCAAGATTATGGGAAATTGAGGAGTAGAAATGACATCAAAACATAATGGGGGGTAGTTATCAAGCCGTCAACCTCAAATATGCTGGAATTCCACAGCGTATTTGTGGCGAGGCTGATTCGCCTTAGTTATCAAAGGCTAGAGACCGGCAAAAGTAGAATTTTGTGACGTAAACTTCGATCCGCCGGACTCAGTCCAACACAGATTGATTCTTACGTCACTACAGATGTTCCGCACACAAGTGCGGCACAATCTGACTACTTTTGCTAGTTATCAAAAAACTAGCAGGTACGCTCGGCACTTTTACGGCCCAGCGTACCTGGTTTTCAAACCGCCACCCTGGAGGCGGCGGATCCCATAGGAATCAATGGGAGTCTGACCATAGCGAAAGTACAAGTTCGCTGCTGCCAGACATCCCATTCATTCCTATGGGAGCTGTCTACACCTAACACCCTAACATGTACCCAGAGTCTAAACACCTCTAATCTGCCCCCCCTACACTGCCGCAACTAAATAAAATGATTAACCCCTAAACCGCCGCTCACGGAGCCCACCGCAAGCTACTCTATACATATTAACCCCTAAACCGCCGCTCCCGGAGCCCACCGCCACCTACATTATACCTAGTAACCCCTTATCCTGCCCCCCCTATACCACCGCCCTCAATAATAAAGTTATTAACCCCTATCCTGCCGATTCCACACCTCGCCGCAAATAAATAAATAGTTTAACCCCTAAACCGCCGCTCCCTGACCCTGCCGCAACCTATATTAAATTTATTAACCCCTAATCTGCCCCCCCTACACCATTGCCACCTATAATACATTTATTAACCCCTATCCTGCCCCCCACTAAACCGCCGCCACTGTAATAAAATTATTAACCCCTAAACCTAAGTCTAACACTAACCCTAACACCCCCCTAACTTAAATATTAATTAAATAAATCTAAATAATATTTCTATTATGAACTAAATTAATCCTATTTCAAACTAGATACTTACCTTTAAAATAAACCCTAATATAGCTACAATATAAATAATAATTATATTGTAGCTATCTTAGGATTTATTTTTATTTTACAGGTAACTTTCAATTTATTTTAACTAGGTACAATAGCTATTAAATAGTTATTAACTATTTAATAGCTTACCTAGCTAAAATAAAGAGAAATGTACCTGTAAACTAAAAACTAACCTAAGTTACAATTACACCTAACACTACACTATACTTAAATAAATTATTCCTATTTAAAACTAAATACTTACCTGTAAAATAAACCCTAAGATAGCTACAATGTAAAATATATATAATATATATATAGTGGGGGGTTCTAAAGGAAAAGGTGCCAGTATTTAAAAAGAAGGTGCCGGTAGTCTATTAATTGATATATTGTGCTCAGTAACTTTGAGAAAAGCAAAATGACATTATTTACAATCGCCTACATTTAGAGTTCTGCGTTAGCCGTCAAAAGCAACGTTAAGGGGTCCTAACGCTGCTTTTGGCCGCCCGCTGGTTTTTAGCGTCAGCCAGGAAAGGGTCTAATGCTCACTTTCAAGCCGCTACTTTTCCATACCGCAGATACCCTTAAGCCAATTGCGTATCCTATCTTTTCAATGGGATCTTCCTAACGCCGGTATTTAGAGTCTTGGCTGAAGTGAGCGGTAGACCCTCTACTGACAAGACTCCAGCTACAAAAAAAGGTCAGTAGTTAAGAGCTTTATGCGCTAACGCCGGTTTATAAACCTCTTAACTACTGTGCTCTAAAGTACACTAACACCCATAAACTACCTATGTACCCCTAAACCGAGGCCCCCCCACATCGCCGCCACTCGATTAATTTTTTTTAACCCCAAATCTGCCGACTGCCACCTACGTTATCCTTATGTACCCCTAATCTGCTGCCCTAACACCGCCGACCCCTATATTATATTTATTAACCCCTAATCTGCCCCCCTCAACGTCGCCTCCACCTGCCTACACTTATTAACCCCTAATCTGCCGAGCGGACCTGAGCGCTACTATAATAAAGTTATTAACCCCTAATCCGCCTCACTAACCCTATAATAAATAGTATTAACCCCTAATCTGCCCTCCCTAACATCGCCGACACCTAACTTCAATTATTAACCCCTAATCTGCCGACTGGAGCTCACCGCTATTCTAATAAATGTATTAACCCCTAAAGCTAAGTCTAATCCTAACACTAACACCCCCCTAAGTTAAATATAATTTAAATCTAACAAAATTAATGAACTCTTCTTAAATAAATTATTCCTATTTAAAGCTAAATACTTACCTGTAAAATAAATCCTAATATAGCTACAATATAAATTATAATGATATTATAGCTATTTTAGGATTTATATTCATTTTACAGGTAACTTTGTATTTATTTTAACCAGGTACAATAGCTATTAAATAGTTAAGAACTATTTAATAGCTAAAATAGTTAAAATAATTACAAAATTACCTGTAAAATAAATCCTAACCTAAGTTACAATTAAACCTAACACTAGACTATCAATAAATTAATTAAATAAAATACCTACAATTAAATACAATTAAACCTAACACTACACTATCAATACATTAATTAAATACAATATCTACAAATAAATACAATAAAATAAACTAACTAAAGTACAAAAAATAAAAAAGAACTAAGTTACAAAAAATAAAAAAAATATTTACAAACATTAGAAATATATTACAACAATTTTAAACTAATTACACCTACTCTAAGCCCCCTAATAAAATAACAAAGCCCCCCAAAATAAAAAAATGCCCTACCCTATTCTAAATTACTAAAGTTCAAAGCTCTTTTACCTTACCAGCCCTGAACAGGGCCCTTTGCGGGGCATGCCCCAAGAAGTTCAGCTCTTTTGCCTGTAAAAAAAAACATACAATACTATCAGCCAATCGGAATTCGAGGGACGCCATCGTGGATGACGTTATTTAAAGGAACCGTCATTCGTCGTTCAGTCATCGGCCAGGATGGATATTCCGCGTTGGAGGTCTTCAGGATGCTGCCGCTCCGCTCCAGATGGATGACGATAGAAGATCCCGCTTGGATGAAGACTTCAATCGGATGGAAGACCTCTTCTGCCCCGCTTGGATGAAGACTTCTACCGGATGGAGGACCTCTTCTTGCTCCGCATGGATGAAGAATTTGGCTCGGCTGGGTGAAGAAGACTCAAGGTAGGGATATCTTCAGGGGCTTAGTGTTAGGTTTATTTATGGGGGGTTTGGGTTAGATTGGGGTATGTGGGTGGTGGGTTGTAATGTTGGGGGGGGGTATTTTATGTTTTTTTTTACAGGCAAAAGAGCTGAACTTCTTGGGGCATGCCCCGCAAAGGGCCCTGTTCAGGGCTGGTAAGGTAAAAGAGCTTTGAACTTTAGTAATTTAGAATAGGGTAGGGCATTTTTTTATTTTGGGGGGCTTTGTTATTTTATTAGGGGGCTTAGAGTAGGTGTAATTAGTTTAAAATTGTTGTAATATATTTCTAAAGTTTGTAAATATTTTTTTTATTTTTTGTAACTTAGTTCTTTTTTATTTTTTGTACTTTAGTTAGTTTATTTCATTGTATTTATTTGTAGATATTGTATTTAATTAATGTATTGATAGTGTAGTGTTAGGTTTAATTGTAGGTAATTGTAGGTATTTTATTTAATTAATTTATTGATAGTCTAGTGTTAGGTTTAATTGTAACTTAGGTTAGGATTTATTTTACAGGTAAATTTGTAATTATTTTAACTATTTTAGCTATTAAATAGTTCTTAACTATTTAATAGCTATTGTACCTGGTTAAAATAAATACAAAGTTGCCTGTAAAATAAATATAAATCCTAAAATAGCTATAATATCATTATAATTTATATTGTAGCTATATTAGGATTTATTTTACAGGTAAGTATTTAGCTTTAAATAGGAATAATTTATTTAAGAAGAGTTAATTAATTTTGTTAGATTTAAATTATATTTAACTTAGGGGGGTGTTAGGGTTAGGGTTAGACTTAGCTTTAGGGGTTAATACATTTATTAGAATAGCAGTGAGCTCCAGTCGGCAGATTAGGGGTTAATGTTTGAAGTTAGGTGTTGGCGATGTTAGGGAGGGCAGATTAGGGGTTAATACTATTTATTATAGGGTTAGTGAGGCTGATTAGGGGTTAATAACTTTATTATAATAGCGATGCGGTCCGCTCTGTAGATTAGGGGTTAATAAGTGTAGGCAGATGGAGGCGACGTTGTGGGGGGCAGATTAGGGGTTAATAAATATAATATAGGGGTCGGCGGTGTTAGGGGCAGCAGATTAGGGGTACATAGGGATAATGTAGGTAGCGGCGGTTTACGGAGCGGCAGATTAGGGGTTAAAAATAATATACAGGGGTCAGCGATAGCGGGGGCGGCAGAATAGGGGTTAATAAGTGTAAGGTTAGGGGTGTTTAGACTCGGGGTACATGTTAGAGTGTTAGGTGCAGACGTAGGAAGTGTTTCCCCATAGGAAACAATGGGGCTGCGTTAGGAGCTGAACGCAGCTTTTTTGCAGGTGTTAGGTTTTTTTTTCAGCTCAAACAGCCCCATTGTTTCCTATGGGGGAATCTTGCAAGAGCACGTTTTTGAGGCTGGCCGCGTCTGTAAGCAACTCTGGTATCGAGAGTTGCAGTTGCGTTAAATATGCTCTACGCTCCTTTTTTGGAGCCTAACGCTGACATTATATGGACTCTCAATACCAGAGTTATTTTAAAGGTGTGGCCAGAAAAAAGCCAGCGTTAGATACGCGGGTCCTTACCGACAAAACTCTAAATCTAGCCGTTAGTTAATAATAGAAATATTATTTAGATTTATTTAATTAATATTTAAGTTAGGGGGGTGTTAGGGTTAGTGTTAGACTTAGGTTTAGGGGTTAATAATTTTATTACAGTGGCGGCGGTGTAGTGGGGGGCAGGATAGGGGTTAATAAATTTATTATAGGTGGCGACGGTGTAGGGTGGGCAGGATAGGGGTTAATACATTTAATATAGGTTGCGGCGGGTTCAGGGAGCGGCGGTTTAGGGGTTAAACTATTTATTTATTTGCGGCGAGCTGCGGGATCAGCAGGATAGGGGTTAATAACTTTATTATAGAGGGCGACGGTATGGGGGGGCAGGATAGGGGTTACTAGGTATAATATAGGTGGCAGCGGTGTCCAGGAGCGGCGGTTTAGGGGTTAATACATTTATAAGACTTGCGGCAGGGTCTAGGAGCGGCGGTTTAGGGGTAAGTAACTTTATTTAGTTGCGGGGGGCTCCGGGGGTGCCGGTATAGGGGGTAGAACAGTGTAGTTTAGTGTGAGTGCTTAGTGACAGGCTAGCAAGAAAGCTGTCAAACAGCCGAAGAGCAGCGAGATCGGATGTGTGATAACTCTCACAGTCCGCTGCTCATCGCCCCGTACTTGGTGCACGGCTTTTTGACAGCTTTACTTGATAACTTAGGCGAATTTTTTCAGGTCCGCGGCGGCGATGTGAGGCGAGCTTAGGCGGGTGTATTGGGCCGGCGAAGGCAGGAAAGTTGACACGTTGATAACTACCCCCCATTGTCTCCGAATGAAGAATTCCAACAGAAAGAAGTAAAGGTTTAGTAGCAAACTGAATGTATCCGGAACCCAAAGGATCTCCACTAACCGTAAAGACAGAAATAGAATACCTTTTCTTTAATAAGGGTATTGTGTGTGAAGACACGAACGTGGAGTCAATGAACACTCCTCCAGCACCAGAGTCAATAAGAGCTTGGGTATGTATCTTACTATGTCCAAATTGAAGGGTTACTGGAACAAAGAGTTTCTTGTATAGGGAATGACTACTCTTTTGGCTTAACTCAGTTCCCTGGACAAAAGTTAAGCCCTGGCTTTTACTGGCCTGGTTGGACAATCCCTCAATAAGTGCCCTTTAAGGCCACAATACAAACACAGACCAAGAGAACGTCTTCTCAAGCGTTCAGTCTCTGTTAATTTTATGCTTCCCACTTCCATAGGTTCAGCTTGATCAGGAGTAGGAGAGGCAGGAGTTACTGGATTAGAAAAACGAGGAGCCAAACGAAAAGGAGTTTGAGTTGAAGGCCACTGAGTTCTATCCCTTTCTTTTTGGCGTTCACGAAATCTTGCATCGAGACTGATTCAAAGATTTATTAAAGCTTCTAGGGATTCTGGAAGTTCCCAATAAACCAATTCATCCTTGAGACGCTCAGAAAGTCCTTTATGGAAAGCAGCTCTTAGTGCTCCCTGATTCCAAGTAGTTTCAGAGGCAAGAGTGCGGAACTCAATAGCATATTGAGAAACTGGTTGGCTACCTTGTCATAGATCTAAGAGAGTAGCTTCAGCAGCAGAAGATCTTCCAGGTTTATCAAATACATTTGAAAATACAGAGAGAAAAGCATCTACATCCAGTAGTATAGGATCATTCTTTTCTAATAAAAGTGATACCCAAGCCAAAGCTTTTCCTTTCATTAAGGAAATGAGAAATGTAATTCTAGAAGAGGGGGTAGCAAAAAGGGTAGGGCTATTTCGTAAATGGAGACAGCATTGATTCAGAAAACCCCTACAGTCTTCGGGATTCCCATCATATTTGTCCGGAAGAGGTATCCTGGGACTCAGTTGTACTTGAGACTGGTTGTTAGGAATTGAAGGAGGTAATGCCTCAATAGGATTAGGATTGGGAGGTGTAGGAGCAACCAAGCTCTATAACAATGTAGATATTTGATCAAGCTTAGAGTCCAGGGATTGCAAGTGGGTAGCATGAGATCCCAGTAGTTGTCCCTGGTGGGCCACGGCCATGGATAATTCAGTGGGGTCCATTTATGGCCCGTTTGTAATGTCAGCCGTTTAGGAATCTGTCTTGGGTTTAACCCAACTGCTAGCGTGAAAAGTAAAACACACGCTAGCACACTGAGAAATAACCAGGACGTGACCCACTCAGGAAACAAATAAGGTAGGATACAAAAATATAAAAGTTCCTTTAAGCAGGTTTGAAGTGAATAAAAGTAAATGTCCCTTTAAGCAGGTTTGCACAAACAAATGATAATGTTCTCTTTAGCAGCTTGTAAAAGTAAATGTCCCTTTAAGCAGGTTTGCAACAAACAAATGTTAATGTTCACTTTAGCAGCTTGTAAAAGTTAATGTCCCTTTAAGCAGGTTTGCAACAAACAAATGTTAATGTTCACTTTAGCAGCTTGTAAAAGTTAATGTCCCTTTAAGCAGGTTTGCAACAAACAAATGTTAATGTTCACTTTAGCAGCTTGTAAAAGTTAATGTCCCTTTAAGCAGGTTTGCAACAAGCAAATGTTAATGTTCACTTTAGCAGCTTGTAAAAGTAAATGTCCCTTTAAGCAGGTTTGCAACAAACAAATGTTAATGTTCACTTTAACAGCTTGTAAAAGTAAATGTCCCTTTAAGCAGGTTTGCAACAAACAAAAGTTAAAGGCTCACTTTAGGCAGGACTGTAGAAGACTCAGAAAGGCAAAGGAAAATATATCTCCAGGAGTTAGTTTGAGGGTCCAGGCAAAAGCAAGGTCAGGCAGGCAATAGTCTGTATCCAGGAGTCAGAATAAGGGTCTAGGCATAAGCAAGGTCAGGCAGGCAAAAGTCGGTATCCAGGAGTCAATATAGAGAAAAGGAAGGCTTGGTCAGGAAGGTTCAAGTAAGTACTCACAGCTCCGGAGGTAATCAGACAAACGGGCACCGAGAAGATCTCCCGCCGAAGTTTAAAAGGCAGGAGCGGTGATGTCATCAGAGGGAGTGTTGGAGGACGCATCACGTACTCAGTAGTACTGTAAGTGGTTTTAGTTCCCTCCGTTTTGTGAAACTTTTTTGTGATAGATCTGCAAACACTTGTATTTCCGTATTTTCATATCTGATTGGTTGTTGTTCCCTAGCTAACCTCATCAGCTCTTCTTTAACTTGGAAGTTTGTAATGCGGGCTATGACATCTCTTGGGGCTTGTCCGGCCAGAGGCTTAGGGCGTAGGGCCCTGTGCACTCTATCAATGTCAATTTTGGATGGAGTGTCCTCTTTTTTTCAGAGTGCTAAAAAAGTCCTGCAAGTATTGTTCTATATCTGCCGGTGGTATAGTTTCGAGGATTCCCCTCAGTCTAAAATTGTGAAGCCTGCTGAGGTTTTCAACATCGTCCATTTTGTCTTCAAGCTCAGTGATAACTTCATCTTGCTTTCGTATAGTATTGTGAAGGTCAGAGATTGATTCCGCATGTAGATCTTGTGAACTTTCAAGAGATTCAACTCTATGACCTATCTCAGAATTGTCCTTTTTGAGATCCGAAATCTCATCTTTGATACACTGTTTGACTTGTTAAATAAGGTTAGAAAAATCTTTTTTTGATGGTATTGACTTGAATAGAGCAGTTGGAATAGTGATATTTTCCAGTGTTTGTTCAGTTTCAGAATCTGATGAACTATGAATAGATCCCTGATCAGGCAGTAATTCTTCAGTGGTAGGAGTAGCTGTTCTGGATTCCAGTGTCTTAACCCCTTAACGACCGAGGACGTGCAGGGTACGTCCTCAAAAAAAAGGCAGTTAATGCCTGAGAACGTACCCTGCACGTCCTCGGTTTGGAAAGCAGCTGGAAGCGATCCTGCTCGCTTCCAGCTGCTTTCCGGTTATTGCAGTGATGCCTCGATATGGAGGCATCCTGCAATAACTTTTTTAAGCCATCCGGTGCAGAGAGAGCCACTCTGTGGCCCTCTCTGCACCGGAGATCGGTGGTTCCCTGCGTTGGTGGGTGGGAGCCGGACCGGGAGGAGGGTGGCGGCCATCGATGGCCCTGGTTATGTGCAGGGGGGGCGGGATCGTGGGCGGGGATGAGCGGGGGCGCGCACGGGCGCGCGCGCATGCACGGGAGGGCGGGGGCGGGCACGTGCACGGGGAGGGAGCGAGTGGGAACCGCTACACTACAGAAAATGTGTTAGCAAAAATGTTTAAATGCCCTAATATTTGTTTAAAAAAAAAAAGATCAGCAAGGTGGTGGGGGTTTGTCTGTGTGGGGGGGGAAGCTACACTACAGAAAAAAGACAAATAAATATAAAAAAGGCCTTTTTTTTTGCAAACTGGGTACTGGCAGACAGCTGCCAGTACCCAAGATGGCCCCCAATGAGGCAGAGGGGATGGTCAGAGAGCGGTTTTGGGGGGGATCAGGGAGGTTGGGGGCTAAGGGGGGGATCCTACACCCCTAGCATATGTAAATATGCTAAAAAAAATTATTTATTTTTAAAAAAAAACTTTTATTTTAGTACTGGCAGACTTTCTGCCAGTACTTAAGATGGCGGGGACAATTGTAGGGTGGGGGAGGGAAGGGAGCTGTTTGGGAGGGATCAGGGGGTGGGATGTGTCAGGTGGGAGGCTGATCTCTACACTAAAGCTAAAATTAATCCTGCAAGCTCCCTACAAACTCCCTAATTAACCCCTTCACTGCTAGCCAGAATACACGTGTGAGGCGCAGCAGGATTTAGCGGCCTTCTAATTACCAGAAAGCAACGCCAAAGTCATATATGTCTGCTATTTCTGAACAAAGGGGATCCCAGACAAGTATTTACAACCATTTGTGCCATAATTGCACAAGCTGTTTGTAAATTATTTCAGTGAGAAACCTAAAATTGTGAAAAATTTAACTTTTTTTTCAATTTGATCGCATTTGGCGGTGAAATGGTGGCATGAAATATACCAAAATGTTCCTAGATCAATACTTGGGGTTGTCTACTATACTACACTAAAGCTAAAATTAACCCTACAAGCTCCCTAAAAGCTCCCTAATTAACCCCTTAACTGCTGGGCATAATACACTTGTGGTGCGCAGTGGCATTTAGCGGCCTTCTAATTACCAAAAAGCAACGCCAAAGCCATATATGTCTGCTATTTCTGAACAAAGGGGATCCCAGAGAAGAATTTACAACCATTTATGCCATAATTGCACAAGTTGTTTGTAAATAATTTCAGTGAGAAACCAAAAGTTTGTGAAAAAATTTGTGAAAAAGTGAACGATTTTTTGTATTTGATCGCATTTGGCGGTGAAATGGTGGTATGAAATATACCAAAATTGTCCTAGATCAATACTTTGGGATGTCTACTAAAAAAAAATATATACATGTCAAGGGATATTCAGGGATTCCTGAAAGATATTAGTGTTCTAATGTAACTAGCGCTAATTTTGGAAAAAAGTGGTTTGGAAATAGCAAAGTGCTACTTGTATTTATGGCCCTATAACTTGCACAAAAAGCAAAGAACATGTAAACATTGGGTATTTCTAAACTCAGGACAAAATTTTGAAACTATTTAGCATGGGTGTTTTTTGGTGGTTGTAGATATGTAACAGATTTTGGGGGTCAAAGTTAGAAAAAGTGTGTTTTTTTCAATTTTTCCTCATATTTTATATATTTTTTTATAGTAAATTATAAGATATGATGAAAATAATGGTATCTTTAGAAAGTCCATTTAGTGGCGAGAAAAACGGTATATAATATGTGTGGGTACAGTAAATGAGTAAGAGGAAAATTACAGCTAAACACAAACACCGCAAAAATGTAAAAATAGCCTTGGTCCCAAACGGACAGAAAATGGAAAAGTGCTGTGGTCATTAAGGGGTTAAAGGAGTTGCTTACTGTATGAGTGGGAGTCTTTAGAAGTTTAGCAGTTTTTGTAGACTTGCTGCCCTTTTTTGGCGACATTGTTAGCTTTATCGGGTAGTGTCAGATTGCTTTCTCACCCCTATAGCTGTATAACTGGAATACAATAGTTGCAGTGGTATATGGAGGTCTCTCTATACTGGTGAATGACAGCGTTATTAGTGAGCTGCTAAGCTGCAGGTCATGCCTTCATTATTTAATGATGAGTGAATCTTAACATTTAGAATGCATTCCTGTTAGCGAATATGTAACATCTTTAGAGCCTCTGCATGCAAATATGCTCCATGTTTTAGCAGGGATATATTTTAAACTGACTGCCTGGGAGACATTGCTATATTTAATTATGCCTCTGTTAAATGCTCTTATATTAGTGCTTTTGTGCATGGATTGAGCATATTTCTATCTTCTTACCCATCTGCGCCTTCCTCTTAGCCCATGTAGGTTTGTACCGGAGCTTTGAAACAAAAGTGCGCACTCAACTATAGTATAGGCTTCGGCCCAACACGGAGCGTTTCAGTCTGTGTCCTGTTATGGCCCCAGTATATATCGGGGGTGTTGTGGCTGTGGAGCGGCTTTACCTGTCAATAGGTCCCCGAAATTGCAGGATTGTAGCCTCTTAGGTCCGGTGATGAGATCCTGCTTTTACAACTGTCCGGTGCGGTCGGGTCCGTGTCTGATGCACGGAGGGTCAAGAGGGGAATAAATCCTCAATATTTAGGGCTGGTTCCTCTGTTTTGTAGTGAGGGTCTTTAGATTCACATCGCTGCTTGCTGAAGACCTCAAAGTGCAGGATGGCAGCTGCCTAAAACGTTCACACTTAGATAGGGCTCAGGAGCTCAGTTAGTAAGCAGCCATCGCCTAGGCTGGCTAGCTCCGCCCCCCCCCCCTATTATCTGGATTTTTGATCCCCAGATATTCTTAAAGGGGCACTGAACACCATTTTTTTTTCATGATTCAGATAGGGCATGCAATTTTAAGCAACTTTCTAATTACTCCTATTATCAAGTTTTGTTCATTTTCTTGCTATCTTTATTTGAAAAGCAAAAATGTAAGTTTAGAGGCAGGCCCATTTTTGGTTCACAACCTGGGTTGTCCTTGCTGATTTGACAGCACCAATAAACAAGTGCTGTCCAGGATTCTAAACCAAAAATTGTCTGGCTCCTTAGCTTACATGCCTTCTTTTTCAAATAAAGATAGCAAGAGAACGAAGAAAAATTGATAATAGGAGTAAATTAGAAAGTTGCTTAAAATTGCATGCTCTATCTGAACCATGAAAGAAAAAATTTGGGTTTAGTGTTCCTTTAACTTTTAAAGACTTGCTAAATTGGTTAAAAAATTTGGACATTGTATTCTGTTCTTGTACTCTCTTATTTGAGAATCTATCCAACTCTGGAGGAAGAGACATGTTAAAATCTCCCCCTTATATCAAGTTGTCACTAATAAAAGGATAAAGTTTAGATTTCATTTTTCCCCAAAATAATGGATTAAAAGAGTTAGGTCCATATACATTACAGATTACATTTTTTGTATTATTAATCTCAATTTGAAGAATATTATACTTAGCTTCTGCAACCTTCTCTATCTTTAAAATCCTATAATCTAATTTCTTATGTATTAAAAAGGCCACCCACACTTTCTTTTAAGGCAAGGAGTAGCTACAACCTCACCTCCTATCTAGATTTAAATTTGGGAATTTCTACTTCTTTAAAATGAGTTTCTTGTAACAGAACCAAATCTAGATTATATTTTGCCAATTGCCTAATTATAACTTTTCGTTTTGCAGACAAAGTTATTCCACCTACATTCCAAGAAAGTAGATTTAAATCTGCCATACTACTACTCTAAGTTATTATAATATCCGCAAAATACAAAGCCCCTGAGGGAGGGAGGGGATAGGAAAAAAAGGGGGGGGGATTAAAACCAAGAACCAAAAGCCAGAAAAGCCTATTTCCAGACACTTAAGAACCTTCATTCATTCAAACGGCTATCCCCCCACAAAACAAAGTACCTAAATTAACTGTTAACCCCTAAACAGCCATCCCCCCACAATGTAAAGTTATAAACTAACTTCTAAACCCCCTAACCTAACACCCTCTAACTTAACCTAAATTAAAATACCCCTAAATTTACTAAAATAAATCCTAGCTACCTTAAAAAAAAGAAAACTTACCTGTAAAATTAAATAAAAACATAATCTTACCTTTAAAAGTAAAACCCTAACATTAACAAACATAAAAAATCCTAACATTACAAAAAAAGCTAACATTACAGAAAATAATAAAATCTACATTTACAGAAATAAAAAAGTAATTATCCAAATAAATTAAATATTTAATCCTATTCTAATACCCCTTAAAAAACAAACAAAAAGAAAAACCTTATTCTAAAAATAAACTATTAATAGCCCTTAAAAGGGCCTTTGTAGAGCATTGCCCTAAAGCGAACAGCTCTTTTGTTGAAAAAACAAAACATGGCAGGTGCGATAGTGATACTATCTGACAAAATGAAGAATGGTTGGGAGCTCTCTAGGTACCTCTACAATATAGCTCCAAAAGCTTTCCCTCTATAGAAATGCAATATCCTTGGAGTAAGACATCTGCACCTGTAATTTTGTGATTGTGAGAAGAGATTGGGGAGAATTGGGTGGTTCTGCAGTACATATTATTTTTGACCATGAAAGGTATACTTAAAGGGACACTGAATTCATTTTTTTTCTTTTGTGATTCAGATAGAACATGCAATTTTAAGCAACTTTCTAATTTATTCCTATTATCAATTTTTCTTTGTTCTCTTGCTATCTTTATTTGAAAAAAGAAGGCATCTAATCTAAGGAGCCAGACAATTGTTGGTACAATACACTAGACAGCACTTGTTTATTGGTGGGTGAATTTATCCACCAATCAGCAAGAACAACCCACATTGTTTACCAAAAATGGGCCGGCATTTAAACTTACATTATTGCTTTTCAAATAAAAATACCAAGAGAATGAAGAAAATGTGATAATAGGGAGTCTATTTATCAAGCTCCGAACAAAGCTTGATGCCCCGTGTTTCTGGCGAGCCTTTAGGCTCGCCAAAAACACAAGTTATAAAGCACCGGTCTAAAGACCTCTGCTCCATAAACTGTCCACCTGCTCTGAGACGGCGGACAGAAATCAACCCAATCAAATACGATTGGGTTGACACCCCCTACTAGCGGCCGAATCTGCAGGGGGAGGTATTGCACCAGCATTTATCGATGTGCTATAGCGGATCATGTCCGTCCGCACAATGATAAATAGACCCCTTTGAGTTAATTAGAAAGTTTCTTAAAATTGCATGCTCTATCTGAATCACAAAAGAAAAAAAATGGGTTCAGTGTCCCTTTAAGGACTGATTTGGGATTCATTGGTAGCTATTAATGGCTTATAGAATTATCACAGTAATTTAGAAAAGTGTTTCAATGTTTTTTTTCATTTTAAAAATATTCCTATATTATGTTCTGTTATTCTCATACTAAACAAATAATTCATTTACTTTATTCTACTTTCATGTTGGCCATATTTCTAAACATCCCCAGGCAGTTTTCTACAAAAGCATTGTAAATGAATTTGCCGTAGGAAGTCATTCTCCAGGTCTATTTTTTTTATTTTTAAATCAGCACTTAGGTAAGAACACAATATTGTGCAGACTTAAAATAGTAATTGATCCATTTTGATAATAGTAATGGCCTGTTATAGTTGAAAGAACATCTTTGTTTCAAGCTTAAAATCATTAAATTCTATTATTGAAATGTAGGTACAGAATATATAAATATTGTATGGCTGCATGGAATTTATTTATGTTTTTGCCTTTCTTTTTTGTTTTATATTCGTAATTAGATTAACCACCCATCTGAATTGCTAACTAAAAATGAATGTGGCTTAAAGGGATACTAAACCCAGAATTTTTCTTTCACGATTCTGATAGAGCATGGAATTCTAAGCAACTTTCTAATTTACTCCTATTTATCAATTTTTTTGTTCTCTTGTTATCTTTATTTGAAAAAGCAGGATTGCAAGCTTAAGAGTCGGCCCATTTTTTGTTCAGCACCTGGGTAGTGCCTCCTGATTGGTGGCTAAATGTAGCAAACCAATCAGCAAGCTCTACCCAGGTGCTGAACCATAAAAGGGCTGGCTCCTAACCATACTTTCCTGCTTTTTCAAATAAAGATAGCAGGAGAACAAAGAAAAATTGATAATAGGAGTAAATTAGAAAGTTGCTTAAAATTGCATGCTCTATCTGAATCATGAAAGAAAAATATGGATTTAGTATCCCTTTAAAATGAACTAGAGTAGAAACACATCCTAAAAATTTTATCTTTTTGTAATATTCTTATTCACTATGTACAGAACCCAGACCTTGTAGTGGTTAGAAAACACAGGTTATGTGAAATTTAAGAGTCAGAATAATTACTGGTATATCTGCTTTAAACATGTGCTTATACATTTTTAAACAGGAAGCATCCGTAGCGAGTTGGTGCTTTCACTGTAATTTAAAGCCAATAGGTATTGTTATATGGATGATACTTTGAGTGAAGCATTGTTACAACTAACAAATGAGATCCCCCGAGAAGAGAGCAGGAAAATATACACAAGGATTTATATTGATATAATAAACCATGCTGCTTTCCATAGCTTTATATATATATATATATATATATATATATATATATATACACTATACTGTATATAGTGCATTCACATTGCTATTATTATTTATTATTTTTTCTTTTTTAAATTTCAGTTATTATTATTCAAATAGGTACAGTGTCATATTAATAGTGCAGTCAAGAAAAAAAAACAAATAATAATAATAATTTTTATTATACGTATTGCCAAATTGTAGAAAAGAATGAGCTGAAAATCTAGTGAGTTTCTATATGAATTACTAAATGGAAGTAGGAAAGACTCACTGTTTTCAGACTAGAATGCTTACCCAAAAGGCAACAGCTTTCACAGAACTGCAGACCAGCCCATAAATATTGATCGGCTAGATTACGAGTTTTGCGGTATGAGTGAAAAAGCAGCGTTTTTTCACTACCGCTGGTATTACGAGTCTTACAGGTTTAGCTGCACCGCACACTTTTTTGGCCGTAATGCAACATAACTACTGCAGCTTTCCAAAAGTCCTTTTTCAATGGGACTTCCTTTGCGCCGGTATTCCGAGTTTGCCTGGGAGGCCAAAAAGTGAGCGGTACAGCCAATACCGTCAAGATCCGTACCGTAAACTGAAAGTCAGTAGTTATGGGTTTTATGCTACAATGCCGTAACATAAAACTCATAACTAAAGTGCTAAAAAGTACACTAACACCCATAAACTACCTATTAACCCCTAAACTGCTGCCCTCCTGCATCACAAACACTAAAATAAAATGATTAACCCCTAATCTGCCGCTCCGGACATCACCGCCACTATAATAAACATATTAACCCCTAAACCGCCGCACTCCCGCATCGTAAACACTAGTTAAATATTATTAACCCCTAATCTGCTGTCCCTAACATCGCCGCAACCTACATTACTGTTATTAACCCCTAATCTGCTTTCCCTAACATCGCCGCCACTATACTAAATTTATTAACCCCTAAATCTAACCCTAAATCTAACCCTAACACCTCTAACTTTAATATAATTAAAATAAATCTAAATAAAAATTACAATCAATACCTAAATAATTCTTATTTAAAACTAAATACTTACCTGTAAAATAAACTCTAAGCTAGCTACAATATAACTAATAGTTACATTGTAACTATCTCAGGTTTTATTTTTATTTTACAGCTAAGTTTGTATTTATTTTAACTAGGTAGACTAGTTAGTAAATAGTTATTAACTATTTACTAGCTACCTAGTTAAAATAAATTCAAATTTACCTGTAAAATAAAACCTAACCTGAGTTACACTAACTCCTCACCTTACACTACAATTAAATACATTACATTAATTAAATACAATTAACTAAATTACAAAAAAAACCACTAAATTACACAAATTAAAAAAGAAATGATCAACTATTTAAACTAATTACACCTAATTTAATAGCCCTATCAAAATAAAAATGCCCCCCCAAAATAAAAAAACCCTAGTGTACAATAAACTACCAATGGCCCGTAAAAGGGCCTTTTGCAGGGCATTGCCCCAAAGAAATCAGCTCTTTTACCTGTAAAGAAAAAATACAAACAACCCCCCAACATTAAAACCCACCACACACACAACCAACCCCCCAAATAAAATCCTATCTAAATAAACCTAAGCTCCCCATTGCCCTGAAAAGGGCATTTGGATGGGCTTTGCCCTTAAAAGGGCATTTAGCTCTTTTTCTGCCCAAAACCTAAGCTAAATATAAAACCCACCCAATAAACCCTTAAAAAAAACTAACACTAACCCCCGAAGATCCACTTAGTTTTTGAAGACCCAACATCGATCCTCAACGAAGCGGCAGAAGTCCTCATCAAAGCCGGCAGAAGTCTTCATCCAAGCGGGCCGAAGTCTTCATCCAACCGGGCAGAAGTCTTCATCCAGACGGCATCTTCTATCTTCATCCATTTGGCGCGGAGCGGGTCCATCTTCAAGACATCTTCAAGACAATAATATATATATATATATATATATATATATATATATACACAAATTATTAGAGGATTGTAGAACTATTTAGATGTTTTGTGATTAATATAATTATTCCCCTAAGTAGGGGTTCCCACAATCCAACATTGGTTTTACAAACCACCCTCCTGCTTATCACTTTCCCTGTATAACAGCGTTCCCACAAAAAGAAAATAATTAGGTCTTCTAAAAATAGTACAAAACTATTGAGAGTAGGTTAAAAATAAAAAGCCTCTTCAATATTAACCCCCTAATCTGCTGTCCCTAACATCGCCGCAACCTACATTACTGTTATTAACCCCTAATCTGCTTTCCCTAACATCGCCGCCACTATACTAAATTTATTAACCCCTAAATCTAACCCTAAGTCTAACCCTAACACCCCTAACTTTAATATAATTAAAATAAATCTAAATAAAAATTACAATCAATACCTAAATAATTCTTATTTAAAACTAAATACTTACCTGTAAAATAAACCCTAAGCTAGCTACAATATAACTAATAGTTACATTGTAACTATCTCAGGTTTTATTTTTATTTTACAGGTAAGTTTGTATTTATTTTAACTAGGTAGACTAGTTAGTAAATAGTTATTAACTATTTACTAGCTACCTAGTTAAAATAAATTCAAATTTACCTGTAAAATAAAACCTATACTGAGTTGCACTAACACCTCACCTTACACTACAATTAAATACATTACATTAATTAAATACAATTAACTAAATTACAAAAAACCCCACTAAATTACACAAATTAAAAAAGAAATGATCAAATATTTAAACTAATTACACCTAATTTAATAGCCCTATCAAAATAAAAAAGCCCCCCCAAAATAAAAAAACCCTAGTGTACAATAAACTACCAATTGCCCTTAAAAGGGCCTTTTGCGGGGCATTGCCCCAAAGAAATTAGCTCTTTTACCTGTAAAGAAAAAATACAAACAACCCCCCAACATTAAAACCCACCACCCACACAACCAACCCCCCAAATAAAATCCTATCTAAATAAACCTAAGCTGCCCATTGCCCTTAAAAGGGCATTTGGATGGGCATTGCCCTTAAAAGGGCATTTAGCTCTTTTTCTGCCCAAACCCTAAGCTAAATATAAAACCCACCCAATAAACCCTTAAAAAAACCTAACACTAACCCCCGAAGATCCACTTAGTTTTTGAAGACCCGACATCGATCCTCAACGAAGCGGCAGAAGTCCTCATCAAAGCCGGCAGAAGTCTTCATCCAAGCGGGCCGAAGTCTTCATCCAACCGGGCAGAAGTCTTCATCCAGACGGCATCTTCTATCTTCATCCATTTGGCGCGGAGCGGGTCCATCTTCAAGACATCTTCAAGTCAATAATATATATATATATATATATTGCTTGGGTGTTTCTTGATCTGCGCTGTGTACGTTGCAAATGGTTATTTTGCTCTAAAATAGTTGCTCCTGATATATTTCAATGGCAGCTAGTTTCTGAATATTCCACTATCATCAAATGGAATGTGAAGGAAAAAGGTATGGAGTTGAGTTTCAGAGTTCAGCGCACAAAGAATGGAGAAAAACAAAACCAAATTATGGTGCAGTATGTCAGTACTAGGCAATCAAAAACTAAACGTGAGATTTAAATGTGCTCACCTTGTTTAACCTCAAACATGTGAGGTATTGGAAGCATGGAGGGGATGTAATCCCTATCTGTGGTAAAGATTTTTCCAGCTGGTATGCAGAAACTTTTAGCAGGTTGAAATCTTGATATCCCTGGAGTAGAAATATACTGGTATTTCAGACAAACTTCTCCTCTCTGGAGTTAGGTAGAGACACTAACAGCTGAAGGTAAATTCCTTGAGGTGGTTTTGAGCTCTGAAAAGCTCCCAGAGTTCAGGTGGAACTCTGGGAGCTTTTCAGAGCTCAAAACCACCTCAAGGAATTTACCTTCAGCTGTACTTACAGCATCCTACACCACAATATCACCAACTTGTATCAGCTAGCTGTTTTTGCACCAGTCCTGATAAAAAAACTCACTACCGGATTTAAAGAAATATACTATATTTCATCTGCTCACCTATTTCTGTCCCTGATCTGGACTATTATCAAAGAGGATTTCTGTTTATCTTTTTTTATTGGACATTGGAAAATAAAAATTGTTTTTATTTTAAATTTCACTTTGTGTCCTTGCAAGCATCATTTATACACATCTCAGGAGTGCTGCAATTAATATCCTCAATTGATCTCATAGTATGTAAACTGAGCACTAATTGGTTTGCATACATAAAGTTTAAACCATACTCCAGAGAGGAGAAGCCTTTCAAGTATAAAGAAGGGGAAAAGAAATAAACAGCAACAAGGAAAGAAATCCAGCAAAAAGAATTAAAGTGTCTCTACCTAACTCCAGAGAGGAGAAGTTTGTCTGAAATACCAGTATATTTCTACTCCAGGGATATCAAGATTTCCACCTGCTAAAAGTTTCTGCATACCAGCTGGAAACATCTTTACCACAGATAGGGATTACATCCCCTCCATGCTTCCAACATACCTCACATGTTTGAGGTTAAACAAGGTGAGCACATTTAAATCTCACGTTTAGTTTTTGATTGCCTAGTACTGACATACTGCACCATAATTTGGTTTTGTTTTTCTCCATTCTATGTGCGCTGAACTCTGAAACTCAACTCCATATATATATATATATATATATATATATATATATATATATATATATATATATATATACACAAACTATTAGAGGATTGTAGAACTATTTAGATATTTTGTGATTAATATAATTATTCCCCTAAGTAGGGGTTCCCACAATCCAAGATTTGTTTTACAAACCACCCTCCTGCTTATCACTTTCCCTGTATAACAGCGTTCCCACAAAAAGAAAATAATTAGGTCTTCTAAAAATAGTACAAAACTATTGAGAGTAGGTTAAAAATAAAAAGCCTCTTCAATATTTGCTAGCTTTGAAGAGTATTGTGTGTACACTAGACCAGGGGTCAGCAACCTTGGGCCCCCAGATGTTTTGGAACTATGTTTCTCATGATGCTTAGACACACTTTAGCTGCCTTAGCATCATGGAAAATGTAGTTCCAAAACACCTGGGGGCCCAAGGTTGCTGACCCCTGCACTAGACACCACTAGATGTAACAACTGCCTTCCAACTCCTAATAGATCTGCTCTGTAGGTGATTAGTATTCCTGCACAGGGTAACATTGGACATTGGATTGAAGCTGCAGTGTGTCAGCTTCTGAAACTTATATTCCTCCCACTGCTCCCTGAAAAGTTGTCTTTGCTGCTTAAACTAAATTTCCCTGACATCAAGAGACTGGGTCATTACATCATGCACATTGGGATCCATCCAGCACAACTTGAATCCTGGTGTGATCATCTCTTCTCTCCTACTTTAAAGGGACATTATGTCCTGCACATTGGGATCCATCCAGCATAACTTTAAAGCCGGAACATAGATCTTCCTATTTGGTGCGCACATTGGATCAAGACTACACATACGCCGGGGGGCGGCTCTGAGGCCTCAGCCTGCTTTTGATAGCACTGTGTTTACCAACGCTATTGTGAGTTTTCTTTAGTCTATCCTCCTGTATGTTTTAACGACCTATGATATTACACTATGAGGCACCTCCTCTTCTGTCTTTTAGGACTTACTCTGTGATCTACTTTTGTTGGGAGTGCTGCTGTATCATTGGATTTGGAACTTTTTTTTTTTTTTTTTTAAATAATTTTTTATTGAGACAATGAATAGAAATAACAGAAAAGGGAGTGTGTCCCAGCACAAGACAAATACAGAAAGAAAAAATAGCTGATACAGATCACATATGAAAGGTACATAAGAGTTAAGACATTGGTGTGCTAATATAGGATTTGTTAAGATATTATCTAGACAATAGAGTTTCAATATTAATATAATAATAGGAGTCAATGATATGGAGATATCTAGGTTGAAAACAGAGAGATAACATTTGACGTAAGTTATAGCACCGACTTTATGACCTTAAATACAGAATGCGCACAGTGAAGTCAAAACATGTGTGACTGGGGCATATAGAAATGAAGTCTCAGTTTTATAATACAGGTAACTAGTGGTCCCTACTCTCAAATAAAGAGTATTCTATACACTGAAAATAGTGAGAGAAAGGGAGCTGGCATTTATCAGGCCTCCCGTAGGCCTGCAAATATAGGGGGGTGAGGGATGCAGCGGGCAAGAGCCGCTCATAATGGGGGGGAGAGGGGAGAAGGGAAGGGGAGGGGGGGGGCGGAGCTAGAAAATTTGTCTTAAAAATATAAACTAGAGGGCGATGTGAAATGGAATGGAATAGGATCTCAGTGCTTTTGAGTATACTCCTGGATAACATCTCTAAAATAGGAAAACTAGGGCATGTGAATGTAAGGGAGATTGCCAAAAAGGATACTAACAGGGGGGGGGGGGCATTTCTATAGACACAAAAAGTCAGTTAAGGGCCACTACATGACCCCCTCTCCAGGGAAGGTGCTATCTATAGACAGTGCAGGTAAAAGGAGAAGGGATATGACCCGCAGGTACTAATCGCCAGCGGGAAAGGGAGGAGAGGGGCCAGATATAATTGGGAGGTGTCTAAGAAGGCCATATCCTGAATAGCCAGGGTCTGGGGGGCCTGGGGAGCCTCTGGGTGAGCCCCTCTCCTAGGGGAGTGCCACCTATAGGCGATGCGGGAAAAAGGAGAAGGGATATGACCCGCAGGCATTAAGTACCAGCGGGAAAGGGAGGAGAGAGGCTTAACGAAAACAACTATTATGTGCTAGAAATATGAGCAAGCGCATAAATAAATTAAGGATGATATTCATACAGCCACAGAAAATGATAGTTAGTAACAAATAATCTAAATAAACAACAACAACTATTAAACACAACATAGAGCAGGTTTGGGACTTGTTACCCATTTGCTGTTAATCATTCATAAACTAATATGTTGCTGGTAATAGAAATAACTCCCCCTAGTATGACCCAGCTAATCAAAATATCTAAAAGAGGTAATATAGAGCGTAGGACTTAAAACTATACATCATCATAAGAGATACAATGTCAACAATAAGCTTTGTAAAGCTAAATAACTCTGTCCAGTGACAAATTTATCCTATATAATATCAAAGCTCTAAATTTTTCACTAAGGAGAGCATAGTTAGTCAGCCCTCAACAAAACATCATCAAACATGGTCCATTGTACATGTATGCAGCGTAATCTACCAAATTGACTATCCTTTTGGGGTCATATAGGAAGGAGCCTGAAAATAAGTTATGGGCTGGTTCTTACAGTATTATGCAACCTACATGAGAACTTTATCATGCACAATGCTAACACCCTGCACAAAATATGTTAACTGTAGTAATGGGATTATATTATATCGATTTTTAAATTTGAACAGAAACAGGCTGGTTATATAAGTGTCCCTCAACTGGAGGAAGTGAAATCTTGAATAGAGTATGCAGTGTGAGTCTATACACAACTAGCCAAATAAAAGCTTATTAGAATCTGAGGTAAACATATGTCATCCCAACACTACACCCCTTTTCAGGAAAAAGCTGTCATTAAACTAATACGAGATAATTAGTTGATATAGAGCAGTAACGTTATTTACAACATATGCAGGCAAAATAACTGTTATAGGTAAAAGCAAAACGATTATAATGTGCAACCCTACAGTGTGTGAGATAAGTCCATTCATTAGGGGAGCCAAACGTCAGACATTATAACCTTCTTCAATATACTCGCTGAGCTAGCTGAATTCTTTTGGAACAATATCTGACAATTTGAGGCATAACACTCTGCCGCAGTTCGTGAGGGTATCTTCTTCTATAAAGTGTCACTGGATTATGTTTCCCCTGGAAGCCAACGGGCTTGGTAGAGCATTAAGTCAACTGAACATATGGGGGTATATAAGAATACAAGTAAATAAATTGTGGGCTGGGTCCTATAGCTGTATTCGGAATAAATGGGTACAGAACATAATAAAATAGATCATGGGACTCTAAGTCCTTAGAGAGACAGATGCTCCCCCACGCTAAAGTCACATAAAATGTTTAGCCAATTCCCCGTCTATGAGGCGGCACTGTCAGCGGCTCACTGCCTGAATCCTTCACAGGGTTATGGCAATCCTCCGAGATGAGAGCTATAGAGCCAAGGTATGGGTTGAGGGCTTCTGGGTAATCCTCACCTCTGTATCGGAACTTCTCCAGCGACAAGTAAAGGATCTCCCCCAGCTGTCCACGATGTTCCCCTGCGTCGCCTGGAGCCTTGAAAATGGTAGGTGCTGGCGCTATGTGCAGGCTCAGACAGGGAGGCAAAGAGAGCGGTGAGCGCTGCAAATCCACAGTCCAGAGGTGTCTCGCTGGTCTAGGCATAGCGGCCTCTATATGGGCTAGCTCAGCTGTACGTGCCTGCAACAGGTCGTTGTCTAGTAAAATGTTAGGCGAATCTCGTCCGGACCGTTTTTCCTGCAGTAACCCAGAAGGAAGTTGAGCAGGCGATAAATCCTCTGTCTGGTCAGCTACATGAGTATCATGGCTGGATAATCTAGCAGCGCCATCTTGGTTGTGCAGTTCCACGATGACATTTCTTAAGCTGAAGAAATGATTATCAGCTTTGTCAAACAGGCTGTCTAGAACAGAAATGAGGTGCGTAGGAGATTCCCCCATCCTAAAAGCTTGATGAGTAAAATATAAGAATTCCTAAAACATCATTAATAAAGGCTTTAGTAACTAGGTCTCAGGAGCTCTGTAAAAACACGTCTTTCCTCTGTGGCGTCAGGCTCCGCCCCCCGGATTTGGAACTTTTAATCTAAGACGGTTGTCCATTTTAAACTATTTGTTTTTTCTATTTAGCGCACCTTTCAAGAGTAGCCTTATCCTTTTGCTCCACTGGTTTGGGTATAATGAAAACCTGGCCTGTTGGGGGTACTTGAGGACCACTGGTTTACACAATACTGTGCACAGCAAGTACTGTTACAGACGTCAGAGATCTCTGGCTGCTGGGTAGAGGGATCAGTGCATGTACTATAGCTGGAGAGGGAGTATAGCAAAATAGTGAGCTGTAGGAACAATACAGTATTATTATACAGCTAATAAAAGGAAATTAAAATACTGGAAAGTTTACTGTAGATGCAATTTTTTAATATGTATATTTAAGTAAATAATTTTTCAAATATAGAACACTGTTTTGAGTGTATTTATTTCCTGCTGCTTGTGAGTACTGCTGAAAAAAGATTCTCATAGGTTATAATCAGTGTTAATTCGGTTTGTTTTGAAAACAGGTAGACTTAGGGCCAGATGATCTAAAGGTATGGCTGGATTATTTAACCCCTTCCCGACATTAGAAAGTTACATGATGTCCTATCTGCACTGGACTTTAGCGCGTTAGGATGGCATGGAATGTCCTAGCCGTTTGGCTATACTGAAGCCAACAGCACTTCCTGAATGGGATTGCAGCATGGAGGGGGTGCCTAGCATCGGTGTTAGGACTAATGTTCATAAGACATTGGGTCATAGGACATATGGTCATTGCCATATGGTCATAAAGATGTTTGGTCACAAGGACTTATGGTCATAAGGACAATTGGTCATAGGACATATTGTCATAGGACATATGGTCATAGGACATTTAGTCATAAGACATTTAGTCATAAGACATTTGGTCATAGGACTTTTGGTCATAGGGCATTTGGTTATAGAACATTTGGTCATAGGACTTATGGTCATAGGACTTTTAGTCATAAGACATATGGTCATAGGATATTTGGTCATAAGACAAATGATCCCTGTTGCTCATAGTAATATCAGGGCTCAAAACTGACTTTTAGTTATAGAACATTTGGTTATAGGACTTTTGGTCATAAGACATATGGTCATAGGATATTTGGTCATAAGACAAATGGTCACTATTGCTCATAGAAATATCAGGGCTCAAAACCGAGCCTTTACTAGAAGCGGTGTTGCCGATTGTTGGTGGTGTGGGAGGGTTAGGTGGGAGGCGCGTGGTTGGCCCATCGCTGGAAGGGGGCAGGAGCAGGTGGGACCACTACGCTACAGAAAAAAATGTGTAGAGCAGCAGTTAGTGGGAAGGAGGGAGGGGGAGGAGGGGGAAGGAGGGAGAGGGGGCTCCTATAGTGGAAAGGGCATTAGAGGGTAGGAAAGCGATCAGGGAGGGGGTAGGGTAATGAGGAGGGGCAGCTACACTACAGAAGAATTTTTTTTATATATATAATATATAATAAATAACATTTTTAGCAAACTGGGTATTGGCAGACAACTGCCGGTACCTAAGGTGGTGGCTAATAGGTAGAGGTTGGGAGGTAAGGGGGATCCTACACTGCAGAAAATAGAAAATATATATATATATATATTTTATAAAAAAAAAAAAAGCCTTATATTTTCATACTGGCAGACTTTCTGCCAGTACTTAAGATGGGTGTGACCATTGGGGGGTGCGGGAGGGAAGAGAGCTGTTTGAGAGGGATCAGGTAGGAATCAGGGGGTGGGAAGTGTCAGGTCAGAGGGATATCTCTACACTAAAGCTAAAATTTACCTTACAAACTTCCTTGATTAACCTCTTCACTGCTGGGAATAATAAAAGTTTTGTGCATAGCTGCAATTAGCGTCCTTCTAATTACCAAAAAGCAATGGCAAAGCCATATATGTCTGCTAATTCTGAACAAAGGGAATCCCAGAGAAGCTTTTACAACCATGTGTGCCATGATTGCACAAGCTGTTTGTAAATAATTTCATTGAAAAATCTAAAGTTTGTGAAAAAGTTAACAATTTTATTTATTTGATCACTTTTGGAGGTTGAAATAGTGGCATGAAATATACCAAAATGGGCCTCAATCAATACTTTGGGTTGTCTACTGAAAAAAAATATATAGTTTTGATAGGTAAATATAAAAAATGTGTTATTTCTGTTTAAATGTAGTGATTGCAAAATAGCTAAAAATGCTCTGGTCTTTTGGGGAAGTTTTAGTCTGAAATGCCGGGTTCTTAAGGGGTTAAATCAACAGTTATGCCATCATAAACAAACATTTCTGGAAGCTGGAGATAATGAGAGAGCACATCCTCAATGTCCAACAAATTTATTTTTTCACATCCCATGCCAATTTGCGGACTTTATACTTTTTGACTCAGGAAATGGTAATGATTGAATTTTACTTTTGGGATGCAGAGAACTGTTGGATGGTTTGGCTAGAGCTGTGATGTGGTTGGCTAATGGAATATTCAAAGTTGTACCTGGCCTTTTCTTCCAGCTTTATAGTATTCACTTTCAGTTTGTTACTGGCCTTAACCCTTATTCTGTGTACTGCTTGCTACCTAATAAAAAACATGAAACGTACAATCGTGCATTGGGAGATTTGAAAAATGTGGCTCCCAATGCAGTACCTAATATTATTTTGACCGATTTTGAAACAAGCACAATGGCCTCTAGTTATCAATGTCTGTCGGACCTGATCTGACAGTGCGGATCAGGTCTGACAGACATCGCTGAATACGGCGAGCAATACGCTCGCCGTATTCAGCATTGCACCAGCAGCTCACAAGAGCTGCTGGTGCAACGCCGCCCCTTGCAGACTCGCGGCCAATGGGCCACCAGCAGGGGGGTGTCAATCAACCCGATCGTACTCGATCGGGTTGATTTCCGGCGATGTGTGTCCGCCTGCTCAGAGCAGGTGGACAGGTTATGGAGCAGCGATCTTTGTGACCGCTGCTTCATAACTGCTGTTTCTGGCGAGTCTGAAGACTCGCCAGAAACAGGGACCATCAAGCTCCCTACGGAGCTTGTTAAATAGAGCCCAATGTCTGCATTTAAAGATGCTTTTTCATGTGCAAGTGTAACTGGATGTTACTTCCATTTGTCGCAAAGTGTTCTGCGCAAAGTTAAAGAAATTGGATTGAAATTTGACTATGAAAGCAATAATGAAGTTCATCGCTCAATTAAATGTTTAGCAGCTCTCGCCAATGTCTCAATTGATGAAGTGGCTGAGGTTTTTAATACTCTGGCAGAGAGCATGCCGGCTGTTGCACAAATGGATGAACTACTGAGCTATTTTGAGCACACCTACATACGGGATAGGCTTTGGAGAGTCAGAGGCAACCAATATGGTCCAGCACTGTTTCCAATTAACATCTGGCATCAACGAGAACCTGCAGCTGAAGGGCTAGCTAGAATAACAAATTTGGTGGAAGACTGGGATTATGGTAAACAAGCTTTATTTAAATGTAGTCACCCAACTATGTGGAGATTTCTAGATGGGCTGAGAAAAGACTGCATCAAGCAAAAAACTGCTTATATTCAAGGTGTCTCCGGACTTGTACAACCTGCTCAAAAACATTATCGCATCCTGAGAGCAGTTGCAACGTACAACCAAACAGATGTGCTAACATACTTGTGAGCAATTGCTTATTTGTCTTATTCATAGGATTACTATTTTAAGCATGCATGCGTGGCAGATTCGACCGAAGAGAGTTCAGTTACTGTTTTAGTTGGCTCTACAAACTTTCAGGTTAGCTACTATTTCTCTCCCCTTAAGAAATAACTGGCATTGGTGTGCCAGTACTAGGTGCTTCTCAAAACTTTCATTGTTTTTATGTTCTGGTATATGAGTTTTTGCTTTTTAATCATCTGACCCTTTTATATTTTTTGTGTTTGGGGTTATGTCTGATTATGTTGTACTCACTGCTCTGGTATGTTGCAACTGCCCAGTCTGGTAACACCCAGTGGCTGTACCCACTGGTTCATATGCATAAATGTGAGTTGCTGTGCTTTCAGTGAGACACTTTTATGATTGAATGTCCTGTTTTATCTTGTCTTCCCTTATTATTTTGGAGTGTGTTATGCTTTGTATATCTTAATTTGTTACACCAAGATACCAACGTGTATGATGATTCCTGTGTTTGGGATTGTTTGGTGCTACTGTTTCATTAATTTCTGTCATGTTTT